>NC_060122.1:680944498-681274498 GCF_021461395.2 Schistocerca americana | reverse complement strand
ATTTAGCACAATTACAAGTCAGTCCAGTCAACGAAGAGTGAAAAAGGCCGAATACGGGAAGAGAAGAGCAAGACATTGCAGATATTCATCCAGAAACTCTAGGAGGACAGCAGGGGCGACATGAAACTTCTTCACGGTCTTTTCATAGGTAAAAGGAAACCAATGAATTCCATTAGAAAAGCAGTGACATCACAGAAGTTCTGAAGGGGCATTTTCACCAGCTACTGAAAGGATCAGTTGAAAAACGTAATAAAGAACCAGATAATCAAACCTACAACCTGGAATCTCGCATCACCTGGATAGAGACAGAGTCAGCATTAGAATCTGTGCATAAAGGAAACTCCACTCATCTCAATACGTCACAAGAGGCCACTACGCGATGGTTCACCGTTATACTGATCCTTCCGCAGCGAGCCTTATTAAGTGGCGATGCAGTGAGCAGACACGCCAGGGAAGTGTTTATTTTCCACAGAATGAGTTAACATGGCACAGAATACAGATATTACGGGTAGTTGCTAATGAAATTAACGCAAGAAATGAATACGGGCAGAATATACATCCATCTTCGCGCACTGCTCTGCTATACAGGAAAAGTGATTCTTAGATCTCCTGCAAGACACGTAACAAATTTTTACGGAGAAGGCTCCGCCACAAGCGCCGTTCACTCTTCATTTTACACACAGACAATACCTCCCCAGCATTCTAGGGCCAGGTCTCTTACGTGAGCTGGCAAATTTGCTTCATTGTACCCGTTTTTATTTAGATACTTTCAGTTTATAATGTGGGTACTTATTTGCAGATATTCATTTGCTTCAATGACCATCCTTCTTTGTTAAAATGAATTCACTTCTCTGTAAGAATCATGTGAAGTTATAATGGTTGTAATTTTGGTAACATAGAACGTTTTAAGAAGAATTGCGGCGGCGCGGTTCCTTCTGTTCCTTTACGACGAACCTGCACCTACCTGTGAACATTGTCTCAGCACATCATCAGTAGGGAAGCCGAACAAAACCTACTGTATTCGACGTGAACCAGGCTGCAATTAAAGCCACTAATCTACGTTTCGGGAGAAAGTTTTCACACGAAATGAAAGGTTGGAAATTTTGTCCTTAATTAATATATTCTGAAACTTAGGTGAACAAGTATCACTGCCAAGCCCGTGCTCGTCTTAACACAGTCACTCACAATCCCTTTCACTCACGTTAGCAAGTTTATGGTGTTGCATTTCCCGAAAACGTAATAGCTACGAAAATAGGGATTGTTTTTGATTGAGAATGCTCGACAAATATTAAGTCTGTCGGTACCTGATGCAGTCACAGTTTTTAGCAACCGACCTGCTCAATACGCCACGCGGAATTTATGTCTTTTCTCGTTACAAAATTGACTTAAAAATTCCGAAATTTCTACACACCCATCGGAATAATTATGGCGTCACTTTACAACACTTTTGAAGTATGAAACATTCCTAGATCCGGCAACTTATCATTTCCATCGGAACTAAGGCTAATCACGTCCAATCTGTTTCATAGCTAGGCTCCGACTCCTCTCGAGTATACTCCAAGTATTCTCTACCAGCAGAGAAAGGCCGCGAAGAATATTGCTTTACCATTGGTCAGTTTACTCAACAGCCAATAGCAAAACAACATTCTCCCACGTCAGTCCGCGCTTTTCATCAATAACCAATCGCAAAATAGTAAACCTAACGACTTTACTTTTTACCGACGTAATTATCTAATATGCTGAAATTGAAATGGAAATGTCGTGTGGCTAGGGCCTCCCGTCGGGTAGACCGTTCGCCTGGTGCAGGTCTTTCGATTTGACGCCACTTCGGCGACCTGCGCGTCGATGGGGATAAAATGATGATAATTAGGACAACACAACAGCCAGTCCCTGAGCGGAGAAAATCTCCGACCCAGCCGGGAGTCGAACCCGGGCCCTTAGGATTGACAGTCTGTCACGCTGACCACTCAGCTACCGGGGGGGGGGGGGGGGGGGACATCTAATATGCTGAAGTTCTGTTTATGCATAAATTTATTGGCTATTGTTATTTATACCTGAATTAACTTTCCCTTTACTACAAACTTACTTTACAAATCTATTCAACAAAAATCCCCTTTGTCCACATCCATACTTCTTCGAAATGTTCCCACACTGCCGGCCGATGTGGCCAAGTGGTTCTAGGCGCTACAGCCTGGAGCCGAGTGACCGCTACGGTCGCAGGTTCGAATTCTGCCTCGGGCATGGATGTGTGTGATGTCCCTAGGTTAGTTAGGTTTAAGTAGTTCTAAGTTCTAGAGGACTGATGACCACAGATGTTAAGTCCCATAGTGCTCAGAGCCATTTGAACCATTTTTTTGTTCCCACACTAAATCCCACTACATAACTCGTTAAACAATTATCTTCATATTAACCTTAAACCACACTCACGCATCATTCATACTGCTAAAACACATTTCTATCATTTTACAAACACAAAAAGACATAACACTTTATGAATATACTAGAACAGTTTATGAAAAACATTCTATTACTTTAGTGCACTCTAGTGGGCACAATCGAAACTAAATCACAGTCCCCTATCCAATACTGTCCTCTATCGGCTGATACATTAACTACGTGCGCGTCCAGTCTCGCGTCACCGTCTGTGACTATCCAGCTCTGAGACACGTGTCCCACCTAACCGCCTCTAAGGCAGGATCAGTATATGGCACTACGCCTCCGAATGTAGTGTTGTCTGTGAAAGCTAGCATGGCTAATACTGTATGGCGAATGGTGAAACAGCGGCCGTAGATCCTTTGACAGTTTTCCTAAGAACAGCAAAAGAGAGTGATGGATATTTGCACAGCCCGTGGGATATGAATTATCTCCATCCCGTTGGCCCTCTTTAATGAAGGAGGAATCAGGAAAAGAAAGAGAACAATTATGTAAGTCGTGATCTGAGAAGTAGCACCTTCATCACATCAAATGGAATGTCGGTACTAAGGTTTCTGTACTTTGTGATCAGTATGTAGTGAAAGTACACAAAGATTATGGTCAAAACTGTACCGTTTTCAATCGTTATGATGACGTTAACATTACAAAACGAGCAGAGCAGAAGAGAAGGGTCCTCACAAAAACAGGATTTCTCAGTGACAAAATGACATCGAGGGTAATGGGAACAGTAGTTACTAAAAGCAATAGTAATAGTACTATAGTGAGCTATAATGAGAGAGCGGCCATAGAAAGCTTTTCTGAATTCCTCAGTAACGGTAATGGGGGAAGATGTCGACTTCACTGTTTCACCAACTGCTTTTGCACCACCAGAGAGAACGCTTGACGGGGATAACGCAGAATCCAAACCGTTTTCAGTAAATTAAGACCTACACGTTCCTTTTCCTCGAACCATCCTCCTCTTTCATGCCTTCACTGGTAACACCATTTCTAACAAGGGTAATGCAGGAGCACTTTCAGCAAGATTTCTAGGCAGATGAAGGCAATATCCATCATCACTAACCACTCGGCAGCAGCAGTGAAGGTCGCACTAGCTGGTGAGAAAATGTTTCTAGAAACGTATCAAGCGACTAAATATAATTGAATCAAGTCAAATAGGCTGCATTCTTACAAGCAACAATGAAGCCAAGTCCTGACCTCACCTCACTGCCACCTACCACAGGAGCTGCTCACAAATACTTAAAAAAATTAATTCGTTTACAATTATATTCATTTTATTAACTTATTACTTTCATATAATGCTTTTTATAACACCATTTCTTGTTACTTACAGCAGTTTGGTCACTTACTTACTGACTTACTCATGGTTTAACAAACCTTACCCCGACCGCGCGCCGGCCTGGGTGGCCGAGCGGTTCTAGGCGCTACAGTCTGGAACCGCGCGACCGCTGCGGACGCAGGTTCGAATCCTGCCTCGGGCATGGGTGTGTGTGATGTCCTTAGGTTAGTTAGTTTTAAGTTCTAGGGGACTGATGACCTCAGAAGTTAAGTCCCATAGTGCTCAGAGCCATTTGAACCTGACCGCGCAGGAATAAAGCGAAGGGCGCCTGATCTGACACTGAAAACGTCTTTCGTCAATGTTCTACTGGGTGTGGGCGAGGATTTGAATGCGGAAAAGCCGAAAATGCTACAAGGTATGCGGCATGTGCTGTGGTAAGTGTATGAATGCTGCACCGTTACTCGATGATTCAATCGCTACTTTTTGAAACGCACAGTTAAAAAAATTTTACAAGAAGTAATGTTTTCTGTTAGTTCTAAGATGAACTGACATTAAACATTAACTTTATGCCAATGAAAAACTATTTTTTATATAATCTGCGCTTTTTCCATCCCCTGCATCGCGCTAAGTATTAGGTCTTAGACAAAAAACGAATAGGGCGATTTTGTAGGAAATTTTAAGTAGCTTAATTTTGTACGGGATTACATTTCCGCTAGAGGCTGTTATTCTTGTTATATTTAAGAAAAACGTGAAAAGGTAACTTTTAGATGCTCCCAAGCCCCACGCTCACCTCGTCAGCATTTTTAAAATGTTGTTCGTGGCATTGCCCGCTATCAGTGCACAAAAATTTGCGACTACTGAATTATTTCCCCCTATTTTTCCTTCGTTGACTGGACTGCAAAACTGTTCCTCCAGAATAAGATGCTGCATCACTCTGTCCGGTATAATATAAAATTTTAAAGTACTTAGCCACACGTATCACGAATAATGTAGTCAGTGTCTACTAACCCGTCACTAAATGTGGAAACAAAGAAATTCGAAAGTGAAGATACGGCTCATGCTCAGTCCTCCTGGGGCAGACGATAGGGAACGTGCGAAGTTGCGCATTGTTAAGTCATTTCACTCGCATTCAGGAAGATGGTGGCTTAATTTCCTGTTCAGTCATCACGACTTAGGTTTCGATACTTGCCTTAAATCACTTAAGGCGAATTCCACAATGGTACTCTAAAACGAACACGACTGATTTCATACTAGAAACCCAGTTTTTAGTCGACGAGGCATTAAACATTAAGCTCACCTTTTATTTAGATGATATGATTCATAACGAGGTGAAACACCTGCCTACTAGAGTACGTCAGCTCAGTCACAGCTTGTTTCCGTTCAGTGGCGACACAGCTCCTCGTTAGCTTAAAATGGCTGACTGCTCACATTGTATGTCAAACTTCGTTAAGTGTGCATTCCCTTCATGCGCAACCGACTTTGGGTATAAGAAAGTCAAACAATTGAAGGTGAGCTTACTAACAAGTAGTCTAAATGTGTTGCTCAGGAATATGGAAATCGCACGTTTACCTAGACACAAAGGACACTTTCGCAGCTGTAGACAGCTGGAAAAGGACGAACAACTGAATTTATAGAAAATCACGTTGTACCAACGTCAGCCGCTAAGGACATCTTAATCACTGTTACCGGTTTCGATTGTTGGTGATGAACAATAGAGACAAGAAATTTTCCAATTGCAGTATCTGTGTGGATACATACGTCCCATCATACTTTACATAAAGTCATGTTATCGTGACTGAGTTCTACTAGCCAGTCTGTATGCAGTGGGACGGTACATTATGTATGTATCTACACAATGTAATTTAATAACTTCTTGTTTCTGATGACGGTTAGTAAGAATCGAAACTGGTAAAAATAATAAAGGTTTTTAAAACAGCTAATGGTGGTGCAACATGATGTTCGCCAAATACAGAAAACTTAGAGACCTTTCGAGAAAAGAGAACCACTTGTACAAATATCAAGACCTCATATGGAAACCCAGTTCTAAGCAAAGAAGGGAAAGCAGAAAGGTGGAAGGAGTATATAGAGTGGACGTGCGGATTCGACGGTCTCCTTGTACCATTTCATTGTAAGATCGACTGGCCTTAAGATTGCCTCTCGGAGCGAATACTCTGCCATTTATTTATTTAGTCATTCATTAACGTTCACTTTTTTTACAACAACATTCGAACGTTACATATAAGATAAAATTCTGTGAATAATTACAGCAATATTTTTTTCTATATTAACGAAATAGATAAAAAGTACTTGCATCACTGAAAAGTTTTTTTTAATTTTTCAATGTAGTCTCCTTGTAAATTAATGCGCTTGGTCCAACGATGTTCCAGTGCCTTGATACCATCTCGAAAATGAGTTTCCTCCAGGCCTGCAAAACGGTTGTCATCTCCGGCTATCAATTTTTCGTTTGAAATGAAACTTCGTCCACCAAGAAAAAATTTCAATTTTGGGTAGAGATGGAAGTCCGATGGAGCCATATGAAGTGGAAAAGGTGGTGTGGCAACAGTTCATACCGTAGTTCGTGTAATTTTGTCATGGCGACGACACGTGTGTGCGGGCGCGCATTATCTTGATGGAAGACGACTTTCTTCCTTGCTAAACCCGGCCTTTCATCACGTATCTTTTGTTGCAATTTGTCCAGGTTAGCATAGTATTCTCCAGTAATTGTGTCCCCTTCGCATCTCAGAACACAGATGCCATGACCTTTTCCGCCGAAGGAACTGCCTTTGCTTTCTTTGGTGGCGGAGAATCAGCATGTTTCCACAGCTTTGACTGTTGTTTTGTCTCTGGCGTATAGTAGAGCACCCACGTTTCATCTGTGGTCAGAAACAGGCGCTAAAGATCTCGTTCGTTTTTCCTAAAACGGGCCAAACATTGTTCCGATATGTCCATTCCCATGCATTTTTGATCTAGCGTCAAGAGTCACGGCACCCATCTCGCAGATAATTTTTTTCATATCTAATTCTTCAGTTAAAATGAAAAGATTTCAGATGAAATCTGGCAAGCGTGAGCAATTTCACGCACTTTCAATCGGCGATCCTCCGTGACCATTTTGTGCACTTTTGCAATGATTTCTGGAGTAGTGACACTTCTTGGCCGACCACTGCGCGGATCATCATATAAGCTTTCCCGAACAAATTTAAATTAATTTGTCCACTTGGAAACAGTTGAATGTGAAGGAGCAGAGTCCCCCAGTGTATTTTGGAAATCGGCTTGAATGTCCTTTACTTTCATACCTTTCTTTACGAAGTACTTAATCACTGCTCGAATCTCGATTTTTTTTTTTTCCATCTTCGCAAACCTCTACGCGGGAACAACAACAGAACGACGTCACCGCCACAGCTCTGTACCAAGAGCACTGACGTGGCACGTGTTCATAGACAACAGTCCAATGAATATCACGTGAACAACTCGTTGCGATAACGCTGACCTCTCGTGATGATTCGGAGAACTTTTCAAACGACCGTCATATTTTAGCACAAAATATTTCCAGGCTCTTTATTTGTGAATGGCGTGGTGTAGCAGTAGAAGTACAGGGTCGTTCAAAATGTGGTGTTTCAGAGGAAATGAATACATAACTGCACGTCACTAGAGAAAGACTTAGAAAAATTTGTGCTCGACGTAAGTATCGTACGCACATTAAATCGTAGGAAGGTATCATATTTACAATTCAACAGTTCAATGTCTCAGGTTAGACGGGAAAACATAGTTCAAACAAATTACCCTCTACAGCTCACTATAGGTGAAACCATGTGATATAAGATCAATGAATAAGAAGTAAGCCTCGCCTAATCCGCGATAGAGCTCTGAGGAACTTCCACGCAACAAATAACTGGTGCAACGTGGTGTGAAAAATATTTGTTGACTGCAAAGTTTGCTTACTGAAACGACCGAGAAATTTTTACTTCTGAACTACTACCTCCACAAAGTCAGTAGGGTTTCGTACCCTAGACTACGGAGATGTCTCCTCAGAGAGTTAGGGTACTACTACCGTGGAAATCTAATTATTAAAAAATGCCGTTGTAGCCTGCAGCAATGCTAAGCAAAACATTTTTTTTCGGGTATTGCGTCTATAATTGCTGTGTATGTTCCTGCGTTGTCAAGACGACTTGAGGTATTTCTCAGGCTTCCATCTTTAATACAGTATTCTGGTTTTAGCGCTGTAGGTTTGCTTATAATCGGATATTTGTATGTTGAAAGTGCGTGACAATTATATTCCATTTTGGAACTATTGGATTATGTTTCGCAGACTTCAGTAATGAAATGCCTTCGTAGTGTTAGTGCCGCAATTATCTTGGTGTGTAATATTGAATGAATAACTTATTGTACAATCCTCCAGTGGAACTTTACTGAGCTCTGTTATTCGCAGTGATCGTTTCCCCCATATCAATAACTCGACACCAAATATAGTTGTCATTAATATTGGTATATACTCACTCAACTTTTCCTTTCGATGACCCGTTTTTCATCTTGGCCGTCTCGTATTTTTCTCATTTTCGTCTCGGACATTAATCTTCTTGGTTACATTTCTGAGCAACGTTAAATCCTTTACGGTATTGTGAAAACGACGGTAATTTTATTTGTCAGATCAGTTCTTTAAAAAAAAGTAGCATTTAAATCATCTTTCAGGACGTAGTACAAAAATGCTTCAGGCTCGTACAGCGTGTATTATCAGCTACTTGCAAAGCAGAACCTGAAATGTATTATGTGGTTTCGTGCTAACACAGAGTATCTTTCACTGGGAGGAGTGAACGGTCTGCGTGCACGATACGATGTGCATTGACCAAGACAAATGGCTACTCTGTGGATTGCGCGATGAAAATGATAGGGAAAACTGTGTCATGTGCACCATGCTTACAACAGGAATCTTAATCTTGATGACTTTCTCCAGTAAACGCCGTCGTAAGTCGAAGGCAATCTCATAGAGAATTAGCTCACCTAGTTCTCTGTCGATCATCATCATTTCCCGCTTTAAAATGATTCGTTTTACCTTATTCCTAACGGCTTTAGTTATTTCTGTAGGTAATAATATTGCATGGCATTCCTAGTTATCAAGAGATGCAATTTTCTTTAATTTCTGTATGTCCTATCGTTGCGCCATGTATATTACACTTCATTGTCATAAGATTGTCATCTGTGGCGTTATTTGTGCTGGCGTTTGCATTACGTTCTGTTTGTGAATCTCTGTTAAGCATGAAGTAGTTGCATTGGTATTTAACGTTAATACTGTACCTTGCAGGGTCGCGTGAGTATTCATCATTTGCTCTGTTTTTTATTGATAAACTTTGGTAATAAGTGGAATTTATAGTTTATCTGCAGAATTTTCTCTCCTGTCTGTTTTATTTTATGGTTAGTTTTGTTCGGCTTGGTTCTGTTCCTCCTTTACAGGATTTCAATTTTTTTCTGTTTCCATACGCAGCTAGTTTGTGTTTTATCATCTTTCCTAGTGTCGTGGGCGTGCAAAAATTTCGTTACCCGTTGTCATGCCCTTGGTGATGTAGGTTATTATTGAAATAGAAATAGTAAATAGTGTATGCCGATCTGGCGTGTTATATTAGAAACTGCTGTCCTCTGGCTGGAGCGAGATATGAATACATTTTTCTGTTGCTGCGTAGTCCCTTTCAATCGTAGAAAACTCAGTTTTCTCTCGCATTTGTTCCCTTCGAGAAACAAGTTACGATACTCCGAATCATCAAGAACACATGCTCCATTTAAATCACGTGATACGACTTGCATCTTTAAGTCACTTAGAAACTGAACCTCATTCTTTACTTGAAAAGCTTATGTTTTCCTTGTTCTAAGGTTTGTAATGTATGTAAACGGTCAGCGCCCTTGGAATAATCGCAATGTTCAGTTGGCATTTGGTTCGGGGTTTCCGTTTAGTATGGTGATGGCAGCTTTTTTGTAAATGCAGGAACACATAGGCGTGTATTTGTACACAAATAGAGAACTGCCTCATAAACTATAAGAAAGACCGACTCCCTGCCTTTAGCATTTGATGCAGTTTTGTACGCTGTCAGAAATCTCAGAGAAGTCTCATTGTATTTTGCAAACATTGTCATGTGAAGAAAGTATCGTCATTGTGTCCTTCACTCGTTATGCTAGAACGCTCTTATCAACTGCGCGGTCCTTGGTGGCTGGATGGAACCGGATTTTACTCTTCCATTATCGACGACAACAACAATAACATTACGCGCTACAGAACGTCTCAGCAGCCTCTTACACGTCTGATATGTGGAAGACACAAGCAGCGCAGCCCATGAACCGCTCAGTCTGCCATAAGTTTTCGTGGCCAACGGTCTCTCGCCATGTCAAATGGACGACGATAATGCAGGGAGATTGTCAGCTGTCCGGCTAAACAACCCGCATGGACTTCCAAGCACCCGCAGCCGTCACCGCCAGGCGCACCAACCTATCACCCTCAACATTCTAGAACACACACGCACAGTTATTGCCTGACGAGGATGACTTCGTATGGAAGTAATTTCCCGTAAGCCTGGCTTAATATTCGACAGACCTATTATCTTTTAGTTCGATGTTTCCTTCCGTTGCGTGATGTGTTTTCAGGATGACACCTCTTCATGCAGCCGGTTGCCGTGGCTGAGCGGTTCTAAGCGCTTCAGTCCGGAATCGCGCTGCTGCTAAGGTCGCAGATTCGAGTCGTGCGTAGGGCATGGATCTGTGTGATGCCCTTAGGTTAGTTAGGTTTAAGTAGTTCTAAGTCTAGGGGACTGTTGACTTCAGATGTTAAGTCCCATAGTGCTTAGAGCCATTTGAACCATTTTGAACCCCTCCATGCGAACTTTGACGTGGAGCTCATCTTCGACTACTTAAAAGAATCAGATAAAGTCACACACATTGAAATATAATGGTTTTCAGACAAGACTTAACACTAAGCGTAATGAAGTTATGGCTAGGGCTACATTGTATCTGCTCAAGCCTCAGCGATGTATAGAAGGCTTGGCCTCATTTCTAGGTCTACAGTAACCAGGTAAATCCTATCCTAGTAAACATCAATTTACGATACAGAGTTAATTGATAATACGAATGTGTCAGTGGGTAAGCCATAAACCACACAGCTGTTCTTTGGAAGTAAACTTTGTAGTTGCGAGATCTAGACGAAGGGAGTTGCTAACTATAAATTTATTATTTACCTGTTCCGCCTACGGTTCTTAGTAGGGACTGAAGATTTCAGAGTAGCAAAATTACTAAAGGAGGGCTAAGCTTTGAAATATTCTCAGCAATCTCTTGAGAAAAATTGGGCGGCTAAGATGACGCGCGTCATTCCTTAAGGCTTCAAAAAAGGATCGCATTAACTTCCTGCTGATTACAGACACAGGTATTCACAGGTGGTCGTTTATCACGCAGAATCCTGGACAATAACACTGTATTATCACTAATGAATAATGAAGTTCAGTACGCTGGCATTGTCGTGGAATGCCATATAGAAAGCAATGATTAAATCTATGGGAACGTTACATCAGAATTACTGCGTCATAATTTTCGGAAATCAAATAGAAGTCAAACAATACATAGGATCGCCACTTGGTTGAAGCTAAAAGTTTTCACTGTTTTCCGGAACTTTTTCCAACGTAAAGGAGGGGAGCAGTGCATGAAAGTAAGAAATGATAAAGCTGCCGTCAACTGGAAGGCTTTTTTTTAACAGCGCAGTGTTTACTACTCACAATCGTATTTGAGGTGGTATGCATTTGCCTTCATCCGACTTTAGAAATGACTGATCCAGTTATCTGTGGGAGACGTACATTTTAACGTGGGCTAGAAACCGCGGTGAAACTGGGCATATTTCACATTAGCAAACTGAGGTGAAAGACATTTACCGTCATAGAGAAAAATCCAAGAACACACCGAGGAGCCCACACCTCTTGATGGATAGTTGGACACTTAACTACCGAGCCACACTATAACAGAGGTTAGTCAGTGACAAGAAGGAAGACATAGCTGGAAATTTTTGTTTTCTAAAAATATCGCAAGAATCTGCGGTCTTAACAGTCTGTTACATCCTTACTACGTTGTCATTACCGCCATAGTTGAAAAAGGCGTGGACCGTCCTCCCTTTTCTGTCCGCGGGGTGTTCAGTTCATTGCTAGTCTAATCTTTAAACTGGAAGGAATTTCTAGGGGCAGATGACTACTCTTACCATGATTTCTTTGTTTTGAATTTTATATTGCAGCTGAAGAAATTGCCAAAAGTTACGACATTAAGGAGACGGTACCTGGATGAGTCGAAACAACGAGAGGTTATTGGCATTTTAAAAGGCAGAATTAGTCAACGATTGACTGAAACAGAGAAAAGGCTTACAGTAGAAGACGAGTGGGTGGATTTAAGAGTTGTGAAGGCAGCAGAGTATCAAATAGGTAAAAAGACAAGGCTTAGTAGAAACCCTTGGTTATCACTGGAGATGCTGAATTTAAGTGGTGATGTACAACTAGGGGAAAGACAGACACCGCTTGCAGAAAAATTAGAGAGCATTCAGAGATAAGAGAAACAGCTGTATGACTATCAAGAGCTCAGATGGAGAACCAGTACTAAGCAAAGTAGGAAAAACAGAAAGGTAGAAGGAATGTAAAGAGGGTCCGTACGAGGGAAACGAATTTAAAGGCAGTATTATAGAAAGGAAAGAGGAAGTAGATGAAGATGCGATGGAAGGTATTACACAACGAGAAGAATTTGACGGAGAACTCAGAGACCTAAGTTGAAACGAGGCCGTCGGAGAAGACGACGTTGCCTCAGAACTTCTGAGATCCTTTGGAGAGCCAGTCGTGGTGTGCAACATGTAACAGGGGAAATACCCTTAGACTTCAAGAGGAATGTAATAATGCCAATTCCAAAGAAAGCAGGTGCTGACACATGTAAATATTACCGAACTATCAATTTAATGAGTCATGGTTGCAAAAAATTGACGAGATTGTAGCGGAAAAACTGGTAGACGCTGACCTTGGGGAAAAATGGGTTCCAGGGTTATCTAGGACACGCGAGCCAATACTGACCCTATGACTTATCTTAGAAGATAGATTAGAGAATGTCAAACGTACAGTTATATTATATCTAGACTTAGAAAAAGTTTTTGACAGTTTTGACAGGGATACACTTTTTGGAGTTCTGAAGGTAGCAGGGGTAAAATGCAGGGTGCTAAAGCTTTTATGCAACATGTACAGAAACCGGGTGGCAGTTGTAAGAATCGAGGGGCATGAAAGTGAAGTAGTGGTTGAAAAGGGAGTGAGATAGTGTTGTAGCCTACCCCTATGTTATTCCATCTGCACATGGAAAAAACAGTAATGAAAACCAAAGAAAGTTCAGGGAGAAGAAAAACTGGAACGGCACTGAAATTCTTTCAGAGACGGCAAAGGACTTCGAAGACCAGCTGAGAATGGAGCGTGTCTTGAATAGCAACGTAAGGATTATGGAATGTAGTCAGGTGATGCTGAGGCGACTTGTTTAGCAAATGTGACACTAACTGTAGTTGAGTTTTGCTATTCGGACAGCATAAAAATATGATGGCCGAAGCTTAGAAGATACAAAATGCAGACTCGCAATGGAAAGTAAGGCGTCTCTGAAGACATCGAATTAACAACGAATATTAGTGTAAGTTCTGTCGGACATGTCCAACAGAACAGACACCACTCAAATTTTTACGTTTCTGTAAGAGCATGATGGCTTCTTGACGTTTGTATCAGTGCGGATGTACTAATATCGCCCGAACTCCTGCGGAAAAATTCGCGAATAAGAGGTTAATGGATGAGGGACGCTACATTGCAGCTTGCTATATGCTGGAAATTTGAGTCGGTCTCGGACTGCGACCAGATGGGCGAAGTGGTTAAAGCAACCGCTCAGAAGAAGCGGTAAATCCGCTTTTGATTCCCGGTGCGGCACAAATTGTCAACTTTCACCATTGCATTACCACAGTGCCCCGTGCGGCTGGAAGTCACGAATTCCTACCTATCCCTTCCGTTTCTTTCCCCATTCTTTATTTCACACAAACTTTGTGAAGGTATCTGTCCGTAGTGTAGTCTTGTACGGAAGTGAAAAGTGGACGATAAGCAGTTCAGAAAGAAGACAATAGAGTCTTTCAACTGTCATATTACAGAAGAACGCTTAAGATGAAATGCCCGGATCGCGTAACTAATGATGTGTTGTAGAATTCTGAAGAAAGGAAATTTATGGCATAACTTGACTGAAACAAGGGATCGGTTTGATAGGAAACATTCAGACACATCAAGCATTCGTCAGTTTAGCGTTGGAGTGAAGTGTGTTGCGGAGGAGACAGGGGGAGGGGCGGATTAAAAATTGTAGAGGGAGACCAAAGCACAAATACAGTAAGCAGGTTGAAACGGATGTAGATTGCAGTAGATTCGGAGATGAGGCTTCTATAGGACATACTAGCGTGAAGAGCTGCACAAACGAGTTTTTAAAGTGAAGACCACGACGACGACACCAACAACAGTCTAATTTTCCATGCTGCTAGGAACTCCAGTTGGTCTTTGCGTCAGAGATACTAACATGATGCTCGGCCTCAACTGGATCCACCTCTTTGCCAAATCTGATGAAAGTTATATCTTTAGTTTTGCGTCAGCTCTCTTGTGCACCAGCACGTAAAGGTTTTCTTGCGCCAGTGCAGGTGCTTCCTTGCATGTTTTTTCTTGGTCCCATGCCATAAAACTTTTAAGAGTTATTTATTGTTTTGGATATCTGGACTCACCCATATGACTTTAGAGGCGGTTTCATGTAGTACAGATCGACAAGGCCTCCCACATCAAAGCCTCCAGGGCCCCGTCCTAAGCGGCTTTGCTCCTTTTCCCTACGAATTTTAATTTTGAGGGCTCGATCGTCAAATAGTGTTGCTGATCGTGCGGGGCCGATGCATAGATTTTTAAGGACGATATCGTATTACATAATTTTCTAACGTTGCGGCTGTCGTATACACAGAACTGACAAGCAATTTCATGGTCGAACACGTAACATTACGTGAAGTAACGACGCGTACGTGACTAAAATTGGTGATCTTTGAAAGCGAACTGACCAGACTGTTTTTAACCACCTTCAAGATTGTATCCGCACTGCGCACTGCTTTGAACTCCATCGCACGGGTTTGGTAGCGATCCTAACTGACGTGGTGAACGGTTTCTAATCTACAAAATTTATCATACAAACACTAACAACTTACAATATGTGATCAAAATTTTTTACGAGCTCCGTTTGTCGGGTAACATTACGATGTTTAAAAATAAAAAGCAATTATGTCATTGGAAACCTTATTCCACTTAACGCATGACTGAAGATTATACCTTCCAGGGCTCTAATACAGTACCTAGGAATTGAAGTAAATGCCGCTGTATAACGCTGAAGTTCTTTCTTTGATTCACCGTGTCTGCGAGGCGATACACTACGGAGAAAAGGAGAGTCTATCAGTCATGTGCAAAATCTCCATTGCCTCTTTTACAACGGACTTCCTCATCGGAAAGAAATAGAATGGGAATCAATTACAATGAGGTAAATATACAGAGTGTATCAGAGATACTTTTAAATCTTTGGAGATAAATTTCTCAGCTAAAAGAAAGTCAGTGTCAAAGTGTGTGTCTGAATCGTTCGTTTTCAAGTTATTGAACAACGAACATTTCCAAGTAAGAAACTCATAAAAAATGTTCTTTTGCTTCCACATTGTCAACGAAATGTTTCATAAGATTCCGTGACAAGTTGATGAATCGTGCCCGATTTAGCAATGTCTGCTGCACAAACAAGTCGTTCTAGCTGAACCCACGGATCAGTACCATGATCCTCCCTACTTGTATCTCTCACGGTAGGTATCAACCAGTGCTTCTCGAACAGTGTGGCAGAAATATGCTGGAGCTACATCATGTATGAATCACCTGCTCTCTATTTTAGTGTGTCAAATGGTGCACAAAGTCTGGGAAAATGTTTTGAATAACTTCCTTGTAGCCAGCACCCGTTAGACGATCTAGGAAGAAAAATTGACCAAACCAGACAATGATCTCATCCTTCAACAAAGGTTAGTTGCAATTGTTTGCTAATCCTTCTCTTCTAAGTGACGCGTCACGCACGAAGAAGACTGGATGTGCAACAGGGAACTCAACGGCTTCTACAGGAAACCGTCAGCGTAGCACTCGTAAGTAGGTGATGGTATCAGAGAAAGCATGTACACCAAATACGTACACTGGCTGTGGAATACTGTAAACTTGTACCGAAAACTGTTACATTACTGCTGAAACTTCCTGCCAGATTAAAAACATCTGCCGGTCCGGGACTCGAACGTGGGACCTCGCTTATCGCGGGCAACATTGTCAGGCGGAAGCTGTGAGGGCAGGTCGTTAGTCGTGTTTGGGTAGTTCAGTCGGGAGAGTACGCACCCGTGCAACGCAAAGGTCCGAAGTTCGAATCCTGGTCAGGCACATCATTCTAACCCGACAAGAAGTCACATACACTGACGGGAAAAAAAATCGCACTATCAAGGAGTAGTGCGGCATAAACGAAAGTTTAGATCAGAAAGATGATGCCTATTCAAATTTCGTTCCAGTCGCATAATAAGTCCGCTAGTAGCGCCACTATCAGAATGCAAATCAGGTTTGCTTTATCCCTTCGTTACTCGCGCGAAAATTCGTGACATCGTCACTCGCGCGGATGACTGGTGTCCTCCACAACGCACGCGGTCTATTGGTATACTTTGAACGGTCTTTATGAGTGGTTTTATGATTTTTTTGTTAAATCTAAATATAATACATTTAATATTTGTACATAGTATAATATATTCTAACGTTTGAAACAGTTTCATACGAAGAACAATATCTTCAGCTGAATTACTGGCGTTACATGGTCCCTCTCGTTGCTTACCGACGTAATGTTCAAAATTCAAAGTGTAAGCTGTTTTTACATCAACCAAAGCAAACACTTTTAACCCATACTTTGGTGGTTTGCTAGGAATATATTGCCTGATCGGGCAGTTTCCTCTAAATGTCAAAAGCTGTTCATCAACAGTAAGATATTCACTAGGTGAAAAATATTTTTGGCAATTGTTCGCGAATAGTTCAAGTACCTCTCTGATAGCTCTGATAGGATCCAACTTGTCAATCTCTCTGGGAACATCTCTGTCACGGATATTATCAAACCTCCTACAGAAACCTGAATCGGTTTTCACTTATGCATAAATAACATAATTCAAGTCAATTTCCTTTTGAGTTAACCCACAATTTCGATATACTCTTCCTAGAACATCTCAAAGATCCACATAAATATAACAAACCAATGAAAGCTCTGATCTCTATCACATCTGCTTCTTTAGCATCCTTTTCCCTGGAGAAGTTACCACGAACTTCATTGATGTGTATATTAGTGCATGTTGCAGTAATTCTTATTATGTTTTCATCCAAGAACCAATTCAGAATTTCTATTTCTGTCTTTTTTATAAGAGCTTGATTTTTCGGTCCAGGCAAATGAGCAATAAAATTACAAGATCTGCTTCTAACACTGGTAGGATATTTGTTTTTCTTCCGTTTAGTTATTCCATCTCTCCCTAAAAAAATGCATCCTCTTGAGTTACTTCTTCCTGTGATTCATATTCATCATTTTCTGACACTTCTTGTTCTGTCCCTGTATAATGACCGCTTTCATGAACAGAATCCTCAGTCTCTAAGTTAGTGCTATCACTGTGAGCATCTTCATCACTCACCTCATTGAAGCATTCCACCCATATATCAGGATCTCTACTAAACTCTGTCCGAGGTTTTTTGCCTTTGACATTTCTTCCACAATTTAAAAATAAAAAGAATACTAGGTAACATGGAAGGTAACTGCAATCAGTTTCAGTACGCCTAAATTTACGCACATGAAAGATCGATTCAATCTAGGAAAGCAATAAAGTACTACAGACTTACTTTGTTTAAGATCGTGTCAGCAGAACTCGCGCGAATGACAAGTGTCCTCTAGACTATAATAATGTCTCGTAAACAATGTATCTTTCGTACCTGGAAGCCAACAATGATTGGAGCTAACAGCCGGTGAGTTAACAGAAAGGTACTGAAAATGGCGCGAATTCAATTCAGCCATGTCAGACAATATTGAGCAGGAAAGTCATGTGGAATGTGGATGACGAGTGTCATCCGCGCGAGCAACGGAGGGTTAAATAAGCGCTGTAACGATCGTGGGCGTCAGTTACCTTTGAGATAGGACGTGGTGAGTCTTTTAGTTCAGAATGCCGTTAAGACAACAAAGACACCATTATCAACAGCTCACTGAGTTTGAACGAGGACGTGTAATAGGGCTATGAGAAGCAGGATGTTCCTTCCGCGATACTGCAGAAAGACTGGCAAGAATGCAGGCGCTGTACATGATTGCTGGCAGCGGTGATCACAAGTATGTACAGTCGCAAGAAGACCGGGCTCCGGACTGCCAGGTGGCGCTATCAAGAGGGAAGCCATCTTGTTCAAAAATGGTTCAAATGGCTCTGTGCACTATGGGACTTAACTGCTGAGGTCATCAGTCCCCTAGAACTTAGAACTACTTAAACCTAACTAACCTAAGGACATCACACACATCCATACCCGAGGCAGGATTCGAACCTGCGACCGTAGCGGTCGCGCGGTTCCACACTGTAGCGCCTAGAACCGCTCGGCCACTCCGGCCGGCCACAGTGTTCAGTGGACGGCTCTAGCGCATCGTACTGCACCTGCAGCAGCAATTTGAGCGGCAGCTGGCACCACTGACACACAAGGAACTGTTACAAATCTGCTACTTCCGGATATCTTCGTACCAGACGCCATGCATCGGATTAGGGAAGGAAGTCAGCCGTGCCCTTTCAGAGGAACCATCCCGGCATTTGCCTGGAGCGATTTAGGGAAATCACGGAAAACTTAAATCAGGATGGCCGGACGCGGGATTGAACCGTCGTCCTCCCGAACGCGAGTCCAGTGTCTAACCACTGCGCCACCTCACTCGGTCCCCCAGATCTGTCTCCAATCGGGCATATACGGGACATCATCGGACGATAACTGCAGCGTCATCCGCAAACAGCATTAAGCATCCCTTTATTAACCGACCAAGTGCGACAGGCATGGAACTCCATCCCAAAAATTGACATCCGGCACCTGTACAACACGATGCAAGCACGTTTGCATGCATGCATTCAACATTCTGGCGGGTACACCGTTTATAACATACCAGCATTTCACATTTTCTATGGCTTATCTCGCGCTTTCATTACTCTGTGCTCTTGCATTCTTAATCACTGAAATAAGTTACCTAGACAATTGTATTTCCGAAATTTCGTTACTATACAGTAATTGTTTTTTGGTGCTGCGATTTTTTTCCGTCAGAGAATTAGCGCACACTCTGCTGCAGAGTGAAAATTCATTTTGCGTACTACATTACTAATTTCATTTTACATGTAAACAAGGGCAAAAAAAAAAAAAATTGGTTCAAATGGCTCTGAGCACTATGGGACTTAACTTCTGAGGTCATCAGTCCCGTAGAACTTAGAACTACTTAATCCTAACTAACCTAAGGACATCACACACACCCATACCCGAGGCAGGATTCGAACCTGCGACCGTAGCGGTCGCGTGGTTCCAGACTCAAGCGTCTAGAATCGCTCGGCCACAACAGCCGGCTGGATCATCCTTAGACAGCCGCATAATCCTTTTTTCCTTGACCAGACTTCCGAGCGAATAATGCTCTTGCTCGATCCATTGTTTGCTATGCTGAGGAATTTATCTCAGCAATGCGACGATAAGTGGCTGCAAATACTGGATGGCTTGACTCTGTTTTGTCTGCAAACACGTTTCGCGTACATCCTCATAGCCTTGGGCACCCTGCCATTCGCGCGGCCTGCTTACCATATTAATGTCTTGAAAGTCCGAGATTGATTAACATCGGGTGTACACAAAAGTGTTAAGTAAACATCGTTATCACAAATGCGTCAGCAGATAGAATTTTTTTTTAATAAAATCTCTGAATGATGAAACATAATTAATTTTCAATAATAGTGGCAGATTTCAATTGTTCGACTTTACCTCAAAACGAATTAAACGTAAATTTTCTAACTATAAACGAAGCTTTTTCGGACGTATGTTTTTATTGGTTTATGGTTTTTTTTTGCTTGGATTCTGAACCCAAAGTCTGTAAAAGCAGTTTGACGCTGTCCGCTTGTGCATGTAATGTCTGATGAAGAAGGTTCTAAGAACGGGTAGATGCAAATTTTAACAGCACTTGTGCTATGAAACAAAACTAAAATATTTAAAAAAATTTAGTTGGAGTTATGCTGACGCGGCCACGTCTAATATCAGTAAAGCTGCTATCTATAGATGGACAGAAAAAAAAATGATAGATCTTCCATGCAGTGTCTTAATGGAAACGTCTGAAATACACTCCTGGAAATGGAAAAAAGAACACATTGACACCGGTGTGTCAGACCCACCATACTTGCTCCGGACACTGCGAGAGGGCTGTACAAGCAATGATCACACGCACGGCACAGCGGACACACCAGGAACCGCGGTGTTGGCCGTCGAATGGCGCTAGCTGCGCAGCATTTGTGCACCGCCGCCGTCAGTTTCAGCCAGTTTGCCGTGGCATACAGAGCTCCATCGCAGTCTTTAACACTGGTAGCATGCCGCGACAGCGTGGACGTGAACCGTATGTGCAGTTGACGGACTTTGAGCGAGGGCGTATAGTGGGCATGCGGGAGGCCGGGTGGACGTACCGCCGAATTGCTCAACACGTGGGGCGTGAGGTCTCCACAGTACATCGATGTTGTCGCCAGTGGTCGGCGGTAGGTGCACGTGCCCGTCGACCTGGGACCGGACCGCAGCGACGCACGGATGCACGCCAAGACCGTAGGATCCTACGCAGTGCCGTAGGGGACCGCACCGCCACTTCCCAGCAAATTAGGGACACTGTTGCTCCTGGGGTATCGGCGAGGACCATTCGCAACCGTCTCCATGAAGCTGGGCTACGGTCCCGCACACCGTTAGGCCGTCTTCCGCTCACGCCCCAACATCGTGCAGCCCGCCTCCAGTGGTGTCGCGACAGGCGTGAATGGAGGGACGAATGGAGACGTGTCGTCTTCAGCGATGAGAGTCGCTTCTGCCTTGGTGCCAATGATGGTCGTATGCGTGTTTGGCGCCGTGCAGGTGAGCGCCACAATCAGGACTGCATACGACCGAGGCACACAGGGCCAACACCCGGCATCATGGTGTGGGGAGCGATCTCCTACACTGGCCGTACACCACTGGTGATCGTCGAGGGGACACTGAATAGTGCACGGTACATCCAAACCGTCATCGGACCCATCGTTCTACCATTCCTAGACTGACAAGGGAACTTGCTGTTCCAACAGGACAATGCACGTCCGCATGTATCCCGTGCCACCCAACGTGCTCTAGAAGGTGTAAGTCAACTACCCTGGCCAGCAAGATCTCCGGATCTATCCCCCATTGAGCATGTTTGGGACTGGATGAAGCGTCGTCTCACGCAGTCTGCACGTCCAGCACGAACGCTGGTCCAACTGAGGCGCCAGGTGGAAATGGCATGGCAAGCCGTTCCACAGGACTACATCCAGCATCTCTACGATCGTCTCCATGGGGAATAGCAGCCTGCATTGCTGCGAAAGGTGGATATACACTGTACTAGTGCCGACATTGTGCATGCTCTGTTGCCTGTGTCTATGTGCCTGTGGTTCTGTCAGTGTGATCATGTGATGTATCTGACCCCAGGAATGTGTCAATAAAGTTTCCCCTTCCTGGGACAATGAATTCACGGTGTTCTTATTTCAATTTCCAGGAGTGTAGTTTACCATTACGGGCAACAGAAATTCCTCACCAGAAGATGTGAGTTTGGGCCCAGGCATGCGAAGTGCCTGGTCAATAATCTCTTCAATTTGCTACTTAAACAAAGTCAATCATGCTTCTTGATTCTCTTCGTTATTTTTTCGACACTGGTTGGAACAAAACTAACATTGTGACTTCCGTGTTGCAACTCCATCAAACATGGAAGAATTAAAAATTTCCATTCGTAAAGTTTCTTGTCTGATGAAAGGACTTCTCTCAGTTCTACATCTACATCTACATCTATACTCCGCGAGCCACCTTACGGTGTGTGGCGGAGGGTACTTATTGTACCACTATCTGATCCCCCCTTCCCTGTTCCATTCACGAATTGTGCGTGGAAAGAACGACTGCTTGTAAGTCTCCGTATTTGCTCTAATTTCTCGGATCTTTTCGTTGTGATCATTACGCGAGATATATGTGGGCGGTAGTAATATGTTGCCCATCTCTTCCCGGAATGTGCTCTCTCGTAATTTCGATAATAAACCTCTCCGTATTGCGTAACGCCTTTCTTGAAGTGTCCGCCACTGGAGCTTGTTCAGCATCTCCGTAACGCTCTCGCGCTGACTAAATGTCCCCATGACGAATCGCGCTGCTTTTCGCTGGATCATGTCTATCTCTTCTATTAATCCAACCTGGTAAGGGTCCCATACTGATGAGCAATACTCAAGAATCGGACGAACAAGCGTTTTGTAAGCTACTTCTTTCGTCGATGAGTCACATTTTCTTAGAATTCTTCCTATGAATCTCAACCTGGCGCCTGCTTTTCCCACTATTTGTTTTATGTGATCATTCCACTTCAGATCGCTCCGGATAGTAACTCCTAAGTATTTTACGGTCGTTACCGCTTCCAATGATTTACCACCTATGGCATAATCGTACTGGAATGGATTTCTGCCCCTATGTATGCGCATTATATTACATTTATCTACGTTTAGGGAAAGCTGCCAGCTGTCGCACCATGCATTAATCCTCTGCAGGTCCTCCTGGAGTACGTACGAGTCTTCTGATGTTGCTACTTTCTTGTAGACAACCGTGTCATCTGCAAACAGCCTCACGGAGCTACCGATGTTGTCAACTAAGTCATTTATGTATATTGTAAACAATAAAGGTCCTATCACGCTTCCCTGCGGTACTCCCGAAATTACCTCTACATCTGCAGATTTTGAACCGTTAAGAATGACATGTTGTGTTCTTTCTTCTAGGAAATCCTGAATCCAATCACAAACCTGGTCCGATATTCCGTAAGCTCGTATTTTTTTCACTAAACGTAAGTGCGGAACCGTATCAAATGCCTTCCTGAAGTCCAGGAATACGGCATCAATCTGCTCGCCAGTGTCTACGGCACTGTGAATTTCTTGGGCAAATAGCGCGAGTTGAGTTTCACATGATCTCTGTTTGCGGAATCCATGTTGGTTATGATGAAGGAGATTTGTATTATCTAAGAACGTCATAATACGAGAACACAAAACATGTTCCATTATTCTACAACAGATTGACGTAAGCGAAATAGGCCTATAATTATTCGCATCTGATTTATGACCCTTCTTGAAAATGGGAACGACCTGCGCTTTCTTCCAGTCGCTAGGTACTTTACGTTCTTCCAGCGATCTACGATAAATTGCTGATAGAAAGGGGGCAAGTTCTTTAGCATAATCACTGTAGAATCTTAAGGGTATCTCGTCTGGTCCGGATGCTTTTCCGCTACTAAGTGATAGCAGTTGTTTTTCAATTCCGATATCGTTTATTTCAATATTTTCCATTTTGGCGTCCGTGCGACGGCTGAAGTCAGGGACCGTGTTACGATTTTCCGCAGTGAAACAGTTTCGGAACACTGAATTCAGTATTTCTGCCTTTCTTCGGTCGTCCTCTGTTTCGGTTCCATCGTGGTCAACGAGTGACTGAATAGGGGATTTAGATCCGCTTACCGATTTTACATATGACCAAAACTTTTTAGGGTTCTTGTTTAGATTGTTTGCCAATGTTTTATGTTCGAATTCGTTGAATGCTTCTCTCATTGCTCTCTTTACGCTCTTTTTCGCTTCGTTCAGCTTTTCCTTATCAGCTATGATTCGACTACTCTTAAACCTATGATGAAGCTTTCTTTGTTTCCGTAGTACCTTTCGTACATGATTGTTATACCACGGTGGATCTTTCCCCTCGCTTTGGACCTTAGTCGGTACGAACTTATCTAAGGCGTACTGGACGATGTTTCTGAATTTTTTCCATTTTTGTTCCACATCCTCTTCCTCAGAAATGAACGTTTGATGGTGGTCACTCAGATATTCTGCGATTTGTGCCCTATCACTCTTGTTAAGCAAATATATTTTCCTTCCTTTCTTGGCATTTCTTATTACACTTGTAGTCATTGATGCAACCACTGACTTATGATCACTGATACCCTCTTCTACATTCACGGAGTCGAAAAGTTCCGGTCTATTTGTTGCTATGAGGTCTAAAACGTTAGCTTCACGAGTTGGTTCTCTAACTATCTGCTCGAAGTAATTCTCGGACAAGGCAGTCAGGATAATGCCACAAGAGTCTCTGTCCCTGGCTCCAGTTCTGATTGTGTGACTATCCCATTCTATACCTGGTAGATTGAAGTCTCCCCCTATTACAATAGTATGATCACGAAACTTCTTCACGACGTTCTGCAGGTTCTCTCTGAGGCGCTCAACTACTACGGTTGCTGATGCAGGTGGTCTATAGAAGCATCCGACTATCATATCTGACCCACCTTTGATACTTAACTTAACCCAGATTATTTCACATTCGCATTCGCTAATAACTTCACTGGATATTATTGAATTCTTTACTGCTATAAATACTCCTCCACCATTGGCGTTTATCCTATCCTTGCGGTATATATTCCATTCTGTGTCTAGGATTTCGTTACTGTTCACTTCCGGTTTTAACCAACTTTCCGTTCCTAATACTATATGCGCTCTATTTCCTTCAATAAGAGATACTAATTCAGGAACCTTGCCCTGGATACTCCTGCAGTTTACCAATATTACGTTAACTTTTCCTGTTTTTGGTCTCTGAGGACGGACATTCTTTATCAACGATGATAATGTCCTCTCTGGTAAGCCGTCAGGTATTTTATTGTTTCGCCCAAGGGGGGGTCCCTCTAACCTAAAAAACCCCCGTGTGCACGCCACACGTACTCTGCTACCCTAGTAGCTGCTTCCGGTGTGTAGTGCACGCCTGACCTGTCTAGGGGGGCCCTACAGTTCTCCACCCAATAACGGAGGTCGATGAATTTGCAACCATTATAGTCGCAGAGTCGTCTGAGCCTCTGGTTTAGACCCTCCACACGGCTCCAAACCAGAGGACCGCGATCGACTCGGGGCACTATGCTGCAGATATTAAGCTCAGCTTGCACTCCGCGTGCGATGCTGGTTGTCTTCACCAAATCAGCCAGCCGCCGGAAGGAACCAAGAATGGCCTCAGAACCCAAGCGGCAGGCGTCATTCGTTCCGACATGTGCTACTATCTGCAGCCGGTCACACCCAGTGCGTTCAATAGCTGCCGGAAGGGCCTCCTCCACATTACGGACGAGACCCCCCGGCATGCACACCGAGTGCACACTGGCATTCTTCCCCGACCTACCCGCTATTTTCCTGAGGGGCTCCATAACCCGCCTAACGCTGGAGCTCCCTATAACTAATAGGCCCGCCCTCTGTGACTGTCGGGACCTTGCCGGAGAATCGGCCACTGGCCCAACAGGCGAGGCACCCTGTGGTGGCTCGGAAACGATGTCATCACCACTAGGAAGCACCCCGTACCTGTTGGAAAGCGGTAAGGCAGCTGCCACGCGGCCAGATCCCACCTTCGCCTTTCGGCCAGGCACGCGCGAGCCCACCACTGTCCGCCATTCACCCTGGAGTGATGGCTGACCGGTAAGATGCTCACTGACGGAAGACGCAGCGACATCAGGGGTTCCATGTGATTCCAAGGCCACCGAAGTAGGCATAGGTCTCACCACAGTTGCCCCAACGCCACTACGAGCCGACGCCTGCGCCTCGAGCTCGATGAGCCTAACAGACAAAGCCTCCACCTGCCCCCGAAGAGTGGCCAATTCTCCTTGCGTCCGCTCACAACAACCACAGCCCCTACACATGACTATGTTTACCCTACTCTATACGGTGACAAATTCCCAAGATAATCTTCTGATGAGCTACTCTGATAATCAAGAAACACTCACTGAAATACGAGACGCGAAAACTACGCTAGGTTTTCCCAGGAAAACTATTTAAAAGCTAAGCGCAGCAAATAAGTACAAAAACGCTTTATACAAACACTACTCGCTGCTGCTGGTGCTGTCGCTCTGGCTCTCACAAGACAACTGCTGATTCAAGTGACTAGTGGCTAACGGCCGCGAAACAAACAAAAGACGGTTTTAGGGCGCTTTCTGTTCCAAACGATCAAGAAAACACTAAGAAATCTAACACGAGAACTACGTAAAGTTTTATCAAGAACTGTTAGTTACTATGCAGAGCAGATAAACACAAATAGAACCCCTTCCTTAGTGGAAGGTCGTAAACAAAATGCAAAATAAACGCTTTATACAAACACTACTCGCTGCTGCTGGTGCTGTCGCTGTGGCTGTCACAAGACAACTGCCGATTCAAGTGACTAGTGGCTAACGGCCGCGAAACAAACAAAAGACGGTTTTAGGGCGCTTTCTGTTCTAAACGATCAAGAAAACACTAAGAAATCTAACACGAAAACTACGTAAAGTTTTATCAAGAACTGTTAGTTACTATGCAGAGCAGATAAACACAAATAGAACCCCTTCCTTAGTGGAAGGTCGTAAACAAAATGCAAAATAAACGCTTTATACAAACACTACTCGCTGCTGCTGGTGCTATCGCTGTGGCTGTCACAAGACAAGAGATGGTTGTTTGCGAAGTTTCTCGAGGATTCTTATTTCGACTGGCAACTGCTACATTGACAGATTACAAAACTGCTTACATTCGCAAATTTACTGCATTTCTGTATAAAAGTCCTGTGTCCTGTTACCGAAACCATAGGCAGAGGGCGGGAGATAAATAGCTATTGTTCACTGTGTCTGTCCTCAGAGGTCACCAGAGATTGCACCATTTAACTGTTATCTGTCAGTGGCTTCGCGGGAACTACTGGGCGTTTCGATTCAATAAATGGGAAGTCGCTTTGCGCAGATCAGCTATAACAACGAATGGAAGACCTTAATAGAGGGAGTTTGGAAGTGGGCCTGAAAATTAATTATCATAAGATTGTTTCAATCTGTGTGTCATCAGTACATAGAAAAGCAAATATTTTAAGTTAACATTAAAGTCACTGAGCTCGAACTTTTTCCTCTGTCTCGGAGAGTGTGCTTCTTGGAGACCTCTTCAGACACGTCGGGTTCGTCATTTCCAAAACCGTATTTTACGTTACCGACAGTTTTCGGGTCAATATTTACTATTCCGTCGATTTCCTTTTTTGAACGTCCAGTCGTTGCCTTCAACTACTCCAAATACAGAGACGAGTCAGTTGGTTCAATCTTCTGACAGATTGAACTGGTCCGGGAAACGGAACTGAAACCTTTCACGGGCAGTGCTCTGGGTATGCAGCGCAGCTTGTGTGAGGTTTGAAAAGTAAGAGGGAAGTGATGTTAGAACCGAAGCAGTGAGGGCAGGTCATCCGTCCTGTATGAATAACATTGCTGCTGAGAGCCTTATTCTCAAAAGACAGGGTTCCAAGTTCGATTCCCGATCTGGTACCAGGTTTTTATGTCAGGAAGTTAAATTATGAAACCAGATCTGTGTTTTGTATATGGGGGCAATAGGACACCACCACTAGTGGAGAGCGAATGAAAGTGACAGGAGAGTAAAAATAACTCGGAATGCTTTCGATGAAACAAATGGGAGTCTGTAAACTAAGTCTGCAACGGAAATTTTATAATTAATGTGAACTATTATTTTGACAGATGGGCGCTTCAGTCTGGAACCGCGTGACCGCTACGGTCGCAGGTTCGAATCCTGCCTCGGGCATGGATGTGTGTGATGTCCTTAGGTTAGTTAGGTTTAATTAGTTCTAAGTTCTAGGCGACTGATGACCTCAGAAGTTGAGTCGCATAGTGCTCAGAGCCATTTGAACCATTTGACAGATGACAGTGAGACTTGGCCTTTCAGTGAGAAAACTAATCAATAGCTGACAATTACTCGGAGAAAAATGATAGATGCAGTGTCGAAGCTACAGGTAGATACAAAAGACCTCATTAATGTACCTTGGAACAAATTTTAGTGCAAGATGTAATTATTATTGTAAAGAAATTTAAAATCGCCAGGATACGTAGTTTAGTGAACGTATGATAGGTGGTGCAAGGATTCTTTGCTAAATTTCAGGAGCTAAGAGAAAAACTTTGACGAATACCTAATGGAAGGTGCAAAGAGGTCATAAGAAACATACTATAGCGAATGAATGTATCCAACTAAACGCTTTAATGCATGGAGAGATACGGAGATGGCGTTTATCGAATATTGGATGCTGAATGGTTGCTAATGAAGGTAGATACCCTATTCCTGAAGTGTTCGTGCATTTTTCTTCGTTTTCTGTCATGCGTTCGGCCCATCGCTAATTCGATTTCGCGCAGGCAAGCGCAACAACAGAGAACTTCATGGCCAGTATCAGTAAAAGTGGAATCTTGATTGCTAGGCCCTATAATTTTAATTGTCTGGTTCTCCTTTGACTCAACTTTTCGGTCCCATTGCTGCTAAAATGTTCGAGAATTCTTAGGGTGGCTGAATTGCCGCGTCTTGTGAAAATCTGAAATTCTGACTTTTGACAAATTCTTGTAGAATATCCCACCCGCGGGATCAAAACTTTGGTTGATGTACGAGGAGAAAGTAAAGAAACCGAATGACCGAGACGATGGTTTTTCGCTAACATCATAGTATATCTCTGTACGACATCATTTAGTTATTTTTTGTGACGAAATATTATTTTTATCTGAGAACGGAGTTGATATATGCTTGAGTTGTGTAATCGGGTAAAATCAGTTGACAGGAAAATCTACTTCGTCTTTAAATTCGTATGATTGCTTTGCTGCATCTCTCACATGAACGATGTCGTTCGCTTTTGGATTCCACGAATGTTGCACTATTTCTCGTCAGGAATCCTGCCTTACATGTTTTTTTTTACGCTCTTCTCGAAAAGCCTCTTGCAGTTTTACCGTCTACCAAACCTTACAGCATGACGGGGAAGAGAGTTTCGTGTGTCTGAAAGCATGCCCCTTCCAGATATCTCTCCTCAGTCGTATCCCACGGCCATGACATTACTTCTGTCCTCAGAAGGAGCGTCGTAGTTGCCTGCTTTTGATTATCAGATGTCTCTTCCACACCGTATTTGGCAGTTAGAAAGAGGGTAAAGGTGCAAAAATCGGATTCAGGTAAATGCTAAGTATTTTTTGCTGTCATCTCGACATGTTCGATCTTCAGTTATGAATCTACTGTTTGTCTAGTCATTGACATCGTCATATACGAAACTGAATGTGCATTTACTAGCATTTCGCTTTTCGCATCCAAAAGCATCATCAGGGAGATTTTTCCTAATTTCGACACTGCTGCCAGAAATTTCCCTGTTATTGTGTTATAGGAGTTCTGTGCGAAAATCAAACTCTGTTAGCTATAACTAACTACTTTTAGCAATTGTACAAAAAAACTTAAAAGCACACGTTCGTATTACTTTTGCTAAATACCCTGCGAAATCTGCTAAAAATTGTCCGGCACCTGAAATATTGTGAAACGTAGATTTTATCGATTTTCTACTCAATACTCTGTACCATGTCATTGCTGGCTGCAGACGGACAGAAACTATTGTCAACAACACAAACATTCGACTCTCTACACAAGTAAATGATGCAATTGACGCACAAACCCTCCTCTCTTCGCTCTAGGTCCCGTGTACTATACAAAAGTCGCTACGAATGTCAACAGTTTAGCGAACGGATTTATTATTTGGCGGTATTTTCAGTTGCAACGCTCATTTTGAACGACTGCTGTTTGCGAACTAGAAGCGTTTTGCTTACCTCGTTATCACAGCTGTAAGCACAGTGACTGTTGTGTGAGTCAGTGCAGAAATGTTCCATTTTCTCGCACTACTTCCCATGCATGCAACGTGGAAACGGAGGTTGCTTTCGCAGCTGGCCGCGGGAACAGCATTACAGTGTCGGCAACCTGGTGCACATTTTATACACTGCGGTGTGAAACTCGTGAGAATCTCCAAGGATGAATTGTATTCTGAAGGTATATTAATCAAAGAAATTCAGAGAAAATTAACAAATTATGGCCATGTGACTACTTCCGACAGGTGGCTGTAAAGGCTTGAAAAGTAAGTGACTATGTCATCAAACAAATTAAAAAAGCTATCTTACACGTTTTTTGTTCACGTTAATTTAAACATAAATTTAAAATGTAGCACCAGTTATTAACCTTTTATAAGTAACCGAAAATCGTCCGCAGCTCGTGGTCGTGCGGTAGCGTTCTCGCTTCCCGCGCCCGGGTTCCTGGGTTCTATCCCCGGCGGGGTCAGGGATTTTCTCTGCCTCGTGATGACTGGGTGTTGTGTGATGTCCTTAGGTTAGTTAAGTTTAAGTAGTTGTAAGTTCTGGGGGACTGATGACCATAGATGTTAAGTCCCATAGTGCTCAGAGCCATTTGAACCATAACCGAAAATCCATCTTTCGTAAGTAACTACAGTAATTATATAAATATTGAAAATTCGCCTTTTTATTCACCTCTCCTTAAAATAAGACACGTCATTTGTCTTTAAATCAGTTGGCAACGTCAGTCATGGTTAATGTATGAAAGTATAGCAAAGAACGCCTTGAATGTGAGGAAGTATTTGACGCATCACATTTTGTCTACGATGCAACCACAATATCTGTAATGTTATGTGAGCTTCACTGCCCTTTTTTTAAAACTAATTTGTGCCTGATTTTATTCTGAGAAGCTCAGTAATGTATGTAAATGCCGTAAATGTAAATTTGATTCAAAAAGTACTTGAAGTGAAGTGAAGCGCAGCTGGACAGCAACAAACTCTTTAGCACGCAGTCCCCTCAACGATATTAGTTGTGAATCTTTGAGTATGGGACTCTAAAAAAAAGACGATTTACTAAAAAAAAAAAAGAGGAATGTTAATCTGTATCTTGTGGAAAGAGGACGTGTCGCTAGGCCGTCGCTCAGAACGTTTTGTTACATTTAATGAAAATTGCTATTTCAGTGATAAAACCGAGTAAAGTATGTATAATAGTTGCCAAAAATTTATGTATACAAATTTTCTGGAAGTGAAGAACAGAAATATCTTGTTTTTTGGAAAAAGAGGTGAACTTCATTGTCGTCGCCTGCTACCAATCGACAGAACTGTTAAGTGTTCAAAGTTCACTAAAATACAGGGAAGGAAATGCATTCTATAGTTTTCATTCAATGCGTAACAACCTCTCATAATTCCTTAACTGCATTAATTGGATTATGTTCTTGTATAATAGTATGGTGCTGAACTCCACTGACCAATTTTGATGCAGCAGGACGTATAGTTTGAAGGAAGTTTGTGTGCCAAGCAATCTCCTTTTCTCACGAAAAGCAGATTGCTGTTTGATGTTATTTACTTACAACAGTGGTCCCTTAGATATGAAAAGCTACGAAAACTTGGGCTCAAAGCTATCCGCAATACGGTCAAGTAACTAACAGAGTTGTATTTTAAACGTTGAAGAACAATAACTTCCTCCAAATTATAATACGTCACCAACTGGTGCAGAAGCTGATCATTCAAGGAGGCAGCAACCAAAATTCAGGTACCAGTTACGACTTAAAGTAAAAATCTCAATCAAAAATCCATCTCTCTCTCTCTCTCTCTCTCTCTCTCTCTCCCCAAACACATGTATAAATATTCATATTATTAAGATAAAAGTCATTTTATATATAGATTGCTAACGGCAACGGCATCCAGTAGGCATCCATAGCGTGAGGCTACGGAGCCTGGTTGACGTGCTTAGTCGACGGGTAACTAACAACAGTGCTACAGTGCTAGTGGTGTTCAAACAAAGCAGAGCTGTGGCAACGCTAAACAAAGCAAACATTGCATTATATGTACAATAACAGTTGCCGAAGTTGACATTTTGTCAGAAAGAAACCCAATGAATTTCGCAGAGTGAGAAAGAAGTGGCTGATGAAATATGAGAATTTCTGCGAGATGAGTTAGTGGACTGTGTGGTGTTGTATGTGCTCGACTGTGCGGGCAAAGTACATGAGAAGTACAATGATGACGACACTTGCTTAACAAGTGAAAGATATTTTGAAACCGGTGTCTAGCCATGTAGTTTATCTTCCTTCTTGTCGGACAGGGAGCCACAAATCCCGCCTCCAGTGAAATGTAGTAAATGGCTGTCGTTGTCCAAGGAGCGGGTACTAAACGTAAGTACGAACATGGAAGATGATACGCAACACAGTAAAAAAAAGCAATTATGAACAGATTTCGAAAAGGTCCAAAGAAATATGACCGTTTAGTGCATAAGAATAGCTACGGTTATTCAAGGGAGTACGAGACGGATTTTTACAAGATGTGCATGTTAGTGACCTACTAAGTTATGCACAATCAATTACAAGCAACACAGATTATAGTGATTTCAAGAGAAACAGTGGATAGTGGCATAACTTTAAACAGTGCTACAGAACTGGATGAAGTAGGATAACTAAGCCGGTCGTTGTGACTGAGCGGTTCTAGGCGCTTCAGTCTGGAACAGCGCGATCGCTACGGTCTCAGGTTCGAATCCTGCCTCGGGCATGGATGTGTGTGATGTCCATAGGTTCAAAATGGCTCTGAGCACTATGGGACTTAATATCTATGGTCATCAGTCCCCTAGAACTTAGAACTACTTAAACCTAACTAACCTAAGGACAGCACACAACACCCAGCCATCACGAGGCAGAGAAAATCCCTGACCCCGCCGGGAATCGAACCCGGGAACCCGGGCGTGGGAAGCGAGAACGCTACCGCACGACCACGAGATGCGGGCTGATGTCCATAGGTTAGTTAGGTTTAAGTAGTTCTAAGTTCTAGGGGACTGATGACCTCAGATGTTAAGTCCCATAGTGCTCAGAGCCATTTGAAACAAGAGAACGAAGTTTCAAACAAAGCGTCAACTCTACGATGTACAGCAATCTGCGGAATTGGCTCGAAAGGCCCTAGATGAGATAAACAAACTTCTCCTGTCGTTCAGTAAGGAATTTGTTTTCATCTCCGACCCATCGGGATCTGAAGAGGAAATAAGAATGACAGGGACCCTGGAAATTAGAGGTGCCAAGAGAGTTGCATGAAGATCATTTAACGTCACTGCCTTAAATCATTCCTATACAATTATACCGACTGTTAATCTGGATGGTAATCTGGCCAGAAAGTTATTTATTGGGAGAAGCTGGAGGTGCTCTGCCCCCTACGATTCGCTCTCGTGTGCGTGATCTTGCAAGGACAGTAGGGAATATGTACTTCACGTTAAGCAAGAGTGGGAAAATAGGCGTAAGAGAACGACAACTGTGGTATGAGCACTGCTTTCGCCCAATAGCTGATCAAAATAAGTTGCTTTTGCATGATTTCTGGTCTACGTATAAAAATAATACTCATTTAGAGCAAACTAGGAAAAGTGTGTGACATAACAGTTCATACCACATGCAACCATTGGACAGATTTGTCCTCTGGAAGATTATTTGTTCCGTGCCTATAAAACATTATCGCACCACCTGCAGCTACGCCTTGAAGGACAGCTAGGTTCACGATAAGCTCCACGACAGACTGTTTCGCATTTCGTTACATGCCATCACAGTCAATCAATTCTCATCACCCTGTTACACCAACATGATTCATGCACTTGAGAGTGGATACCTAACTCAACAACGTACGGTTTGTAACTGCCAGAGAGTTCGCTTTCGATCTTGCCGGTGCGAACCTTTGTGATCATTGTGTAGCGCCATTTTTCATTCAGTGTTAATGGCGCAAGTTAATGGTTTGTTTTAATCATTTTGGAATGTCGACGATGTCCATTTTGTGAAGTGTAATACAAACATATATTAGAAGGTTGACCTCAGCACCCCCCGGACACTCATTTTCTGTGGCCCTTCCGCTGAGCCGGCCGGCGTGGTCGAGTGGTTCTAGGCGCTACAGTCCGGTACCGCGCGACCGCTACGGTCGCAGGTTCGAATCCTGCCTCGGGTATGGATGTGTGTGATGTCCTTAGGTTAGTTAGGTTTAAGTAGTTCTCAGTTCTAGGCGACTGATGACCTCAGAAGTTAAGGCCAATAGTGCTCAGAGCCATTTGAACCTTCCGCTGAGTGTGGTGAGTCATTAGCAGCTAACTTTTCCTGTCATTATTGCCAACACATCGCTTTAGAACTTGCGACCTTGTAAGCGAAATCTTGGAGGAGATCCGCACGGGCCTGGGTTCGTGCTCGCCGCGCAACGTCACCTGAGTGGAAACGTCAAACGCTTGTCATTCAGTTGTCTCACGTTGAGTGAAGCTACTCAAACACGAAGAGTGTGGGAACAACATTTATATAGCTGAGCTGGCCATAGTTAGTATCAATCATTTGTTTCACTCGACTGAAAAAAACCGACGAGACGAAAAAATATTCGACTGGGCAATCGGTTGTCAATGCCAGTTGGTTGCCCCATCATTAGCAGCTATCCTTGCAGCAGGAGCCTGACAAATTTTTTTCTCTCTTTCGGCTTCAAAGAGTGCAGGTGAAATCACAGCGCTGTAACGTACACACCCTATACGACACACGTAACACGAGAGTCCAGTATAACCGGAAGTGTCAGCTGGTGCGACTTCAGCCAGTCAGCAACTGACATCGCCAAGTGCAGGGGAAAACAACGGCTATATTTTCCCTTTACAGACCCTCACTGCTGGTGTTTATTCAACACCCCTCTTTGTAGATACCCTCTATTCACTCGTTACAGTGAGCAGACGACAACGCACGCGCGTCCGAGTAACGACGCTTCTTATGCTGAAAATGTTGTATAATATTCTTAGTCTTACAGTTTTACAATATTAGTGCAGGCTGTTGTTCCTAGTTTTGTTTTCTTGTTAGATCTGAAGATGGCTGTAGGTCACAGCTGAAACTGGCGGTTGTAAAAATAAAGCCATTGATTGTCGCCTGGTTGGTTAAATAAAAGAAGTATAAAAAAATTCGAAATTATTTTATTGTGTTTTTCAGCCTCGGGTCATTGTCAGATAATTCGGATCTGTTGCTGTGCAACGTATTCATGTCGTCTGAAGATGGCTGCAGGTCACAGCTGAAACTGGCGGTTGTAAAAGTAAAGCCATTGATTGTCGCCTGGTTGGTTAAATAAAAGAAGCATAAAAAAATTCGAAATTATTGTGTTTTTCAGCCTCGAGTCATTGTCAGATAATTCGGATCTGTTGCTGTGTAACGTATTCATATCGTCTAATGTCGGGCCTGCTGGTCTAGAGGTAAAGCACCTACCTTTTCGCTGGACCGAACCCCGGTCGGGCCATCGAAATTCTCAGTCCGAGTTTAATACAACCTTCATCTCTAAAACGACGCGAGGAGTCGCCGGGAATGTCACATGCTTCGGATTGCGCGGTAAACTGTAAGTCTCCTTTCCCCGGCTGGATAAGTGCGGTGGGTTGGGGACACGGATGTTGCCATTTGGCGACCGGTCGAAAGATACGCATTTGCCACTGAGCCGTAACCGTATTATAATTATTGTTTCCTGTCATCTCTCTCCTCCATCCCTCCCTCCCTCCCTCCCCCCCCTCTCTCTCTATCTCTCCCTCCCTCCCCCCCCCCTCTCTCTCTCTCTATCTCTCCTTGTCTGTCGTGTGGCGGCTCGCCGCCGGGTGAAAGGGTTTTTAATGTAACACCATGTAGGTGACTTGGGCGTGGATGATAATGAAATAATGATGAGGGCAAAGCAACACCCAGTCGTCGAGAGGAGAAGGCTTCTGGCCATGCTGACCTTGCAGATACTGGCGCTAAAATGTCGGTGGTGTTAATTTAATAAGAAGTAGTGGTAATTTCCAAGAATGATTGCCTATCGAAGTTGGAGGGCTCCAAACGATACACATCGAACGTGCGATAGTAAATCGATTATAGAAGTCTCGTGGAGCGTATTATGATAAATTATTTGTGATCGTCATTTTTATCAGTTTTGCGTTGTTTCTTCAGTTCATGTATATTACATTCCCGCCGTAATTTTTTGTGATTCCATTGGGAAATCGACACGGTTTCTCTTGATAGCGAGTGTAAAGTGTGCTGCTTCTAAAGTTTCTTCTGCGGATTGCCTCACATGGAAAACTCTAATCCCATGCATTTCCCGCATAGCCAAATGTTTGACGTTTTTCCGGAAATATGGACTTCTGCCGGACGAGGAAAGCAGGGACTGTGTTGACTGTGGTGATGCGATGTCTGTGAAACTCCGTAAGAGGAGTGTGGACACTGAGATTTCGTTTCAATTTCATTGCGGACTTTGCGGAAAGCGAACCACCATCAGGAAAAATACGTGATTTGAGTCCTCCAAATTATCTATTCAGACGAGCGTAATTCTTGTGTCGTGCTGGATTCGAGATTACACGTTGCAAGCCACAGCATCATAAACTGAGTTATCGCCAAATACCGTGTGTGACTACTTCGGGTTTTGTCGAGAAGTGTGCTACGTGATAACGACAAATGAAAGTGTGCTAATTGGTGGACCAAATAAGATAGTAGAAGTAGATGAATCTCATATTGCTAGACGAAAGAATCAGAGGGGACTACCTTCTAAAAGTGAAGTAGATCGTATTTGGGTTTTTCGTGAGATAGAAAGGGAGTCAGGCAAGTGCTTCGTTGTGAGGGTATTGTCCTGAGACAAGGTGACATTAGTGGGTCTCATAAAACATTTCACACTGCCTGGAACAAAAGTCACCGCAGACCGGTTTCAGTCGTACCAGACTCTCAAAGCTGAAGGGTTCGAGCACGAATTCGTGAACCACTCTGTGGAGTTTGTCTCTTGAGATGACGCCAGTGTCCATAACCAGAATATAGAACGGCTGTGGAAGTCTGTCAAGTCTACCATAAAAAGAGAAGGGCGTCCAGGACAGAGGGACGAACTGTATTTGTTCCAGTGCCTATACTCTCACAACTTGCGTTTGCAGGGGAAAGTCGACGCATACGACACTCTGCCGATATTCCTGCATGATACTGGCAGAGTTTACCCCGGGTACGGCAAAAAAGGAATTGCCCCTGCAGCTTATACATCACGTGGACTGTCACAAGACGATAACACCGACGACGAGTAAGGTAAGTCGTCTCCTTTGAATTTACAAGTGCTTCTCTAACGCTTTTCTTTTGTCGTTTCTGTAGTGACAACTTGAAACATAATCGTAACGCGCGCCACGAGACTTCCATAATCGATTTACTATCGCACGTTCGCTATGTATCGTTTGGAGCCCTCCAACTTCGATAGGCAATCATTCTGGGAAATTACCCCAGTCGTAGTACAATAATTGGTGTGACACGCGGCTACTCTGTTTCCTTTAAGAGGTATACTTAATTGTGTGTGTGTGTGTGTGTGTGTGTTAAAATGAAAAAAAAGAGAGAGAAGAAGACAGTTAAGTAGGTGCGAGTAGGATTCGCACGCTGAGGCTTCGTTAGGAACTTAATTTTGTACGTAGATAGTTCATATATACGTTTTGCTGAATGCGTTTGCGAATATTAAAGTATTTGACTTGAATGACCGAATCATTTGACTGCAAGACTTAAAAACTTAAATTTTTCACACTGCTAAGGGACCCTAGACCTTATTATTTTATATAAATTTCAACTTGGTACTTGTACCAATTCCTGATTAAAAAAAAAAAAGAGGCTTAACAGGCCCTGGCCGCTGTGGCCGAGCGGGTCTAGGCGCTTCAGTCCGGAACCGCGCTGTTGCTACGGGTGCAGGTTCGAATCCTGCCTCGGGCATGGATGTGTGTGCTGTCCTTAGGTTAGTTACGTTTAAGTAGTTCTGAGTATAGGGGACTGATGACCTCAGATGTTGAGTCCCATAGTGCTCAGAGCCATTTGAACCATTTTGCTTAACAGGCGGGTGGACGGACAGACAGGCGGACAACAAATGGTGGAAAATATCATATTTTTCATGTGATGAAAGTTAAATTTTCGTATTTCTTTCTTTACCTGTACTGTGAAACTTTGCTTCTTGACACATTTCATGATTCCAGGCCAGCGGGAAGCACCCTACATATTTTGACAAATGAGTTTGCAGGTATCGAAATATGTGACATAAATGCCCGATCTTTCTATTGCATTGAGCTAGAAGCCTCAATTTTTTGCATTGTCAAGGGACCGTAGACCGCAGTTTGTAACAAATTTCACCTTCACACATTTTCCCGTTCCTGAGGAAAAGGGGTCCTAAACAAAGAAACTTACAGTACAAACAGACAAACTTACAGAACAACAAACTGATCATATAATGTGGTAGGGTAGTGTATTAACATACTTCCATGCAAGTCCGTTAGAACAGACACCGCAGACAATTGACAGCCGTATTAAATCATTAAATGTATTCGCAAAATATGAACACGACTGTTCACCGGCTATACGTTTTACTAGTAATATATGAAAATTTATGTCGGACCGGGACTTGAATCCGGATTTCCCCGCTTTACGCGAGCGGGCGCCTTAACCACTTTGGCTATCCATGCACAACTCACGGCCAGACTAAAATTTCCAGATGCCCTAATGTCTACGCCCCAACGTGCTCGCATACAAATCGTACGATTCTGGTACAGTGAGAGACCTGCTTTTTGCTCGACACATTTGTATGCGAGCACTATGGGACGTGGACACCAGAACATACGGAATTTTGAGTTTGGCCATGAGACGTGCGCAGAAAGCGGAAGTGGTTAAAGCGACTGATATGGCGCGCACCGCTATCCTGTGATCTTGTTTAGAGCGCGCGCTATAATCGGTTATAGTTCGCTGTTCTGGTGCGAGTGGCACTCCGGTGCTGATTCGCTATTACGTCGGCTCTGCCTGAGCTGCTGGTGACTAGCGCAAAGGTTGTTGTGCCTCGCAGTATGAGCAGAGTGGTCTGGGGCGGAGGCGACTCGCCGCTGTGCTGGCCATGCGGTGGTAATTAATTGGAGTGGGCGTTCTTGTTTTGCCTGCCTGTCTGATGTGGAGGTCCGGTAGGGTCCTGTGATGGCCCGGAGACAACTAGTTGCTGAATTTTGGAGTCGCCTGCCAGGTTAGGGTGTGGGCTCGGTTGGCTCGTCAGATTTTCCGCTGGAAGCTCCAGCAGCGGTTCCTGAACTTTATTCCAATGTGGGACGGCGTTGTTGGAAGTTTTTGCTGAGCGTGGGCCGCACGTTACGATGTTTGTGGTTACTAATTTATTTGTTCAACTGGAGTATCTTTTGGTTATCCGGCTGAGTGGGTCGTTGCCCACCCGGTCTGCTCAGCGTTACCTTTGGTGGTGCCTGTTGGTTCCTTTCTGAAGGTATTCACGTAGGTGGTTCCTGTTACCTGCATCTGCCTAAGAAGGCGGTTTTGGACAGTATATGCCTAGTGAATTACTGCTGCTTGGTATATGTGGTCTTCTGGGACCTGAACAACACGATCTCGTCAATTTGGTTTGTGCAACAGCATTTAATGGTACGTTCTGTTATTTTTATCTCACTGCGTTATTATTAACTTGCTGGAATAGTCGCGTTTGGTGTCGTTAAGGCACTTCTAAGACTGTGGTTTGACTATTTATGTGCGCTTGGCTTTTATTGTTTTGTTTTAAGAAGCGAGAATTGTTTATTAAGATTTGTGTGTGTTGGCTTCCGGCACTCGTTATGAGCGCCCGAGTTAACAGCGCCGTGGTTATCATGTGCTGATTGAGGGGATCCGCTAACAAGGCAAAATCAGGGACGAACTTACGAAAAAAATTACACATACCCACGAAACTGGCAACACGTTATTTATCGCTGTAGGCTGAAACTCTAATAGCTCGTGTCCGTTCCTGATCTACCTCCACACCTCTTTCAGAGACAACATGCCCCAAGAACGCAATACTAGTGTTACACAAACTATTGTGTACAGAGTCTGCTGTTTGGGTGCTATTGGGTGGAAATCCTTGGATAGTTGTCCTATAAGGACGCACATTCCAGCGACCACTCGCGTAAGGCGGGAAATCCGGGTCTAGACACGATTTTCATATGTAGCCTGTTTAGAACGGCACTCGCAACTGGCGAAAACTATTCATGATCTCGTAAGGGCTCTCTTTCTACCGACTGAAGAAGAAGACCCAGACGAATTGGCTTTCACGGCGAATAGCGAGATGAGGTGGACTTTGTGTTGTTACAGATGGCCGAGTAGCGGTTGCCGTACACCATGGACGTGAACGTGACGCGGTGGCTGGTGGCGCTCGTGGTGGCCTCGGCGGCCGGAGACGTCGCGTGGGCGGACGGCGGCGCGCTGCGGCGCGTGGCGCGCTCGGCGCGGCGCGACATCTCGACGTACCGCGCGTACCGCGACGTCACCGTGCTGCCGTACGCGGTGCCCGAGCGCGCGCGGCTCGCCGTCTTCTCGTTCACGGCCACGGAGGAGATCCGCACGGGCCTGGGCTCGTGCTCGCCGCGCAACGTCACCGTCGACCTGCGGCCCGGCAGCTTCCCCGTCGTCAGCCCCGACGGCGCGCTCTTCCCCGACGACTTCGCGCCCGTGCTCAGCGGGCCGTGGTACGCCGGCACCGCGCTCAGCGACGGCCGCGCCTTCGCCGTCAACGTGACCTACCCGCTGGCCGGCGACTGGTACGTCATCGCCTACGTCAGCTACACCGACCCCGACGACGACAAGATCACGCAGCAGGGGCTGACCGCCTCGTGCACCACGTTCCTCGAGTCCACGCTGGACGTGCTGCAGGCGCCCGCTGACGACATCGCCGTGCTGTCGATAGGCCAGCCGATGCCGCAGCAGGTGGAAGCCGCCGTGGGGCAGCCGCTGCTGAAGGAATACTCGGTGTACGTGCCGGCCGCCACGTGGGAGGTCACCGTCAACGTCACGGTAGAGCGCTGCCAATCGGGGTGTCCCTCGATCACGGTTCTGGTCCGGGCCGGCGGGCTCCCCACTAGCGAGGATACGGGCGACAACAGCACACTGACGAAGACCTGTGACAATGAAGATATCGTCTCGGCCGAAGACTGCATCTTGAGCTTCGCCCCGTGGGAGGAGAGTTGGCACTATGTGGCGTTGGTACTGGACCTGCCCGAGAAATCGTCCAAGAGGAACGTCAGCGCGGTGACCTTCTCCGTAGACGTGTCGACGGTGCAGACGGCCATTTCCCCATTCTTCCTATTGCTGAACACCAGCGACGTCGCGGCGCCGGCCGGCAACGCCTCCGCCACGCCAACTGCGCTGGCGGTCGGGGAGGCGGCGCGCTGCGACGAGTGCTGGCCGCAGGTGGCGCTGATGAAGCAGTCGTACCCGCCGTTCTTCATGCTGAACTACGTGCTGGTGCCGGGCGCAGACGGGAAGTCGCCGCCGGCGCTGAACGTGACCACCGCCGGGCCGACGGTACTGGGCTTCGCGCTGCGCCCCGTCTCCGAGGTAGGCGGTACGCTGACGGTCCAGCTGCAGCTGCAGTTGGACGCGCAGCTGCGCAACGCCACGGCCCGCGGCACCGGCTTCAACGTGACTGTGGTGGCGTGCGTCACGCACGGCACGCGTGCCCAGCCGCTGGCCGGCGATCTCTGCGTCGCCCCGGGCTTCTCGTCGGGCATCCAGGCGCCGCTCGCCGTTAACTCGACGAGCAGCAAGGCGGCCACCGCTAAGGTGCACATACCGTTCCCCGCGCCCGGCGCCTGGTACCTGTCGCTGCAGCCGCTCTGCTGGGCGCAGGCCAACGGCTCCGTCAGCTTCCTACAGTGCACCGGACTCACCCAGGTCGCCGTCTCCTTCGTCATCGACTCGGAGGTTAGTGTGTGTGTATTTAGGCTTGATGGACACCAGCAGTTTACACTGGAGAGCAAAAATTAAGCTTTCACATGACGTGTCAAAGCTATTTTCCTCCTTAATTTTTGATCTCCAGTGTAAACTGCTGGTTCAAATGACGTGTCACCCCCCCATGAACCATGGACCTTGCCGTTGGTGGGGAGGCTTGCGTGCCTCAACGATACAGATGGCCGTACCGTAGGTGCAACCACAACGGAGGGGTATCTGTTGAGAGGCCAGACAAACGTGTGGTTCCTGAAGAGAGGCAGCAGCCTTTTCAGTAGTTGCAGGGGCAACAGTCTGGATGACTGACTGATCTGACCTTGTAACACTAACCAAAATGGCCTTGCTGTTCTGGTACTGCGAACGGCTGAAAGCAAGGGGAAACTACAGCCGCAATTTTTTGCCGAGGGCATGCAGCTTTGCTGTATGATTAAATGAAGATTAGATGGGTAGATAACATAACTAATGAGGAGGTATTGAATAGAATTGGGGAGGAGAGGAGCTTGTGGCACAACTTGACTAGTAGAAGGGATCGGTTGGTAGGACATGTTCTGAGACATCGAGGGATCACCAATTTAGTATTGAAGGGCAGCGTGGAGGGTAAAAATCGTAGAGGGAGACCAAGAGATTAATACACTAAACAGATTCAGAAGGGTGTAGGCTGCAGTAGGTACTGGGAGATGAAGAAGCTTGCACAGGATAGAGTAGCATGGAGAGCTGCATCAAACCAGTCTTGTGGCTGAAGAGCATAAAAACAACAACGACAACAATGACGTGTTACTGCCAAATAACATAGCTGTATGAAACTTGGAACATACAGGGTGGTCCATCTGAAGTTTCGGATGAGATTATCTCGAAAACTATACATCGAGTAAAAATAGTGGGTAAGACAAGCTTGTGAGCTCAAAGGGGGACATTAAATGATACTACACGTGATCTCCAGCCGCCGCCCCCTTCGGTGGGGCGGCAGCCAACTTCTAAACCTTAAATGGAAACACAAATTTTTTATTGCAGATTCGGATTCTCCATAAAAAAGTAATCATGTTCTGTCTGAAACATTTTCTTAAACCATTGAAAGATGCCGCGGAAATCGAGAATCATTAAAACTGGGGAAGAACTCTGATTTACCGGGTGATCCAAAAGCCAGCATAAATTTGAAAACTGAATAAATCACGGAATAATGTAGATAGAGAGGTACAAATTGACACACATGCTTGGAATGACATGGGGTTTTATTAGAACCAAAAAAATACAAAAGTTAAAAAATGTCTGATCAGAATAGCAATAATTAGCATAACAAAGTAAGACAAAGCAAAGACGATGTTCTTTACAGGAAATGCTCAATATGTCCACCATCATTCCTCAACAATAGCTGTAGTCGATGAATAATGTTGTGAACAGCACTGTAAAGCATGACCGGAGTTATGGTGAGGCATTGACGTCGGATGTTGTCTCTCAGCATCCCTAGAGATGTCGGTCGATCACGATATACTTGCGACTTCAGGTAACCCCAAAGCCAATAATCGCACGGACTGAGGTATGGGGACCTGGAAAGCCAAGTATGACGAAAGTGGCGGCTGAGCACACGATCACCACCAAACGACGCGCGTAAGAGATCCTTCACGCGTCTAGCAATATGGGGTGGAGCACCATCCTGAACAAACACTGTACGTTCCAGCAGGTGTTTATCAGCCAGGCTGGGGATGATGCGATTCTGTAACATATCGGCGTACGTCTCACCCGTCACGGTAGCAGTTACGGTACAAAACCAGAATCATGCATTTGCTCGATAACGGTAGATGTGGTAATTCCAACCCATACCGTGACTATCTCGTCGTGCAAAGGAGTTTCCACGACAGTTCTAGGATTTTCGGTAGCCCAAATTCAGGAGTTGTGGGCGATGACAGATCCTCGGAGCGTGAAATGAGCTTCGTCGGTCCACAACACGTTACTCAACCAATCGTCATCTTCTGCCATCTTTTGAAGCGCCCCCACCGCAAATGGCCTCCGCTTCACTAAATCGCCAGGTAACAGTTCATGATGCCGATGGATTTTGTACGAGTAGCATCGGAGGGTACGCCTCAGTCCCTACCAAACAGTAGTGTGTGGAATGCCGGTGCGACGTGCGACTGCACGAGCGCTGACTTCCCCGTGCATGGACTAACCCGCTACACTCTTCACTTTTTCCTGAACTGTCTCAGCAGCATTACGTCTTGTGCTCGGTCGGCCACTACGGGGTCTATCGTCTAAACAACCCGTGGCTTCGAACTTCGAAATCATTCTCGCCGCAGCTGCATTTGTCAACGTACCTGTACCCGTTAGAATCCCCTTCCCATGGCGATAGGATCCTATCGCTGAGCTAGCACATTCCCCATTCTGATAATACAGCTTCACTAACAGCGCCTTTTCAGGTAACGTAAACATGCTACTACTGCTGGCGCATCTGATTCTCTCTCTCTCATTACAGCTCCTTTTATACACGATTGTCATGCGCTCTCACTGACGTTTTGCTGTCCAACACAATCTGTCGGATATTTTGTGAACTATGTTTTTTTTTTCTAATAAAACCCGATGTCATTCCAAGCATGTGTATCAATTTTTACCCCTCTATCTACATTATTCCGTGGTTTATTAAGTTTTCAAATTTATACTGACTTTTTGATCACCTGGTATTTACAATTATCATAGAAAGAAGCATCAAATCGATAAAAAATGTACACCAATTCTTTCTTACGCCTAATTAAGCTATTTTTGTACAAAATCAACTATATCCTTCTTCTAGCGTTACCCAGGAACAACGACATGGCCGTAGTAGAATGTGTTCCCATGCTTCATTAGTGTGAGTCCCCTTGCTTCTCATATTTTGTGGTGCTTAATTTATGAAATGAGCCACGAAGAAATTGTTCAAAATTATCCCTATTTGCTTCAGTGCACAAAGTCAATCGTCTGTGAAAGTTGCCCACAGTTTTGTGCACCACATCGCATGGTATGGCTGCACACGCTCTTCGAATGCGTTGCTCCATATCGTTTCGGGTTGTGGGCTGTCGTTCATAAACAATATTTTTTAAATAGGCCCTCAAGAAAAAATTAGGAGATGTTAGGTCTGCTGAACGTGAAGGCCACTGAATAGGTCCGCCGCTTCTTGTCCACCGACCAGGCTACCGTAAATTTAAAACGTTCCGCACATTTTTAGCATAATGGGGAGCTGCTCCGTCTTGTTGGAACCACATTTGTTGCCTAGTTTCCAAATCAACATCTTCCATTAGCTCCAACAAATCATCGCGGAGAAGTTGTAAATAAGATTCCCCAGTATCATTTCGGCAAAAAAAAATAAAAAAAATATGGTCCTATCAAGTAACCGTTTAAAATTCCACACCAGACCATTAACGACCATTTGTGTTGATTGTCAACGGGTCTGTGTCGGTGTGGATTGACAGGGGACCAATAACGACAATCATGACAATTCAATTCGCCATTGTTTTTGAATGAGACTTCATCGGTGAACATAACGTATCTAAAAAAAATCATTGTCACCTCTTATCATTTCCAAGGCCCATTGGCAGAAATGCACGCGTATCTGCATATCTTTCGGCGTTAATACCTGTGTCAGTGTGATATGATACGCATGATATTTATGTGCCTTCAAAACCCTCAAAACAGTTGATTTTGGTGTTACAGTTTGTCTCTAAATCGCACGACTACTAATTTCGGGATCCAGTTGAACACAGGCGATAACGGTAAGGGTACGAGAGACATTTTCAGTGTAATAGCGATGACGAGGTGGACGGTGCATGTATCCATTTCGAGCTCGTTGAGTGCAATTTCGAATAATGTTTCCGCTTGGATGTCGTCTGTTTGGGAAACGATCCGCATACAGTTGCGCAGCTGCAGCGTAATTGTTATGGCATTCACCTAAAATTAACATCATATCAACATCAGGATAGTGAGCCATGTTTCGCTAAAGAATAATTTACTTTCGTCAGTTGATGTTTTGCGGTTCACAATCTGAAAGTGAAGTGACGTCTGATCACATTGCACCGACCTTTATTCTGAGCCATAGTTCGCAGTTTGGCCACGGTAGCGCCACGGTCGGGTGAGTAATGCAATTGTGAAGAGTTCCCTAACGAGATTTTGATACCATTCCGCCTCCCTCTGTCAAAAAGTGTGGCGACTAGGATACATTAAAAAAAAAAAAAAAAAAAAGCTTAATTTGGCGTAATGAAAGAATATGTGCACATTTTGTATCGATTTGAGCGTCCTTCTCGGATTATTCTAAATAAATGGGAGTTCTTCCCAAATTTTAATGATTCTCGATTTCAGCGCCATCTGCCAATGGTTTAAGAAAATGTTTGAGACAAAACTTGATTACTTTTTATCGAGAATCCGAATCTGCAATAAAAAAATGGGTGTTTCCGTTTAAGATTTAAAAGTTGCCCCCCCGCCCCAACCAAGGGGGCCGGGGCTGTAGGTCACGTGTAGTATCATTTATGTCCCCCTTTGAGCTTACGAACTTGTCTTACCCACTATTTTTATCCGCTGTATAGTTTTCGAGATAATCTCATCCGAAACTTGAGACAGAGTACCCTGTATATAGAAAGAACAGTTCAGTATAGTGCAGAAGCTAACTTCAATAAACAATGAGAGGATAAGAAAGGACAGTTTTATTCAAATGCAATTATTACACTGAAGTCACCATCATTCATGATGGTCCCCTGGACATTGTAATGCAGGACACGGCTCTTAATAGGGCGTGAGATTACCACGGACGACAGTGCACGTTCTTCAATATCCTCCTTTGGTCACCACAAGGCTGGTACGGAGTTCGTCAGCCAGGGCGTTCCATTCTTCCACCAACGTTGTTGACAGATGCGGGATGGTCGTTGTTGCATATGGAAGCGCTGCAATACGTCTCCCCATTGAAGTGTTGGCAGAAGAGCCAACACTGTGTTGCTAGAGGAGGCCGAAATGCACGCGTTTAATTACACGCTGACTGGCGTGAGGTCTGGAACAGTTAAGGGAATTAATAGTAGCAAATAAAGTACGTAGTTGATATAATACTTAACTTTAATCCACAATTGGGGTACATCGCTTTTGACGGTACTTGTTATAATCTCAATATCAAATGCTATGGCGCCTTGCTAGGTCGTAGCAAATGACGTAGCTGAAGGCTATGCTAACTATCGTCTCGGCAAATGAGAGCGTGTTTATCAGTGAACCATTGCTATGAACGTCGGCTGTACAACTGGGGCGAGTACTAGGAAATCTCTCTAGACCTGCCGTGTGGTGGCGCTCGGTCTGCAATCACTGACAGTGGCGGCACGCGGGTCCGGCGTATACTAATGGACCGCGGCCGATTTAAAGGCTACCACCTAGCAAGTGTGGTGTCTGGCGGTGACACCACACCCATTGCATCCCACATGTGATCGATGGGATTAAAGTCAAGGGAAAAGACACGTCAGTCCATTCGCTGAATATGCTCTCGTTCCAAGAGCTGTGTTACACGTGTTGTTCGATGTGGTCGCGCATTATCTTCCCTAAAAATGAGGTTAGGTCCCTGCGCAGTCCTGAAAAGACTCACATGTACAAGGACCACAGTGTCACAGTTATATTGACCGATGAGTGAAACATATTCAAGGATTGGAGGTCAGCACTACCACGCCGAATTATGCCTCCCTACAACATTACAGCTGGACACCAAGCTGATAATATTCGACAATATTGTCGCCATACGAGGATACATCAAAAATCACTACTCAGACCGAATCTACGCTCTTCCAAAAAGAGCACACGACTCCACTCCTCGCTGGTCCTGGCCCTGTGCTCTTGGCACCATCACAGACGGTGCTGCCGGTGAGGAAGTTGGAGCGTGAGATTGCGTGCCTTGCAGTCCTGTTAAATGTGGTTGTAACTGCGTTCGCTGTTTGACAATGGTCTCTTCTTGCCTGTTGCACAATGTAGCAGATGCCTGCTGCTTTAGTTGACGGTGGTCGACCATCCCCTCTCCACTGGTAGCAGTGCCTGTGGTTCCAAACGATCCCCATGCAAGTGAAACAATGCTGTGACCCAAAACCAATTTCCTGGGCCGTACTCGTCACAGATCGCCCTCCTCCTAGTTATCCAATGATTCTTCCTCGTATGAAGTCATCCAAATGCAGTCTCTGGGCCATGATGTATCGTAACTGTTCGCTGATCGACACACACACACACACACACACACACACACACACACACACACACACACACTTTTTCCATTCTTCACCTGCCTCGTGCCGGCCGGAGTGGCCGAGTGGTTCTAGGCGCTGGAACCGTGTGCCGCTATGGTCGCAGGTTCGAATCCTGCCTCGGGCATGTATGTGTGTGTTGTCCTTAGGTTAGTTAGGTTTAACCCTTAAATGTATGATTTTTTATTTCAAGCTGTAAAAATTACTACGTTTAGTTTATAGTGCCTACATTACCAAAAAAAAAAATTATTGAAATTTTTTTAAAATTAAATTAACAAAGAATTATTGTTGACAATCGCTATAAACACAAAAACAGACCTAATTTCAAATCTACCGTAAAGACACTCGAATTAACTGTCTACACCATATCTACTTACGTTTTCAAAATAAAAAGTAATTTTCAAACCCATAAATCAGTACACAAACACCAGAAAACGTCTCAACTTTCCGCCAAAACACACGCTCGGCAGTACACCCACATAGCTGATTGTCGAACAGGTTCATTTCATCCTGCCATTTTCGATCGCTATGAAGAACTACTAGCAGCTTAGCAGCTGCAGTAGAGTGTGTACACTTAACTACATAACGAATTTGTTACAAAATGTTGCTCAGTATAGGATGCATCGAAGAAATGAAGTCTGTAGCTGATCAGCTACACTATGCGTCAAAGGGTTAAGTAGTTCTAAGTCCTAGGGGACTGGTGACCTCAGATGTTAGTCCCACTGTGCTCAGAGCCATTCGAACAATTTTCACCTGCCTCGTGTTGCGGGGCCAGTCCCATCTGGAAACCTGCTCCCGCACCTTCATTGATTTCCACCATGTTGTTAATAATTCACGTTGCTGTATCCAGGTCGACCTTAAGTTTTGCTGAGCAGTGTATTATCGTTTGTTCCCAGCGCCGGTTCATAGCGCGTTTCATAAGTACATGTTAAACAATGGAGCCACTACGGCAGTGAAACTACGAACACGCCTCTCGAACGCGGTGAGAGAATTGTGCTCGCCAACCACTTCTGCTTCGCAGAGATGATACCGATCGTCGTGAAGCAGCCGTTGTTGTGGGAGAGCTAGGGAGCGTCCATATGTTCGCAACCCTAGCAACAGCTGCCGTCAGCCTGCCGTGGATACAGCCAGTTTGAATTTAGTTCTAAATGGTTCAAATGGCTGTGAGCACTATGGAACTTAACTGCTGTGGTCACCAGTCCCGTAGAACTTAGAACTACTTAAACCTAACTAACCTAAGGATATCACACACATCCATGCCCGAGGCAGGATTCGAACCTGCGACGTAGCGGTCGCGCGATTCCAGACTGTTGCGCCTAGAACCGCTCAGCCACTCCGGCCGGCCAGTTTGAATTTGGATTTGGTTTTTAAAAGCTGAAGAAATACCTTGGATAACAGAACATCTCGCAAAGGTTACCCTGAAAAGATTAAGAAGAGACTCACTTTGTTCCAAGTGCGTGAAAAGTTTCATAAGAATTTTGATTTAAAACGGAGAGAAATCGTATAAGGAAGTACCAGTGTTAGGAAAGTACTACTATTAAATTAGCGTGTTTGTGTTGCTCGAATATGGCCTTTCAAAACCTGAAATAGCCCTAACGAGCAAATGTTTTGTATCCTGGCCAGAGCTCTTTCATCAGAATTTACAAATCTTATTTCAATAATAATGGCTTAAAGCTATTTTGTTTCAGCAGCTTCAGTGTAATCACTTGTTTATTGCGTAGTTGTTATACTACCAGCTTTCATCTGCCTACTTCCAGTACCTGTTGCCTTCCAATACAAAAGCAGTTTTAAAGCGGATTTTAGCTACATTTAATCGGAGCATCGCGAGCACATGTTGGTTTTTACCAATAGGGCAAAGCACGGGGACAATGTCGGATCTTCTCATGTCTCTCCTCATTTGTATCATTGAACTCCACCTACCAAGCCTCCACTCGGTATACTGTGCGTAGCTGTGGGCGTTCAAGAAGGCACTGTAGCACACAAAACTTTTTTTGTGCACGGATGTTTCTTTTGTCGGCATGGCATCTCTTACTTCTGTGCAGGCTAATCAGCGAATAGCTGCTGGTAAACCTTTCGGGATGTAATGTCGTGGTCCAAGGAACACTTCTGTTCCTGACTTTTCGTCCAGGACTGCGCTAGTCTTGCCGACTGACCGGTCGGACGTCCGAAAGCGACACAGATACTATAGGAAAGGTGGCGTGGTCAAAGCAACACGTGATGAGCAGAGATAATACTTGTCAAAGATAAAACTGTCTAGCGATTCTGCAGAGCTACTGTCCATATGTCGCTAGGTTTCATGGCCTCCTCTTTCCTATTAAAATTATCCTGGTGCTTATAACTTTCAATGGCTTCTTCACATAGTCGTGGATAATAATTTTACGTTGTAGATAAAATTGGGAGGGTCTCCTCTCGGAGGTCCGAATTGAAGACCAAACCGGTATCAGTTCTCGACTCTTTCATTCATCATGTAATGCACGCTTTAAAGTTAAACAGCCCATCTACTCGAGCGCATAAGGGACGAACATTTGATCCGTTGGTAATCATTGCTTGTTAAAGAAACCATCTTGTGATTCATTTGATTTTTATGTGTAAACCACAGCAATAAAAAAAAGCGTATGCTGCACCGCTGGACTGAGAAAACTCAAAATTTAAAGAAGAAATAAAGATTTATTACATCATCTGAAATGAAAATGTACGTGAAAACAGCGAAATCAATCGAAAATTTCATTGGTAGCTAGTCTTCTAGCAGTTTAAGAAGAATGATTGGCAGTTCATTTGCAACAACTGAAAAGTAACATGTTTCCTTTGCAGCCATAAACTTACTTACTGAACTTTATGAAATAAAATCGTGATAAGTTCTGAACGGTTTGCGTTCGGACGTTCAAACTGCACGATTGGCCGCGGGGCAAGATGGGAATTAGAATGCGCATTTGGTTTAGCGACGAAGCGCACTTTCATTTTGATGGGTTCGTCAGTAAGCAAAATTGGCGCGTTTGGGGGACTGAGAATGCGCATTTTGCTATCGAGAAGTCTCTTCACCCCCAACAGTTGATTGTGTGGTGTTCAGTGTCTAGTCACGGAATAATCGGTGCGATATTGCCTGATTGCACGATGACTATCGAACGGTACGTGAATGTTTTGAAAGATGATTTCATCCCCATTATCCAAAATTACCCTGATGTCGACAAGATGTGGTTTATGCAAGAGGAAGCTCGACCCCATCGAAGCAGAAGAGTATTTGATATCCTGGAGGAACACTTTGGGGACCGCATTCTGTCTGACTCTTGGGTACCCAGGGGTCACAGGCGTGGGACTCAATTGGCCGCCATATTCTCCGGGTCTGAAAATATGTGACACCTTTTTGTGCGGCTTTATTAAAGAAATGGTGTACAGCAATAGCCCCAAAACCATTGCTTAGCTGAAAACAGCCATTCAGGTGGTCGCCGACAGCATCGACGTTCCAACACTTCAGCGGGCCATGCCGAATTTCGCTGTTCGTATGCGCCACATAACGCAGACACATCCAAGATGTCATAACCTAAATCCGAATACCTGGAGTGACGTGTACATATTGAATAAAGTGTGTACACGCCGCAGTTTGTAATTAATTTACGTTTTTTTCATATAGTTCAATAATTGCCCTCTGTATACACCCCAAGAAAACATAGAATAGAAGGTGCACAGCTACATTGCATGGAACAGGTCAAGGGAGTAACCGTTCATAATGATGTGGTTTTCTTCACCAACAATTCGAAAAGAAACATAAAAACATATTTATCATGAACATTAAGGTTGTAAATGTTTGTAGACGTCACCAAATACAGTACAACTGCCTTGCTTATGCACAATGTATGCTGGCGAAATGGATGCTATCATGAATGGACTGCAGCAAACGAGACGACATGTGAGAAACAAATAACAGAAGCTTGTTTGATAAAAATTTAAGCAGTTTCCTTTTTTGTTCCTCATTTGTTGGCTATATCTCAGACTCGGTCTTCTCCTATGGATTTTTACCCTCTACATCTCCCCCTAGCATCGTGGATGTTATTAGCTGAGGTCTTAACACGTCCTATCATCCTATCCTCTGTGTGTGTTTTCCATATATTTTTCTGATTCCACTTGAGTTTCAGTATTCTTCTACAGCACCACGTCTCAAACGCTTCGATGCTCTTTTGCTCAGCAACCACAGTCCATGATCCACTTGCATTCAGTGCAGTGCTCAAATTTAAATGGAAATTTCTTCCACAAATTAAGGCGAATATGTGATGGTAGTAGTTCGCTCTTGCTCGGAAGTGCCCTCTGCCTGGGATACTGTACGTGTTATGTTATTCTTGCTTCGTCCATCCTACGTTATTTTGCTTTCAAGGTAACAGAATTCCTCCGCTTCGTCGGTTTCGTTGTCCCCAATTTGGATTCTAAGATTATCAGTAATCTGATCTCTGCTATTCCTCGTAACTTTCGTGTTTTCTTTGCTTACCCTGCCCATGTTCTGTGCTCAGTAGATTGCTCATTTCGTTCAGTATGTCCTGCAATTCTTTCTCGCTCTCTCTGAGGATAACGGTGTCATCAGACATTCTTAACGTTGATTATCTTCCACCCAGAATTTTAATCCCACTTCTGAACCTTTCTTTGGTTTTCGTCGCTGCTTCTTCCACGTATAGAATGAACAATAGGGGCGAAATATTGCACCCATGTCTTTCTCCCTTTTTTTGAATCTAAATACTTCGTTATTGGTCTTCCGGTCTCTCAGCCCCCCTTGGTTCCCGTACATTTAGCATATTACCCGTATTTCCCCAGACATTACTTCTGTTTTCTCAGAATTTCGAACATCTTGCACCACTTTACATCGTCGAGCGCTTTTTTCTGGATCCACAAATCCTATGAGCGTATCTTGATTTTTCTTCAGTCTTACTTCTATTGCCAAGCACGAACGTTGAACTGCCTCTCTGGTGCCTTTATCTGTTCTAAATGTAACAGAGCATTAAGTGGAAGGCCTGGGGGTGAGGAGCTAGGTGTAATACAACAGTTCTAAGCATGATTTTACTGTCACTAACCATCCAGTAAAATTCACTGATACTCTTAAAACCAAACTTTTAAAAACACACGAAATAATTGATTTAAAACAATATGTCCCAAAGACTTTAAAATGAAACGTTTAATTTAATTTAATGTGATATGTTGGTCAAGAAAAACCTTACACCCAGAAGTGAATATAAAACATGCGCTCATCCTATCAAAACTATTGCGATTCCTCCTTCGTCTATATTTGATCATTGCAAACACAACTATCAGATGGTTCAAATGGCTCTGAGCACTATGGGACTCAACTTCTGAGGTCATTAGTCCCCTAGAACTTACAACTAGTTAAACCTAACTAACCTAAGGACATCACACGCATCCATGCCGAGGCAGGATTCGAACCTGCGACCGTAGCGGTCTCGCGGTTCCAGACTGCAGCGCCTAGAACCGCACGGCCACTTCGGCCGGCCAACTATCAGAATTTCTCTGGAAGGGACAGGAAAATAACCATCTGAATACAGAACATACGAGTAGCGTGACAAGTTTCGGACTCCCCCTCCCGCAGAGTTCTCTTCGTTAAATATGCGCCACAGCTGAGCCACATAAAATATGCCCGGTATTCAGATCCCTGGGCGACGACCGTTCCAATCACTACAGCTCACTATAACCCTAGATGACGTAAGAAACAGATTGACCGTCCTTACGGCGGAAAAGGCAACCGTAAAAATAGTTTTCCCGTCGGTCAACAGATGACGCAGGCGACGCTACAGTGCTAACCGACCTGTCCATGTCACGGAATTGGCAACGCTGTATCTTCTGTGACGTGAATGAGGCCGATTTCTGTTCGGCTAGAGCGCTGGGCGCGAAATGCATTCGTCACACAGCTGACTGTAGCTCGTGATCGACTGTGATTTTTCCCGAGTTTTCCGTCGAAGAAGGTAGATTAGCTCGTGCAATTCTACAAACAAAGTTTATTTCTACTGTAGGGATACTTCTCATAATCATATGCGAAATGAAATAAATGAAAAGTAACACACAAACATTTCTCGCGAGTTACTGCTTAAATGCAGACTGTATTGCAGTGGCATAGGTTTTACACTCGCCTTCCATGTCGTCTATTTCCTCTTTGTTATACAGCTCTTCTGAGACGGATTATGGTGATAAAAAAGATCTCCACGTGCAGGTTAACACTAGAAAGCTTTCAAAATCTTCTCAAGGTCCTTGAAATATAATCATTTAATTTATTGACAAATATTGTACCGAGCAGTGAGTTTCCCGTACTGACATCACCGACATAAGTATTTATTTTGCATAGAGTATGTATAGGGATTCGGTGAGTTATAACGACAATATATTTTTCACATGGAGACTGTAAGTTTAAGGAACAGATTTTGCTTCCTTTCTAAGTATTTCTGTGAGCGTTTTTAAATTTGCATTTGATTACTGTTAGTTGTAAACAACACCCAGTTCATGAGCGGAGAAAATCTCCGACCCAGCCGGGATTCGAGCCCGGGATCGTAGGACGGCAATCCATCATCATTTCGTCCCCATACGGCGCGCGGGTCGCCCAATGTGGCGTCGAATGTAATAAGACCTGCACCAAGGCGGCCGGACCTGCCCCGAAAGCGGTCTCCCGGCCAATGACGCCAAACGCTCATTTCCATTTTACTCCCACTTTAACTAGATAGGGAATTTCGCATTTCTCTTCTCAGATTTTGTTGCTTCCGTACCATGTTCAGACGTGGTATTCTATGCTCCGACATGTTGGATGTTATTCCTTCATTGGTTCTTCAGTCTCTTTCTCGTCTCCCGTGGAAGTTCGCTGCCGGTGATCCGAATGGAGGACTAATGCGGAATCTTTTGCCAGTGCAGATCTCTTCACGACAATTTCTCAATTACAGGCCACTGCTCGTGTGGATAGACATTGTGTCGGTGATGCGGTGATTTCCGTTGCTTTCTGCATCCTCAAGCCGTTGATGATTGCTGATTCTTTCCGCCTTTTTCTATGGGCAGTTTCACACCCCAAGGGCAAAACAACGCCCTGAGACTCCGTCCGCTCTTTCGCCCTCTCCACGAGGGTCGTTGCCAGAATGAGGGTGACTTCTGATGCCGGAAGTCATCGGCTACTATTGATGACGATTTTTATTTAAAATTCGAGCAATGCATGGAATCGGCGACTTTTGAATGCAATCGGAGACTTATGTCGAAGCACAATTGTGTACACATTAGATTCTTGACGTAGAATGAAATTCCTCCTTTTCTATGAGCAGAAGTACCGCCAAATATTAATTGTTGGCTAGCGAAATAAGGATAGAATACACATTTTTTCTTTGATTAGCGTGCAGTAAATTGACCGAATTAGACTTCACTATGCAGCAATGGGACTTCCTTAATACAGGGCTTAAATATATGACATCCAACGGCGGCTAGATGCTAAGACAGTTAAGTCTATCGTTACAAATTTAAAATCTGCGCTAGATGCGACGAGTCAGAATAACTAAAAATTACATGTAAGGTCAATGATGTTATTGAAAAGGCTGCCCATAAAAAATCTAGCACTAAAGATCAGGTGGTTATAAATCCTATTAATAAGAAGTTGAAATCAGGAGAGGCATTAATTGTACGTGCAGTCCGCAGCTCGTGGTCTTGCGGTAGCGTTCTCGCTCCCCGCGCACGAGGTCCTGGGTTCGAATCCCGGCGGGGCCAGGGAGTTTCTCTGCCTCGTGATGACTGGGTGTTGTGTGTCTTTCATCATCATTACATCGCCATCGACACGCAAGTCGCCGAAGTGGCGTCAACTCGAAAGACTTGCACCAGGCGAACGATCTACCCGACGGGAGGCCCTAAACACACGGCATTTCCATTTTTACGTGCTGGTAAAGGCAACACATCAGTCATCGTTTATAGGAAAGATTGTAACACTAAAATATTGCAGTTTTTTGAGGAGACCAGCATCCAACAAATAGATTATGATTCCACTGAAATGTATAGACGGTTGTCCCGCTATTTTTTGTCCTGATCTTGTACCAAAACTGAGAGTGATGAAACCTAAGACACCGGTCCTTCGTGCCCAAATTAAGACTCATTAGCCAGGTTGCCCAACACGTCCGATAATTAACGGTATAGGAACCCATGTGAACCTGCCTCTAAATACATGTTGCTGTTATTACGGAAAAATTTTGCCATCTCTAATAGGAAAGATTTGGTTCAGCTACTAGATGGTAAAACTTCCCCATCTGATTGCAGTTTGCTCCCTTTAACATTAAAAATCTGTGTACAAAAGTACCTCTGGACGAAACAGTCCTCATCATACAAGAAAATTTCCTCAAAACTTCGGCATGTGAGTGCAAAGGAGTTAGCAGAATTAATCACTTCAGTTAGGCTGCTTACGTCCTACAATTATGTCGCTTTCAACGGTCTGTCTGTATTACAAACAGAATGAGGGTACGGCCATGGGAACTGTTCAGTAGAGTGTCTCACGGATGTTTTTGTCAATCATCTACAGTGTAAATATTTTAGGCGGAACGCCGGTCACTGCCAATAGGTTCCATTTTATCGCCGCTACCTACATGATATTGTCTTCTATGGCCATGTTCCTGACATAACGTTGCTGCCTGTGGAATTAATGCCTTGCACGGAGAGATGGTATTCACTCACGAAGCGACGAATGATAACAGGACGCTTAATTACTTCGACTTGCAACTGGGTATTAGTTGGTTTGATATCAATTGTAAACCCAGACTAGAGATTCTGTTATCCATGCTCCCTCCTGCCACACTCATCAGTACAACTTGAGCCTTTTTTCAAATCTATGGTGCGCCGCATTAGTGGGATACCACTCAGGCAGTCCTCCATAGAAAAAGAGTCCATAGAAAAAGCTTCTAGTGTTTGGGAAGTTGCTACGATGATGTCTTTTATTTTGTCGGCAGCCTAATATCTAACTTGTTTGTTTTGTTGTGTATGAAGTTAGGGGAGTTATACATCAAAGACAGGCTTATTAGTGGCCTTATTTTATCGTAAGTCACTTTACTTTTTTATATCCTGTAACTTATATTTTTATTCCACTGACTGGAAATTGGTCTTTGTCAATAGTTTGCGGTGCTTCGTGATGCCTTGATGTTTGAGTTATGGGTTTTGTAGGCAAACGCTGTACAAGCGCTCTAATATTTAGCAGTTTTATTCCGTATGACAGTTTTAATGACATATTTTGACTTGCTGTTTATGTCCTCATTTTATCTAATTATACTGTTTTTTATAGGGGTACCTTAATATATTTTATGTTTGATGTGGTTGCATTGGTTTGCTTATGCGAACTTAATTTATTACGGTTACTTAGTTTTTGTGATTCAAATGGCTCTGAGCACTATGGGACTTAACATCTGTGGTCATCAGTCCCCTAGAACTTAGAACTACTTAAACCTAACCAACCTAAGGACATCACACACATCCATGCCCGAGGCAGGATTCGAACCTGCGACCGTAGCAGTCCCGCGGTTCCGGACTGAGCGCCTAGAACCGCTAGACCACCGCGGCCGGCCAGTTTTTATGTTTCGTAATGGTAGTCAAGGGAGACGAAAATTTAATAGTCATGGGTGACTGGAATTCGAGAGTAGGAAAAGGGAGAGAAGGAAACATAGTGGGTGAATATGGATTGGCGGAGAGAAATGAAAGAGGAAGCCGCCTGGTAGAATTTTGCACAGAGCATAACTTAATTATAGCTAACACTTGGTTCAAGAATCATAAAAGGAGGTTGTATACGCGGAAGAATCCCGGAGATACTAGAAGGTATCAGATAGATTATATAATGGTAAGACAGAGATTTAGGAACCAGGTTTTAAATTGTAAGACATTTTCAGGGGCAGATGTGGACTCTGACCACAGTCTATTGGTTATGAACCGTAGATTAAAACTGAAGAAACTGCAAAAAGGTGGGAATTTAAGGAGATGCGACCTGGATAAACTGACTAAACCAGAGGTTGTTCAGAGTTTCAGGGAGAGCATAAGGGAACAATTGACAAGAATGGGGGAAAGAAATACAGTAGAAGAAGAATGGGTAGCTGTGAGGGATGAAGTAGTGAAGGCAGCAGAGGATCAAGTAGGTAAAAATACGAGGCCTAGTAGAAATCCTTGGGTAACAGAAGAAATATTGAATTTAATTGATGAAGGGAGAAAATATAAAAACGCAGTAAATGAAGCAGGCAAAAGGGAATACAAACGTCTCAAAAATGAGATCGACAGGAAATACAAAATGGTTAAGCAGGGATGGCTAGAGGACAAATGTAAGGATGTAGAGGCTTATCTCACTAGGGGTAAGATAGATACTGCCTACAGGAAAATTAAAGAGACCTTTGGAGATAAGAGACCCACTTGTATGAATGTCAAGAGTTCAGATGGAAACCCAGTTCTAAGCAAAGAAGGGAAAGCAGAAAGGTGGAAGGAGTATATAGAGGGTCTATACAAGGGTGATGTACTTGAGGACAATATTATGGAAATGGAAGAGGATGTAGAAGGTGATGAATTGGGAGATACGATACTGCGTGAAGAGTTTGACAGAGCACTGAAAGACCTCAGTCGAAACAAGGCCCCGGGAGTAGACAACATTCCATTGGAACTACTGACGGCCTTGGGAGAACGAGTCCTGACAAAACTCTACCATCTGGTGAGCAAGATGTATGAGACAGGCGAAATACCCTCAGACTTCAAGAAGAATATAATAATTCCAATCCCAAAGAAAGGAGGTATTGACAGATGTGAAATTACCGAACCATCAGTTTAATAAGCCACGGCTGCAAAATACTAACGCGTATTCTTTACAGACGAATGGAAAAACTCGTAGAAGCCGACCTCGGCGAAGATCAGTTTGAGTTCCGCAGAAATGTTGGAACACGTGAGGCAATACTGACCCTGCGACTCATCTTAGAAAATAGATTAAAGAAAGGCAAACCTACATTTCTAGCATTTGTAGACTTACAGAAAGCTTTTGACAATGTTGACTGGAATACTCTCTTTCAAATTCTAAAGGTGGCAGGGGTAAAATACAGGGAGCGAAAGGCTATTTACAATTTGTACAGAAACCAGATGGCAGTTATAAGAGTCGAGGGGCATGAAAGGGAAGCAATGGTTGAGAAGGGAGTGAGACAGGGTTGTAGCCTCTCCCCGATGTTATTCAATCTCTATATTGAGCAAGCAATAAAGGAAACAAAAGTAAAATTCGGAGTAGGTATTAAAGTCCATGGAGAAGAAATAAAAACATTGAGGTTCGCCGATGACATTGTAATTCTGTCAGAGACAGCAAAGGACTTGGAAGAGCAGTTGAACGGAATGGACAGTATCTTGAAAGCAGGATAGAGGTTGAACATCAACAAAAGCAAAACGAGGATAATGGAATGTAGTCGAATAATTCGGGTGATGCTGAGGGAATTAGATTAGGTTAAAAAAAATGGTTCAAATGGCTCTGAGCACTATGGGACTTAACATCTGTGGTCATCAGTCCCCTAGAACTTAGAACTACTTAAACCTAACTAACCTAAGGACATCACACACATCCATGCCCGAGGCAGGATTCGAACCTGCGACCGTAGCAGTCACGCAGTTCCGGACTGAGCGCCTAGAACCGCTAGACCACCGCGGCCGGCTAGATTAGGTAATGAGACACTTAAAGCAGTAAAGGTGTTTTGCTATTTGGGGAGCAAAATAACTGATGATGGTCGAAGTAGAGAGGGTATAAAATGTAGACTGTCAATGGCAAGGAAAGCGTTTCTGAAGAAGAGAAATTTGTTAACATCGAGTATAGATTTAAGTGTCAGGAAGTCGTTTCTGAAAGTATTTGTGTGGAGTGTAGCCATGTATGGAAGTGAAAGATGGACGATAAACAGTTTGGACAAGAAGAGAATAGAAGCTTTCGAAATGTGGTGCTACAGAGGAACGCTGAAGATTAGATGGGTAGATCACATAACTAATGAGGAGGTAGTGAATAGAATTGGGGAGAAGAGGAGTTTGTGGCACAGCTTGACAAGAAGGGGGGACCGGTTGGTAGGACATGTTCTGAGGCATCAAGGGATCACAAATTTAGCATTGGAGGGCAGCGTGGAAGGTAAAAATCGTAGAAGGGGACCAAGAGATGAATACACTAAGCAGATTCAGAAGGATGTAGGTTGCAGTAAGTACTGGGAGATGAAGAAGCTTGCACAGGATAGAGTAGCATGGAAAGCTGCATCAAACCCGTCTCAGGACTGAAGACAATAACAACAACAACAACAACAACAACAACAACAAATGTGCCTTCCGCCGGTCATGCGCGCCAAATAGACACCTCAAGCCACACTAAATGCGATGTTTGCACCGTGCCCTGTCACAGTAGTACATGTGTGCGCGCGCCAAAAGGACATTGTTACGGGTAACATGCGACAGTCGACGAAATTTTTCCGGCAACTTTCTCTACCTCTTTGATTATATACGGGCGGTTTTCTTTTCTTTTAACTACACTCCTGGAAATGGAAAAAAGAACACATTGACACCGGTGTGTCAGACCCACCATACTTGCTCCGGACACTGCGAGAGGGCTGTACAAGCAATGATCACACGCACGGCACAGCGGACACACCAGGAACCGCGGTGTTGGCCGTCGAATGGTGCTAGCTGCGCAGCATTTGTGCACCGCCACCGTCAGTGTCAGCCAGTTTGCCGTGGCATACGGAGCTCCATCGCAGTTTTTAACACTGGTAGCATGCCGCGACAGCGTGGACGTGAACCGTATGTGCAGTTGACGGACTTTGAGCGAGGGCGTATAATGGGCATGCGGGAGGCCGGGTGGACGTACCGCCGAATTGCTCAACACGTGGGGCGTGAGGTCTCCACAGTACATCGATGTTGTCGCCAGTGGTCGGCGGAAGGTGCACGTGCCCGTCGACCTGGGACCGGACCGCAGCGACGCACGGATGCACGCCAAGACCGTAGGATCCTACGCAGTGCCGTAGGGGACCGCACCGCCACTCCCCAGCAAATTAGGGACACTGTTGCTCCTGGGGTATCGGCGAGGACCATTCGCAACCGTCTCCATGAAGCTGGGCTACGGTCCCGCACACCGTTAGGCCGTCTTCCGCTCACGCCCCAACATCGTGCAGCCCGCCTCCAGTGGTGTCGCGACAGGCGTGAATGGAGGGACGAATGGAGACGTGTCGTCTTCAGCGATGAGAGTCGCTTCTGCCTTGGTGCCAATGATGGTCGTATGCGTGTTTGGCGCCGTGCAGGTGAGCGCCACAATCAGGACTGCATACGACCGAGGCACACAGGGCCAACACCCGGCATCATGGTGTGGGGAGCGATCTCCTACACTGGCCGTACACCACTGGTGATCGTCGACGGGACACTGAATAGTGCACGGTACATCCAAACCGTCATCGAACCCATCGTTCTACCATTCCTAGACCGGCAAGGGAACTTGCTGTTCCAACAGGACTATGCACGTCCGCATGTATCCCGTGCCAACCAACGTGCTCTAGAAGGTGTAAGTCAACTACCCTGGCCAGCAAGATCTCCGGATCTGTCCCCCATTGAGCATGTTTGGGACTGGATGAAGCGTCGTCTCACGCGGTCTGCACGTCCAGCACGAACGCTGGTCCAACTGAGGCGCCAGGTGGAAATGGCATGGCAAGCCGTTCCACAGGACTACATCCAGCATCTCTACGATCGTCTCCATGGGAGAATAGCAGCCTGCATTGCTGCGAGAGGTGGATATACACTGTACTAGTGCCGACATTGTGCATGCTCTGTTGCCTGTGTCTATGTGCCTGTGGTTCTGTCAGTGTGATCATGTGGTGTATCTGACCCCAGGAATGTGTCAATAAAGTTTCCCCTTCCTGGGACAATGAATTCACGGTGTTCTTATTTCAATTTCCAGGAGTGTACATCCACCTTGCATTTTATCTGTTTTTATGACAGTACATATCTAGTTACTGTTGCGTCCATTTTTCGTTTTATACGGCTGTATGACGGATGGGTCTTATATCTAGCCACTTTTACGTAAGTTCGTATTACTTTCACTTCATTTTAGCTGCATAGTCATGCAAGATAGGATCCGGCCCCTTCCTCAGTTTGTTAGTAATTATTGGTTTCTTGTGTTGGTAAACAATTTGATGATACCTACAAAGTAGTGTGAAACGTGTCATTGACATAATTTCGCAACCAAGACAGTTTTTAATCTGAAATTTCGTATAACTCATTGAAGCAAATGCACTATCCAGTTGAAATATTATGTCTTCATGACATTAGGCTCCTCATATACTCTTTAACCAACTCCTCCGTTATTTTGGAAGAGTACTGTACTGATGTACGTAGACACTTACTTTAAAAAATAATTTCACTTTTTCATTGATTTAAGGATCTATTTTGTTGATTAGAATCGGAAAAGACTGGAAAGGAGCGAAGTAGTGGAAAACATCATATTGGTTCAAATGGCTCTGAGCACTATGGGACTCAACTGCCGTGCTCATTAGTCCCCTAGAACTTAGAACTAGTTAAACCTAACTAACCTAAGGACATCACAAACATCCATGCCCGAGGCAGGATTCGAACCTGCGACCGTAGCGGTCTTGCGGTTCCAGACTGCAGCGCCTTTAACCGCACGGCCACTTCGGCCGGCAGGAAAACATCATAATTAGTGGTGGGGAGAACACTGTGATCAGTCACCAGTTTCTTGCCGCATTCTCTCAACCGCTTTCCCAAAGTAACACACGATGTTTTTATGCAGTTTTCTGTTGTAAGAGCCGTTCTAAAAGTAATGAACGGTAATGAAAACAAAATTACGTACCGATTGGAAAAGTGAGAAAATCTTAGACAAACAGCCAGTAAGTAGCAACAGAGTAATTATCAAACTTTGCAGCAGACGTTAGAAAAAAAAGATAAAAATTTTACGAACATGTTCAAAAGACGCTCTGCAGTGAGAATTACACACAGAATTATTATATATATGAAGGAAAATTAGAGAATCTGCCGTGGATCTAACAAGCTGAAAAAGACCTCGAGAAAATTCAAAAATAGCAGTGGAAGTAGAAGAGAGGAATCTGTTACGTCGAAAGGTAAACTGTTGGGTAATACAGCCAGAGAACGAGGTTCCAGCGTAGCCAGTAACAAAGTAAACTGAGGATAAATAGCACACGGAGTCAGAATGAGCCATATGGAAGATCAGGAAAACGGCTCTAAAAGCATTGCGTGATCCAACAGGGTCCATAGGCAAATACTAATAATAATAACAATAATTATTATTATAATTATAATAATAATAGTGAAAACTCGTGATTATCAAGTGTTAAGGTCACTTCTTAAAAACAACCGTTCTTACTGGGAGAGAACGCATGCCACCCTAAACACTGCTCCACCAAACCTGTATGTGTTACGTACGTCCTTCTGCTGTAAACACGAATTGTCGTTATGCCGTAAACCTATTTTGTCGGTCCCATTCATTGTGTTAATTCTCTGCAAAAAAGTGTTCTGCCTTTATGTACATCTACTAAGAGGCGTAACGTAGTAATTATCTTGAGGACTTCACGTGAATTATCGTACCTGATCAGGGAAAACGTAAACTTTGTATCGTTGTATCCTGTCGGACGGCAGTGAACGGTTGATTCGGTCGCGAAATTCGGAGTCGTATAAAAATTGTGCGTCGGCCATAATAAATGCCGTAATAACGCCTCTGTATTGCGTATGAATGTAAATTGCGTTCTCTTATAAATATGAATGTTATTTCGATCAGACGTTATGTTCTCTCTTAATTAAAGGTCGTTCGTTATTCATGCAGTCTTGATGTGTTTTTGTTTGTTTCGGTAGTTGCCAAGTTACGCAGGACTCTGTCCCCCTCCGTGCCGTCTACCCTGTAGTTCACAGTTAGCAAACAAACTTCTCGCAAACTAGAACTGGCGGAAACCAGGGGGATAAATTCCCCAACTACAGTACATACTGCGAAAAACACTGTCTGCCGTTTTTCTTTACTTCCTTTGAGTTCGTAAATAAAATCCACAGTCGTTAAGAGTAAGATGCTTCTAAGAAATAAAGGAAAAAGTAGCGCTGCAAACAACTGCTCAGTTATCTGACTGCGATCATGTCTTACTGAGGTAAGGGCGTGTGCCGAAACGTAGTGCCACCGAAATTTTTATCCTTAAACCTTTTTAAACAAAACAAAAGTTACTAACGTTCTGTATCTTTTCTCTTCGTGTGTACGTATTTATCTCTCAACATATTCACCCTGTCGACTGACACATTTCTCCTGACGGGAGACCAGTTTGTTGATTCCATCACTGTAGAATGTTTGACTTGTTTACGGAGACACAACCTCACCTCTGCTTGCAGCGGTTCATCACCATCGAGTCCTCGAAGATGTTCTTCACGTTTTTGTCAGCAGATGAAAATCGGTTGGGGCCAAGTCGGTACTGTATGAAGGATGACCGATGCCAGTGAAACCAAGGTGTCGGATTGCTGCAGACGTAGCACCGCTCATGTGTGATCTGGCGTTGCCGTGCCGGAGTAGAGGGTGCTATATGTGTTGGCGAACCCTTCGAATTCGAAACTCGATTACAGCACGCTGTTTCTCACGCACCGAAGTAAATATTCCAGAATTCGAATCGAGAACAGCTGCCAACATGAGTAACGTAGAAGTAAATATCCTCAGAGTAGTGGAGCAACTCAAATCACTTAATAAAAGCAAATCTTCTGCTCCAGACTGTATACCAACTAGGTTCCTTTCGGAGTATGCTGATGCATTAGCTCCATACTTAACAATCATATACAACCGTTCTATCGACGAAAGATCCGTATCCAAAGGCTGGAAAGTTGCACAGGTCACACCAATATTCAAGAAAGGTAGTAGGAATTATCCAGTAAATTACAGACCCATATCGTTAACGTAGATATGCAGCAGGATTTTAGAACATATATTGTGTTCGAACATTATGAATTACATCGAAGGAAACGGTGTATTGACACACAGTGAACATGGGTTTAGAAAACATCGTTCCTGTGAAACACAACTACCTCTTTATTCACATGAAGTGCTGAGTGCTATTGACAGGGGATTTCAGATCGATTCCGTATTCCTGGATTTCCGGAAGGCTTTTGACAATGTACCACACAAGCGGCTCGTAGTAAAATTGCGTGCTTATGGAATATCGTCTCAGTTATGTGAGTGGATTTGCGATTTCCTGTCAGAGAGGTCACAGTTCGTAATAATTGACGGAAAGTCATCGAGTAAAACGAAGTGATTTCAGGCGTTCCCCAAGGTAGTGTTGTTATAAATGATTTGGGAAGCAATCTGAGCAGCCGTCTTCGGTTGTTTGCAGATGACGCTGTCGTTTATGGACTAATAAAGTCATGAGAAGATCAAAACAAACTGCAAAACGATTTAGAAAAAAATATCTGAATGGTGCGAAAAGTGGCAGTAGAACCTAAATAACGAAAAGTGTAAGGTCATCCACATGAGTGCTAAAAGGAACTCGTTAAACTTCGGTTGAACGATAAATCAGTCTAATCTAAAAGCTGCAAATTCAACTAAATAACTAGGTATTACAATAACGAACTACTTAAATTGGAAAGAACACATACAAAATGTTATGGGGAAGGCTAACCAAAGGCTGCGTTCTACTGGTAAGACACTCAGAAAATGTAACAGATCTACTACGGAGACTGCCTACACTACGCTTGTCCGTCCTCTTTTAGAATACTGCTGCGGGGTGTGGGATCATTACCAGGTAGAACTGACGGAGTACATCGAAAAAGTTCAAAGAAAGGCAGCACGTTTTGTATTATCGCGAAATATGGAGAGAGTGTCACAGAAATGATACAGGATTTGGGCTGGAAATCATTAAAAGAAAGGCGTTTTTCGTTGCGACGGAATCTTCTCACGAAATTCCAATCACCAACTTTCTCCTCCGAATGCGAAAATATTTTGTTGACACCGACCTACATAGGGCAGAGCGATCACCACCATAAAATAAGGGAAATCAGATTTCATACGGAAAGATATAGGTGTTTATTTATTTCCGTGCGCTATGCGAGATTGGAATAATAGAGAATTGTGAAGGTGGTTCGACGAACCCACTGCCAGGCACTTAAATGTGATTTGCAGTGTATCCATGTAGCTGTAGAGGTAGTAGTTACGTGACACACCGCCCTCTTACACGCTACAGTTCGGAGCCTTCCAGCGGGAGACGTTCGCATATATGTAGACATGAGGAGCAAAATACAAAATGTTAATAACGCTAGTTTTATTTAAGAAGCTGTACGAGTTTTCACATACAAATATTCGGAGGCAATACTTTTCAGCAAGCCATGGTATCTGGTTTATTATGTAACACAGTAAGAAGAGTGGGAAGTGATTTCCTACACAAGCTAGACAAGGTTCGCCTGCTGACTGTAATTGGAAGGGTATAATCATCGAGGGGGAAAAAAGAAGAGATTCGAAAACCGAACTCGCACCCAAAAGTCAACAGTCAGCCATATGAATTGAGTGTGTTTGAAGAAAGCAGCGTGTAGTGGATATTGAGGGGTGCCAAGTGTACTCAAGAATCGTGAATTCTCGTCATTGACGGCGAAACCAACTTTTCTTCTCCCCCCCCCCCCCCCCTCCCCATCGCCCTCCACCGGCGACCATGCCAACCAAATTCTGGTTCTCTGTTCGCTATTGCGTAAAATACCTGTTAATAACGGCTAGCCTCCCTACGATAGGGGTGTAGACGCTACTTGTACTGTGGGTAACACTACTCCTCCCGCTTCCATTTAGAAGTGGTGCAGTGAAAGAACATGCGTAGGTTGCTTCCGTATAACTCAAATTACTCAGATTTTTCCTGTATAATTTCCCGAAATATTCACATTTCGCTCAGTTTGATATTTCACACAATTATGATGAAGAGAAAATTAAAATAATTCGTGTTCATCTTCAAGAAAATTATTTATGTTGGTGATCCAGAGCTCCAATTTTTCTGATACTGAAACCACTGACATGGAACCCTTGGATGTATACTTCAAGAAATGGTGCCTCTACCTAAATCGTCAGAAAGATGGTGTAGCCGGCCGCGGTGGCCGAGGGGTTCTAGGCGCTTCAGTCCGGAACCGCGCTGCTGCTACGGTCGCAGGTTCGAATCCTGCCTCGGGCATGGATGTGTGTGATGTCCTTAGGTTCGTTAGGTTTAAGTATTTCTACGTTCTAGGGGACTGTTGACCTCAGATGTTAAGTTCCATAGTGCTCGGAGCCAAATATGTTGTATTTACATTTCACCTAGTCAACAGATAGGCAAGCTGCAAACTTGAAGTCAGTTTCAGAGGCCAAATCTTGCCTTACTGCAGTACGCCAAAATGCAGAGCGGGGCAGAGCAACTTGCTTATTTGAATTTGGTGCGCTGAACTGACGGTTGTTCCGAGAAGGGTGGGGGTAGGTACAGGGCTATTACAAATGATTGAAGCGATTTCATAAATTCACTGTAGCTCCATTCATTGACATATGGTCACGACACACTACAGATACGTAGAAAAACTCAAAGTTTTGTTCGGCTGAAGCCGCACTTCAGGTTTCTGCTGCCAGAGCGCTCGAGAGTGCAGTGAGACAAAATGGCGACAGGAGCCGAGAAAGCGTATGTCGTGCTTGAAATGCACTCACATCAGTCAGTCATAACAGTGCAACGACACTTCAGGACGAAGTTCAACAAAGATCCACCAACTGCTAACTCCATTCGGCGATGGTATGCGCAGGTTAAAGCTTCTGGATGCCTCTGTAAGGGGAAATCAACGGGTCGGCCTGCGGTGAGCGAAGAAACGGTTGAACGCGTGCGGGCAAGTTTCACGCGTAGCCCGCGGAAGTCGACGAATAAAGCAAGCAGGGAGCTAAACGTACCACAGCCGACGGTTTGGAAAATCTTACGGAAAAGGCTAAAGCAGAAGCCTTACCGTTTACAATTGCTACAAGCCCTGACACCCGATGACAAAGTCAAACGCTTCGAATTTTCAGCGCGGTTGCAACAGCTCATGGAAGAGAATGCGTTCAGTGCGAAACCTGTTTTCAGTGATGAAGCAACATTTTTTCTTAATGGTGAAGTGTTTAAACCTCCTCTACCAAGAAACGTGCCAGAACTGTGAGCTCGCATCAACGATGCTTTCGAACTCATTGATGGGGGCATGCTGCGCCGAGTGTGGGAGGAACTTGATTATCGGTTTGATTTCTGCCGAATCACTAAAGGGGCACATATCGAACATTTGTGAATGCCTAAAAATTTTTTTTTTGAGTTTTTGCACGTGTGTGCAAAGCGTTGTGAAAATATCTCAAATAATAAAGTTAGTGTAGAGCTGTGAAATCGCTTGAATCATTTGTAATAACCCTGTATATTCGACAGGGCGAGGCGTAAAGCTCCCCTTGGTGTAGTTAGCATCCTGGACTGGGCGGTGATTGACCGCGCGTTCTCTGTCGATGCGTAACGTTTCTAACGGTCACTGAGTCATCGCCATGCAGCGTGCATTCCGTACCCATTTCAATACTGCGCTCCGTGATCGTGTTTCTGGCTGGCATTCGACTGTTTCATGGGTAAACAACTTCAGGGAAAGTAGTGTCTTGAAGAAGAAGATGAAGGAGATGAAGAAAAAAGCCTGGGCTCCCACGAACAGCAAGGTCAAAACATAGAAATGGTAATACTTTCTGTTTTGTGATCCCTTCAGCGTTCTGCACGCAAACATGCAGCTGTTATCGGGTTGACTACTCGTTCTGTGAGGCGAGTCCTTCATAAACAACGAAAATTTCATCCCTACGAACTGTCTGTGGCGTGAGAACTTAATCCACAGCGATTGTGTTGCTCGATTGGGGATCTGTAATTAAGCAAAGCATGCGCTACTGGTGCCCTGATAACCGCAGACAACTTCAGCAGCGTCCCTTATACTCACAACCCGTAACTATTTGGTGTGCTCTATCGCGAGATCGAGTAACTGGTCCCTGGTTTCGTGAAGAAACGGAACGGGCAGTTTCGGTGATTTCTGACCGCTGTATCCACATCATTCAGGCGTTTCTCCTGCCAAAATTCAACGAGATGGATGTGGGAGATGTTTGGTTCCAGCAGGACTGTGCCAGAGCACACACAGCGCGAGAGTCAGTGACTCTTTTGCGGCAAATCTTCCAAGGACGCCTCATCTCCTTGAGCGGACAGTATATTTTATGGAGTTGTCTAAAATAACTTGTTTACAGCGTTCGTCCTAGTTTCCTGGCTCACGTGAAGAACAACATTCATTAAGCTGTCGTCAACATACCAGTCGATACACTGGAAAGAGTTGAACGAAACTTCAGAGTTCAATTAACATAGTCTGTCGAGAATATTGGACATCATCTGCCTGATAGCTTTAGAACTTAGTAAACTTAATATTTAAATGTTGTATTTGAAGCTGTTCAAAGAAGTAAATATGTATCTGCATTTTTACTGAACTTCTGAAGTTGCTCCGCGCCAGCCTGTACCTAGGGATAACGCTAGTCAGAACTGTATACTGGTACCTCAAGGAGAGCTACGTCACGTTTTAAGATTCACAGCCTTAGGCATATCAAATTCTATCGCTGTCCGACATGGATCAATAGTGCTCACACTAAGAAGGTAATTCTGAAACTCAGTCCCTTGCGAATAATTACGAGATGTATTAGGAGTAATTACTCTATACCGCTTCCCGTTCTCAGAAATACACATCTGCTGCGTCAAGATCAGAAACTCTCCTGAAGGTTACGAGCAGTTTCCAGAATAACCCTCAGCTATCCATTCAAAGAGATATTTCACAAGCAGAACCGTCGCGGCCCACAGCAAACGACCTTGTTGGGTCCTCTTTCGGTGTCAGCCATTCGTGGAAAATCCAATGGGAGCAGTCGTCACTAATCAACGAACATCTAGTTGAGATCCCTTCTATGCGGACACAAGAATTCGACCTCCCCAGGCGTCAGTGGAGGATCATGAACCGGACGGGGCAGATGTGGTTTATCTACTGCACAATCGATGGGCTAGTCCTGAAAATTATGACTGTGGTTCCCCCTCCCATAATTCACTGCACCCCGTCGTTGCTGACTGTCCTCCTCGAGCGTACTGAACAACAATAATGGGCATTCACCACACATCAGACGAAGCGTTCGAGCGGATCAGGGAAGTAAATCTGGAGAGGTAAGATTATGCGACGAGCTTATGGTTGGGAAAATTTGACTACCACTAGTGCATATTTGTATTTTTTCCTCATATAACAAACAGATAAATAAATTTCGCGAAATGTGTAACCAGTGCAACCAGCGAAGTGTCATGTTGCATGACTCTTCATGAGCCGTTGTATCCCACAATTTCAAAAGAAAACCTCTCCGTGATACACGAGGTCTGTCTCGGAGCACTTAACTTTTTATCTCCGATTTATTAAATGATCTCCTCTACAAAACTCGAGAATCGACTTAACTATGGTTTCTGTAAGACAACTTTTCCATCGCAGGGTTCTTCCAACGATCGTTAGTACGTCAATTGCTTTAGGTCACTCACAACGTATACTCCTTGATATTTCACAGTTCTTACTGTTACCAGTGACGGATCGCTAATCATGGGATAAGATAATGATGAATATTTGTGCCTGTTTGTGCGCAGAACGTTGCATTTGTTTATGATGAGGGTCAACTGACAGATCATCCATCAAGCGTCCAACCCCTGCACGTCTTCCAACGTTTCGCTATAGTATTCTGTCATTGCAACTTTCCTATATAAACCATCGTCATCCGCGATCTCAGGGGGCTTCCGATGTTATCCTCCGTATCATATACATACGCCGTGATCACTAATGGCTGCATTACAATCTCCTCGGGCACTGACGAAAATACTGTTACATCAGATGGTTTGTCTCTATTAGAGAAACGTGCTGACGTATTCGTTCTATAAATACAATCGTCGTTTTTCCTCTTACTGCAGTATCAGAATTAATTTCCAGGCACGTTTCGCCTTATTATGTCAAAGGCATCCAATAAAGACTGGAGTTAAATTGGGATCAAGTCTGCAAAAATTATGTGGTACAACATTGGATTCTGCAGCTTCGACCTTAATATCATCCAACGGCTGGCAATTCATGAGGACAGGACATACCTGCTATCCGAATCAACAGACTCCGCTCCATACCCCCCCCCCCCCCCTCGTCCCCTCTCAGATGATGTAACGTAATTACCATCTCGACGGAGTTTGTACGCAAGAATGGTGTAACAACACTCCTCTATAGCTTTCTCCTAGTCAACAAAAAACCAGTGGCCGAGCGGTTCTAGGCGCTTCAGTCTGGAACCGCGTGACCGCTACGGTCGCAGGTTCGAATCCTGCCTCGGGCCTGGATGTGTGTGATGTCCTTAGGTTAGTTAGGTTTAAGTAGTTCTAAGATCTAGGGGACTGATGACCACAGATGTTAAGTCCCATAGTGCTCAGAGCAGTTTGAACCATTTGATCGGCCCTGTGGGACATGGAGCACACTGGACAGGATCCGAACTAGCCATGGCAGGTGTGGTAACCTACAATACAGATGGGGAAAGAGTACTATTGCGGAGTGCACCTGTAGCTTTCCAAGAAGGCTGTCGTATCGCTCGAGAGTGGCCACAAAATTCGTACCCGGGAAAAACCCTCGGATTGCGTGGGTTCTACAGCGGATGTCATCAGCTATATGAATGACACGTGTGATACAATAGGTTCGAAATTTCCATACGTAATTTTTGCATAAATAAGACTACACTCCGTCTTGAGAAAACGTGCGTTTCCTCTCATGTGGCCCACGCTGAGACAAACACTAGTTCCACTCCATTTACGAAAATTCCCCTACATATCCGCAGCGAAATCTTTTGATCTCTCGTTTTGACATTTTATTTTTCGTCAGCTGAATGATGTGAAACACTTCACTGATCTGGCAGTAGCTCCAGATTTATAATGTGACATACGCGACAATTTCGCTATAAGAGGTGTCTGTTAGTTGGCCACTCCTTGTTTTTGTACGTAGGTGTTAACAACCCATCATATGTTACCTCAAGTCAAGACCTGATTCGTGCCCTCTTCGAAACGGAAGTATTTTTACCTAATGCGTTAACCAGGTTTTACGAGGGGCATTCAAAAAGTGAAAGCATGTTGGTTTTATTCAGAATTCCAATACACCATATTAATCCCCATTCCTTTGGCTACAAAACCCTATTTTTCAATGTAATCTCCGTTCATTGCGATAGTCTTACGCCGCCTTGTTGGGAAGGCCTGTATGCCGGCATGGTAACCCTCCCCATCATGCACGAACTGCTTCCTGTGGAGTGAATCCTCCACTGGGCCAAACAGATTCAGCTCGGAAGGCGTGAGGTCCGGGCTAAAGGATGATGTAGAGGAACAGTCCAGTGAAATTTTGTAGCTCCTCTCGGATGCGTACATCCGCGTGAGGCCTTTCATAGTCATGCAAAAGGAGAACTTCGTTTGAATTTTAGTGCCGACGAACACACGGAAGTCCATTCGTCAAATTCCTGAGGATAGCACAGTGCACTTCAGAGCTGATCGTTGCACCATGTGGGAGGACATCAAACAAGCTAAGCCCTTCAGAGTCCAAGTCTAAGAAGACCGTCGCCATAACATTACCATCTGAACGTGCGGCTTTGAAATTTTCCTTCGGAGGGCAAGTGGTGTGGTGTCACTCCATGGACCGCCGTTTTGTTTCCAGTTCGAAGTGATGAACCCATGTTTCATCGCCTGTGACAATGTTTGACAAAATATTGTCACGATCTGCCTCGTAAAGCGTAGGCAATTCCGCACAGATGGCTCTCCGTTGCTCTTAATGGTATTCTGTTAGGCGGCGAGGAAACCAACGGGCACACACCTGTAACTACCTGAACTAGAGGACGAGTGTGTCAGCACTTCCAACGGATACGTCCAGTTGTACAGCGAACCGTTTGATTGTGACCCATCGATCATTTCGAATGAGTGTCCGTACTTGGCAACATTGCAGGAGAAACAGCTTTGGGCGGGCAGCCGACACGCAGGAAATCGGAGAGGTTTGCGCGCCCTTGTTGCTCAACAACTCACCGTGCTTTTATTCAGTACCAGTTCTCCGTAGGTATTCTGCAAGCGCCTATAGATATCTGCGAATGCTCTGCTTTTTCCGTCATAACGAACTCAGCGACAACTCTCTGCTTGGGTCCGTTACAGACATCATTTTGAAGGCTTCGTATAGTGCCGCCACCTGTAGGAACTTCGTGAAACTGTACGGACTGAAGCGGGAAAATTCCACGATGTTCCACAACAAATGCCGAATTCCTTAAAATGAAGTTAGTCGAGAAAAAAAATGTGTCACATGATTTATAGAACGTCCCTGGTAACTATAGAGAGCAGAAGTTGTTCCAAAGCCGAATTCAACGTATGCGCCGTTTCGAACCATATACACTACTGGCCATTGAAATTGTTACACCACTAAGATGACGTGCTACAGACGAGAAATTTAACCGACAGGAAGAAGGTGCTGTGATATGCAAATGATTAGCTTTTCAGAGCATTCAAACAAGGTTGGCGCCGGTGACGACACCTACAACGTGCTGACATGAGGAAAGTTTCCAACCGGTTTCTCATACACAAACAGCAGTTGACCGGCGTTACCTGGTGAAACGTTGTTGATGCCTCGTGTAAGGAGGAGAAATGCGTACCATCACGTTTGCAACTTTGATAAAGGTCGGATTGTAGCCTATCTCAATAGCGGTTTATCGTATCGCGACATTGCTGCTCGCATTGGTCGAGATCCAATGACTGTTAGCAGAATATGGAATCGGTGGGTTCAGGAGGGTAATACGGAACGCCGTGCTGGATCCCAACGGCCTCGTATCGCTAGCAGTCGAGATGACAGGCATCTTATCCGCATGGCTGTAACGGATCGTGCAGCCACGTCTCGATCCCTGAGTCAACAGATGGGGACGTTTGTAAGATAACAACCATATGGACGAACAGGTCGACGACGTTTGCAGCAGCATGAACTATCAGCTCGGAGACCATGGCTGCGGTTACCCTTGACGCTGCATCACAGACACGAGCGCCTGCGATGGTGTACTCAGCGACGAACACGGGTGCACGAATGGCAAAACGTCATTTTTTCGGATGAATCCAGCTTCTGTTTACAGCATCATGATGGTCGCATCCGTGTTTGGCGACATCGCGGTGAACGCACATTGGAAGCGTGTATTCGTCATCGCCATACCGGCGTATCACCCGGCGTGGTGGTATGGGGTGCCATTCGTTACAAGTCTCGGTCACCTCTTGTTCGCACTGACGGCGGTTTGAACAGTGGACGTTACATTTCGGATGTGTTACGACCCGTGGCTCTACCCTTCAATCGATCCATGCGAAACTCTACATTTCAGCAGGATAATGCACGACCGCATGTTGCAGGTTCTGTAGTGGCCTTTCTGGATACGGAAAATGTTCGACTGCTGCCCTGGCCAGCACATTCTCCAGATGTCTCACCAATTGAAAACGTCTGGTCAATGGTGGCCGAGCAACTGGCTCGTCACAATACGCCAGTCACTACTCTTGATGAATTGTGGTATCGTGTTGAAGCTGCATGAACAGCTGTACCTGTACACGCCATCTAAGCTCTGTTTGACGCAATGCCCTGGCGTGTCAAGGCCGCTATTACGGCCAGAGGTGGTTGTTCTGAGTACTGATTGCTCAAGATATATATACCCAAATTGCGTGAAAATGTAATCAGTTGTCAGTTCTAGTATAATATATTTGTCCAATGAATACCCGTTTATCATCTGCATTTCTTCTTGGTGTAGCAATTTTAATGGTCAGTAGTGTATGTCAAGTATCACTCGAGCTGGGTGAAGTTTTTAGGCGGTATTCAACGGCCGTGTTTGGGAGTAACTGTTTCGTCGTTTTCGCTCAATAGAGAATCCGCACAAAATTTAGGCAAAGGGAAACTATTTGCTCATTTCCGATACATTGTACGTGCACTACTTCTCTCCTTACTATCGGCTGACAGTTACTCTGCGTTACATGTTAATATCCGAGGCAAGGTCAAGCTTAAATATTTGCTCAGAGTTGCAGTTCTCGTCACTAAGAAGTCAACTCTAGAACAGTTGAAGAAACATGCGAAAAAATTGGAAAGAAGTGTTAGAAATATCATTTTAGTCGATCTTATACTTTGCGCGTATTTTATACACCAAGTGCTATTGTTCACGTATCACGCGAGCAATTTCTAGCAACTAGTTGTAACGATATGATGATGCAGAAAATATCGTAAAATGTAATAACGCGAATAACTGAAAATGGTTTAGAATTCACGAATCGTCTCGAAACCATTCTCAGCATGAAATGAATGAGTTTTTTTCCTACCATACGAAGCGCAAAAAAGACTCCGAAAGAAAGAGTTTTTGCACGATTACTTATTAATCTGACCACGCCTCACTCGTATGGAAGACCGCGAGCACATTGACAATTTCCGGAGCAGGCTCGCCGGAAGTTGCAGGGATCCATGTCGTCCCGTTGCCTCGGGCAGGAAACAAATGATACCAAAAAAGTCATAAGTAAGAACCAGTTTCATTTGCGCCATAAATATCTAAAATGAGCTTCAAAACATTTTCCTGCGTCATGTTTACAAGTCAGACGGTCGTAAAACAAATTTCGTCCGTTTTGTTGGGGCGTTTCCGTGCGCACTGTTGGGACGGGAAATGAGTTCCATACAGAACTTCCCGCAGGGCGGAGATGGAGGCGAGGCGGTGTGGAACTTGGGCTTACGCTGACCATGAAATGACAGCAATGGCTCACTGCAGCAAAATGCGCGGAGAGCTCAAGACTGAGTGTCGCGCCGGTAATTACGAGGCCCCTGGCCATTCGCTGCCCCTCTTTCTGTGCGCTCTTGCACTTTCTGTTCCACCTGGTACTTACCTAAAGCCGTGCCTCTCGTCGCTTCAAAATTACTTCTGCTGGACGTTAACATGGGCAGTTCGTGATTTTTCAGCGCAGAAGAACCAGTTTTGCGATTCTTTTGTCACTTCGAAGACATTCCTCAGCCATTCACAACAATGAATTTGTCTTCCGTTGTGTTGACAATTGTTGCACAATAATGTAAGTCAAGTAGTGATGGTGAGCTCGTGAATGAGTCGTTCAAATGAACGCTTCACTCCAGTGAAGTGTGAACTAACCACTCAATTTCAATGAACTGGTACTTCAAACTCTTCACAGATAGCACACTCCACACTTTTTTCTAGTTCACTCACTCTCTTCCCCTTTCCCTCTCCAACTACATCGGCGCTGCGTCACTCATTCTCCCTTCACTTCAATCCTCCCTCTACTGCCCGTCGACGAATCGCGCGGCGAAATAAACTTAGAACAACAGTTGCACTTTGCTTTCCCATCACCTAAATCGGCGAAGAAACCCCAAATTTCACTACTTTTACGCGATCGCGAGTTGCTAGCCATTGTATAGGCGTGAACAGACACAAAAACTGCTTTCCAGATAAAATAAATAGGGACTTTACCTGAAATCGTACCAATGACTACAGGTGACAGTTTACGTTTTGAATTTAGAGGGTTATTATTCTCAACAAAAATAAAATCTACAAGAAAACTACTGAATGATTACTTAACGTAGGTATATAGACTTGGTGACAGTGGTAAACATACTCATTCTATTTTGGATTAAATTTTAAAAGGAATATAAAATTGGACTGCATTTCGTTGGTAGCCCTAGTTTTCAGTCCATGAATACAACAAATAAGGTTTCACTTGGCAGATAAAGACTTTTTTGGGCGCTTCATGAGAAAATGTCGAGCAAGATTAAACGTAATACCTTCTTTATATGTGACAGGCTTCTCTGTTATCTTTCCTTTGTCCCCTTCGACCATGCTCTATTTAAGTTAACTCAGACGCTGTAAGAGCGTAAAACGTTGCGTGCACATTACTGCATAGTTCGGCCATCTGTTGATAAAATTATGAAGTATTACGAAGCTTTATTGTAAGAGCGAGGCGAAGCGAGCGTAGCCGCGGCTGAGCGGCGAACTGGGCAACTTCGTCAGGCTTCCGTACTTCATGAATGAACTACTTCATTTGAACGCGTCACGGCAGAGTGAAATCAAGTAGTTCACGGGAATGAACGAGTTCGACCCATCTCTAAAGTCAAGTATAAACTGAATCTGTGGAATGATTGTGTTTATTCGTATTGTTAAAGTCGTCATACAATAGGCACTTCGTGCAAATGGATAAAGTGTAGCACCGTATTGTTCAGCATTTACGACTTCACGCGGGGTAATGAATAGTTTTTTATATTTCGGGCAAACAGCCGCGCAAATAACTCTTCCATCGATATTTCGACGAAGATCGTCCGACTTCCTGAGAGTAAGTCGCGAAACTGACAAGGTACCAAGGTCGGCGTTACATGCTCCACCGCGGCAGTACGAACCTGCGAGTCACAGACGCTGGTCGGTAGCAAAGAGATACGCTTACACACGCACCGCCTGTGCCGAAGGCGTACAGATATTCGATTCGCTAAGTTCGACGGTGATGACACCATGACGACTTACCTGCAGTGTATCCCAAGAGCCGGATTCCGTGCTTTGTCCAAATTAAAACCATTATCTCTATTTATTAAATTATGAGCTAATCTAATCTCTATAGCTCCCTTGAAGACAGAATCCCAAAAGGAAGAGGTGGATGTTAGAATCTCCACATCACTGTAGTTCATGGAATGTCCTGTATCAGTACAATGTTTGGCCACAGGTGACTTGTCTGGCTGTGATAAGCGTGTGTATCTTCTATTTTCCACACATCTCTCATGAACGGTGCGTGTTGTTGGACCTGTGTATGACTTCTCACAATTTCCGCAAGGAATCTGAATCACACCCGCCTTGTGTAGCCGAGTAAAGCTGCAATCTTCATGGGAGGCCCGGAGATCACCTTAACACAGTGTTTCTAGAGAATACGGCCTATCAACGAGGAAAGAGCACCCACTCAGGGCAAAAACGCACTTGATCTGAAGGAATTACTTTCTTCTTCCCCATCACATACCTGCATTCTAGGTTTTACATTGAATGCTCTACGAATTTGTTGCGGAGAAAATCCATTCGCTTTAATAATGCTCTTGAGGTATGTGAGCTCTTCTTGCAAATTATCTTTATCGGATATACATTGCGGCCTGTGCTCTAAGGTCGCAAGGACACATACGGTCTATGAATAATGATGGTAGCTACTGGCATTTAGATACAGATTTGTATATGTAGGTTTACGATATACGGCATGTACTGATGTGCCATTAACTTCACGGCAAACGGCAACATCAAGAAATGGGAGGCAACCGTCTTTTACTATTTCCATAATAAATTTGATACTAGCATGGATAGAATTCAGATGCTCAAGAAATCGATGTAATTCATCCATCCCGTGCAGCCATACTACAAATGTGTCGTCCACGTACCTCCAGTAGTATCCACGGTTTATGAGTACATGAAAATCGTCTTATGAGAAATCTGCTGTTCTTTACCAAGCGTTAAGAAATGTTTGTGCTCCATTTGAAATTGATTTACTTGGAGAACGATCGAAAATCAAAACACAGATGAGAACTTCAATAACGATCACGAAATGGTATTGTGTAATTGGAGTTTGAAGAGGTATGAAATAGCTGACGTAAGCATATAGGAATAGGTACGACGGTTTATTTTAAAAGAGGATGTAATAAGAATGCTTCGAAAAACAGTGGTATCAGAAGCGATACAGAAATCAAAGCAGTGGATGTAATGAGAGTTGTAGCCGCTACCTTGCCTGCTTGCGAAGGTGGAAGCGCTACGGTCGCAGGTTCGAATCCTGCCTCGGGCATGGATGTGTGTGATGTCCTTAGGTTAGTTAGGTTTAAGTAGTTCTAAGTTCTAGGGGACTGATGACCTCAGAAGTTAAGTCCCATAGTGCTCAGAGCCATTTGAACCATTTTGAAGGTGGAAGGAAGACAGAGAATGTAAAGAAATGAGTCGTAATCACCTACCACTTTCCAGCAGGAAGTCAACTCAACTCCGTAACTTTAAGTGAAATTAGCCGAGCACTGTTTGTTGATTCGTTTTGTGATTTCCTATTACTCCAGACTGGTTTTGGAGAGAAACGTAAAGTTACAGACTTGGTCCAACGCAATTTTAAAAAGGCGACTGGATGATGCAACCGTTGAATCGCGTTATGCTGTGTGGTTAATTAATGTTGGACTTCGTTTCTGCGAGATCGCAGATTCATTGGTAAACGACAACAGAGTTAATAATTTGCGGACGGTCTCCATGTCAAACCTTTAGCATTTCTTTCATGAATAGCTGCAAACAAAGCTGATAATTACAAGAGATTAATACAAACTGATATGTTTGGGTGGTTAAATAAATAAATCTGAAAGATATTAATTTATGTACACTTAAATTATCCGTGGTTCTTAAGAACCACCAAGGTAGATGCTTACGTAGCGAAAAGTCATCTGCTTGATGGCCGCAGACAAAACGTGAAGGCTACGCCTTCCTCTATTATCACAGTGAGTATTACAAGTACTTGTTAATATTTGTGGACTCTCTGGTTCATAGTTCTATATTTCATAAACGTAAATACGGAAAAATGTTTTTGGGGTCTTACAGTAAACAGGTGGCCAAGTCTGTCGGGAAGTGTTGTGGCTAGTGCTTTCTGGCGTGTAAAGAGAATTCATGTCATTGGTTGTGTTGCTAATGGTAAAACAATGTCTTCTGGATCGATGTGGTTGAAAAATAAACGAGATAAGAATAAAAAAGGATAAATTAAAAAAAAACTTTTCTCCGCTCACTATACGCGTAAGCTGCCAAAAAGAATTTTCACTCTCAGTGGAGAGTGTTGTAATTTGAAACTTCCGGACAGATCAATAATGTGTGGCAGAATGCGAATTGAGCATCGAACCGTTGCAGTTCGCGCTCAGATTCTCTACCGAATGAGCTATCTACGCACCATTCACGACCCGCCCTCGAAACTTTACTTTTGCCAATACCTCTCTACTAACTGGCAAACATCACGTAAGTTCTTCTGCATGTTTCGTACTACCAGCACTTTTGGAAGAAGCGATACTGTGGTGAACCGGCATAGCCACAGCCTAGGAGAGATTTTCCAGGATATGTTTCCATTCTGCAGCGGAGTGTGTGCCATCAGAAACTTTCTGATAAATAAAAACTGTGGCGGGACCGATACTTCAACCTCGGACCTTTGCCTTTGGCAGACAAATATTCTATTGAAGCGTAAGCTGATTAGGAGGACAAATTTTAGGTACATCCACCATATACACTCTCTTTGCCGTCAACTCCCCTCCACCTGCGAATATCTACAAACATTCATATTTGGGAAACATTTTGCGTCCTTTGTTCCTCCGCTGCCATGCCCATAAATTTTCGACTTGGTCCCGCAAGCATGGACATTTCCCTGCAGCACTTTCGTTTTTTAATAATAATAATAATTGGTACTAAATACTGAAGTACATCATGAGAGAGCCTCATTTAAACTTCTACAAACTATCTCGGCGCTGTTGTGATGTGACAACAGTGTTGGTGTTGTTGTTGTTGTTGTTGTGGTCTTCCGTCCTGAGACTGGTTTGATGCAGCTCTCCGTGCTACTCTATCCTGTGCAAGCTTCTTCATCTCCCAGTACCTACTGCAACCTACATCCTTCTGAATCTGCATAGTGTATTCATCTCTTGGTCTCCCTCTACGATTTTTACCCTCCACGCTGCCCTCCAATACTAAATTGGTGATCCCTCGATGCCTCAGAACATGTCCTACCAACCGATCCCTTCTTGTAGTCAAGTTGTGCCACAAACTCCTCTTCGCCCCAATTCTATTCAATACCTCCTCATTAGTTATATGATCCACACATCTTATCTTCAGCATTCTTCTGCAGCACTACATTTCGAAAGCTTCTGTTCTCTTCTTGTCCAAACTATTTATCGTCCACGTTTCACTTCCATACATGGCTACACTCCGTACAGATACCTTCAGAAAAGACTTCTTGACACTTAAATCTATACTCGATGTTAACAAATTCCTCTACATCAGAAACGCTTTCCTTGCCGTTGCCAGTCTACATTTTATATCCCCTCTACTTCGATCAACATCAGTTATTTTGCTCCCTAAATAGCAAAACACCTTTACTACTTTAAGTGTCTCATTTCCTAATCTAATTCCCTCAGCATCACCAGACTTAATTCGACTACATTCCATTAACCTCGTTTTGCTTTTGTTGTTCATTTTATATCCTCCTTTCAAGACACTGTCCATTCCGTTCAACTGCTCTTCCAAGTCCTTTGCTGTCTCTGACAGAATTACAATATCATCGGCGAACCTCAAAGTTTTTATTTCTTCTCCATGGATTTTAATACCTAATCAGAATTTTTCTTTTGTTTCCTTTACTTCTTGCTCAATATACAGATTGAATAACATCGGGGAGAGACTACAACCCTGTCTCACTCCCTTCCCAACCACTGCTTCCCTTTCATGCCCCTCGACTCTTACAACTGCCATCTGGTTTCTGTACAAATTGTAAATAGCCTTTCGCTCCCTGTATTTTACCCCTGCCACGTTCAGAATTTGAAAGAGAGTATTCCAGTCAACATTGTTAAAAGCTTTCTCTAAGTGTACAAATGCTAGAAACGTAGGTTTGCCTTTCCTTAATCTTTCTTCCAAGGTGAGTCGTAGGGTCAGTATTGCCTCATGTGTTCCAATATTTCTACGGAATCCAAACTGATCTTACCCGAGGTCCACTTCTACCAGTTTTTCCATTCGTCTGTAAATAATTCACGTTAGTATTTTGCAGCCGTGACTTATTAAACTGATAGTTCGGTAATTTTCACATCTGTCAACACCTACTTTCTTTGGGATTGGAATTATTATATTCTTCTTGAAGTCGGAGTTGTATTTCGCCGGTCTCATACATCTTGCCCACCAGATGGTAGAGTTTTGTCAGGACTGGCTCTCCCAAGGCTGTCAGTAGTTCTAATTCAATGTTGTCTACTCCGGGGCCTTGTTTCGACTCAGGTGTTTCAGTGCTCTGTCAAACTCTTCACGCAGTATTGTATCTCCCATTTCATCTTCATCTTCATCCTCTTCCATTTCCATAATATTGTGCTCGAGTACATCGCCCTTATATAGACCCTCTATATACTCCTTCCACCTTTTTGCTTTCCCTTCTTTGCTTAGAACTGGGTTTCCATCTGAACTCCTGATATTCATACAAGTGGCTCTCTTTTCTTCAAAGGTCTCTTTAATTTTCCTGTAGGCAGTATCTATCTTACCCCTAGTGAGATAAGCCTCTACATCCTTACATTTGTCCTCTAGCCATCCCTGCTTAGCCATTTTGCACTTCCTGTCGATCTCATTTTTGAGACGTTTGTATTTCTTTTTGCCTGCTTCATTTATTGCATTTTTATATTTTCTCCTTTTATCCGTTATATTCAATATTTCTTCTGTTAATCAAGGATTTCTACTAGCCCTCGTCTTTTTACCTACTTGATCCTCTGCTGCCTTCTCTACTTCATCCCTCAAAGCTACCCATTCTTCTTCTACTGTATTTCTTTCTCCCATTCTTGTCAATTTTTTCCTTATACTCTCCCTGAAACTCTGTACAACATCTGGTTTAGTCAGTTTATCCAGGTCCCACCTCCTTAAATTTCCACCGTTTTGCAGTTCCTTTAGTTTTAATCTACGGTTAATAACCAATAGATTGTGGCCAGAGTCCACATCTGCCCCTGGAAATGTCTTACAATTTAAAACCTGGTTCCTAAATCTCTGTATTACCATTATATAATCAATCTGAAACCCGTCAGTATCTCCAGGCTTGTTCCATGTATACAACCTTCTTTTATGATTCTTGAATCAAGTGTTAGCTATGATTAAGTTATGCTCTGTGCAAAATTCTGCCAGTTGGCTTCCTCTTTCATTTCTTTCCCCCAAATCATATTCACCTACTACGTTTCCTTCTCGTCCTTTTCCTACTATCGAATTCCGGTCACCCATGACTATTAAATTTTCGTCTCCCTTCACTACCTGAATAATTTCTTTTATCTCATCACACATTTCATCAATTTCTTAACCATCTGCAGAGCTAGTTGGCATATAAACTTGTACTACTGTAGTAGTCATGGGCTTCGTATCTATCTTGGCCACAATAATGCGTTCACTATGCTGTTTGTAGTAGCTTATCCGTACTCCTACTTTTTTATTCATTATTAAACCTACTCCTGCATTACCCCTATTTGATTTTGTATTTATAATCCTGTATTCACCTGACCGAAAGTCTTGTTCCTCCTGCCACCCAACTTCACTAATTCCCACTATATTTAACTTTAACCTATCCATTTCCCTTTTTAAATTTTCTAACCTACCTGCCCGATTAAGGGATCTGACATTCCACTCTCCGATCCGTAGAATGCCAGTTTTCTTTCTCCTGATAACAACGTCCCCCTTAGTAGTCCCCGCCCGGAGATCCGAATGGGGGACTATTTTACCTCCGGAATATTTTAACCAAGAGGCCGCCATCATCATTTAACCGTCTAGTAAAGCTCCATATCCTCGGAAAAAATTACGGCTGTAGTTTCCCCTTGCTTCCAGCCGTTCGCAGTACCAGCGCAGCAAGGCCGTTTTGGTTAGTGTTACAAGGCCAGGTCAGTCAATCATCCAGACTGTTGCCCGTGCAACTACTGAAAATGCTGCTGCCCCTCTTCAGGAACCACACGTTTGTCTGGCCTCTCAACAGATACCCCTCCGTTGTGGTTGCACTTACGGTACGGCCATCTGTATCGCTGAGGCACGCAATCCTCCCCACCAACGGCAGGGTGCATGGTTCAGGGGGGGAGGACAGGACTATTCGTTGAAAGTTTATCGTTTGTAGCTTTTAAAAAAATTAGATATCAGAATCGACCGTTTTTTTTTGTTACAGTGTGCGTTTAAAGAAAAAGTGTTGTGAAAAACCGGAAATTTCACGTGACGATTTTCTTTAAATGTTTTTTTTACAATTTTCGTAAAGGCCTTCTGACATCAGAACTTATAGTAAGAAAAATGAAGGTCCGTAGAGGAAACTGAAAGCATATTGACAGAAGATACGTCTTGTGGAAGTACTATTAGATGGCGATTCAAACCCAGCTCAAATGCGACCGAATGCTCGTGTTCCCATTTCAACAACAGACAGGTCAACTGTCAACGACAAACATAATTTAATCGAAACACTTTAGAATACGACACTACCCCGAAGTAAACGACCTGATGAAAAGTATCCATACACCCCTGTTTAATGTGGAATTGATCACTAGACGCCGTGTTAGGTGAACCCGCCGTTGAAAAATGAGTCATGTGTCAATAGAGAAGCGGTAAGAGCAGGATGAGTCATTCAGGATAGCTCACTGACTTTGAACCTGGATATCACAAATTCATCAGCAACATTTCAACTCGTGTACAGCCGCCCAAGTCGACTGTTGACGTGATTGTGAAGCTGAAAAGCGAAAGAATGACCATAGCTAAACTAAGAGCAGGAAGGCCTCATTTATTCACTGAGAGGAACCGTCAAGCTTTGTACAAGGAGGTCGTGAAAACTCACATGAAGTCAGCTGTAGGAATCACTAATGAGTTCCAAGTGACACCATCACAATGAGTACGCGTAGTGAGTTAAAGACAGCGACGCTTGAGATGGTGTACAGAACAACGCTATTGGACAGTAGATAACTATACGCCTGTAGCAATTCGATGGAATGGTTTGGGTTTGGCGAATGTGTTGAGAACGTTACCTGCCGTCATGTGTAACGCCAAGAATGCAGTGCAGAGATGTGTCGTAGTGTGGTGTCGTTTTTCCTGGTTACGGTGCGTTCTTCTTAGTGCACTTACGACACGTTAAAGGTGGGACGTGAGCGCGTCTTACGGCATTGTGTTCTGCGTACTGTAGTGGAAGAGTTCGGATACGATAATTGTTTGTAGCAGGATGAGAATGCACCCTGACATAAAGCAACATCTGTGAGGCAATAACATTCCTGAAATGGAATGGCCCGCGCAGAATCCCGACCTAAACTCAATGGAACACTTTTGCAGTGAGTTACAAAAGTTGATTTCGCTCCAGACATCAACGTCCAACATCACTATCTTCTCTGGTGTCGGCTCTTTATGAAGAATGGCCTGCTACTCCTCTACAGAATTCAAGTACCTTATTGACAGTGTCCCACATTAATGTCCACTAATAGGAGCCAGGATATCTTTAATTGGGTCTAACGCTTGACAGCCAAAATCTCATGGTACCACATAGGCTCAACAATTGCAGCGCTTTGCTTTGTGATCAGTACCTAAGAATGAAGTCCTCCTGAGCGTACAAATAGTCTCATAGTGCTTGGAGTCATTTGAACCATTTTGATGTAACAGTGCTAGCAACATCAACAACCTGCTCTAGTCAATAATATTTGTGATCGAAGGCTAAGAACAACAACGATTTACTTGCTTTCAATACTAGGCAGTGTCTCTTCGTCTGCATAAAAAGGCAGGAAGCCTTGTTACAGGAGTGGAAGATATTAAACATCTAACTCCCCATTGATCGGAATATACCAAGTGCTATATCTGAGACGTCAAAACCCAGACAACAACCAATAATCGCTGATGTAGAAATTCTTGATGAAGCAGTTGATTTATGCAATATACAGGGTTATTACAAATGATTGAAGCGATTTCACAGCTCTACAATAACTTTATTATTTGATATATTTTCACAATGCTTTGCACACACATACAAAAACTCAGTTTTTTTAGGCATTCACAAATGTTCGATGTGTGCCCCTTTAGTGATTCGGCAGACATCAAGCCGATAATCAAGTTCCTCCCACACTCGGCGCAGCATGTCCCCCTCAATGAGTTCGAAAGCATCGTTGATGCGAGCTCACAGTTCTGGCACGTTTCTTGGTAGAGAAGGTTTAAACACTGAATCTTTCACATAACCCCACAGAAAGAAATCGCATGGGGTAAAGTCGGGAGAGCATGGAGGCCATGACATGAATTGCTGATCATGATCTCCACCACGACCGATCCATCGGTTTTCCAATCTCCTGTTTAAGAAATGCCGAACATCATGATGGAAGTGCGGTGGAGCACCATCCTGTTGAAAGATGAAGTCGGCGCTATCGGTCTCCAGTTGTGGCATGAGCCAATTTTCCAGCATGTCCAGATACACGTGTCTTGTAACGTTTTTTTTTTGCAGAAGAAAAAGGGGCCGTAAACTTTAAACCGTGTGATTGCACAAAACACGTTAACTTTTGGTGAATTGCCAATTTGCTGCACGAATGCGTGAGGATTCTCTACCGCCCAGATTCGCACATTGTGTCGAAGTAGGTCGGGCCTCCGAATGGTTCACCGTCTATGTCTCTCGATATTCCGATAAGAAACTAGCATATAGTATTTCCTGAACTGCCGCGACATTTTGTAAAAATGTCGAGCGAACTCTGATTGGCCTCTACATACCTCGTAGGGAGCTAGAATACCAGCGCAAGTCATGGAGTATTCGAGGACTCCCTTTGCAAATGGAAAATTAGCTGTCTTGCTTCATCCAACATATGGTGCAGGAGTAAAAACAACTTGTCCAGGCAACGCAGAGGTCTTCATGACACTGAACTACATACTGTTCAATAAATTTTGGGGTTGAATTTAATAATATAAGTATTTTTGCATCGAATTATTGTACCAAATATAATAAAATTATAAACAAAAAAATGGCTCTGAGCACTATGGGACTCAACTGCTGAGGTCATTAGTCCCCTAGAACTTAGAACTAGTTAAACCTAACTAACCTAAGGACAACACAAACATCCATGCCCGAGGCAGGATTCGAACCTGTGACCGTAGCGGTCTTGCGGTTCCAGACTGCAGCGCCTTTAACCGCACGGCCACTTCGGCCGGCAAAATTATAAACAGCCGACCAGTTGCAATGGATAAAGAATTCTCTACCTAGGTTTCAACAAATTTAAATTTGTCTTCTTCAGAAGGTGGCCTAAGGAGAATGAACATCATAGCTTACATTAGAAAGGTATGAAACTTAAGTCAAGAATAGATTTTAACACAAATTAGAGAGCTCTTGCACTACAAAAATATGAGAACGACGACTGGTACTTACAATTTTACATTAGTATAGACTGATGTGTCATCGCCGTTTTTACAAATGTCGGCATAGATCCATTTGTCAAATTAAAATATAGCCCTAGAAATAGGGTTTGTCACGTAAATATAAATTAGTACATGGATGTTGCAGAGCTCACAACCGACTGAGTGTAATCGGCCAGCGTAGTTACTCTGCGGCCAGGGCAGGCGGCGCTCATGGCGCGAACCATGTGCCGATTGGCGTACAAAAGCAACGTGTAAATTATCAGTATTAATAGCGTCCTTAGATAAAGTAACAATAAAAAGAAGGAAAGCATTTAACACTCCCGTTATAACCGTATGGGAGCCTTGATACAATTAATGTAGTTATACATCAAAAAGGCAGGTGGCGCTTACGCCGAGAGAGTTACGCACAGTGGCATATACAGCCAGAATATAAAAGTTACATTACTATATTAGTGAAGCCCACACACAGTATATATGTCAGACTTTAAAATTGACAATAATGGCTCTTAAGACAGAATTACGAACCCTGGTCCACAATCCAGTTAATACACATTCGCAGGGAACCAACGTTTTAGAGCCAGACAAAATCACATAAGGGCCGATGTAGTGGCAGCCATACATCGTGAGAAAACCACATTACATAAAGGGTAGTGAGCTTAAAGATTTGAAAGTGCATCATAGCTTCCTGAGAAAATAGACCACTGAGGTTACCAGCATTAATGTTATACCATAAACAGTACAGGTTTAAAGCCTTCGAAAAATTGTCTACAGGCAAGGTTCAACTGGTCGTTCAGTATATTACCGTCTTTGAGTTCTAGATGTTTAAAAATTTTTGTAACTCTTCCCACAGATCTACTCTCCGCCCTTTGACTTGTCTGTGTAGGATAACCGTGTCTTCTAACTGTTTAGGCGTATGGCCGGCTATCAAGAGGTGTTCAGCAAAAGTAGAGCTCTGTATATTCGCTCCTTTTTTACCTAATAGGTGTTCTTTATATCTTGTTTTCACAGCTCTGCCTGTTTGACCAATATAATATGAAGGGCAGTTATTACAGGTTAATTTGTAAACACCTGAATTGGAAAACCAATCGCTGGCAATCTCTACTGAATGTACAAGATTTGTTTTTAAACTGTTATCTGTAGAGAAGGAGACATTACAGTTACATTTTTTCTTTAGAAGACGTTTAATCCTATACGATATATTACCCAAGAAAGGAATGGAAATAAATTTTTTAGCTTCTTTGCTATCAGTGGGGAGGTTGTTGCTCAAAGTCGAACAATTTTGGGAAATTTTCTTATTGAACAAGTAATCGATCATATTCTGATTGTACCCATTACTAGCCGCAATCGCTTTGATGACATTCAATTCCTTTTGTTGATCAGCAGGTGATAAAGGAGTAGTTACCATTCGGTGAATGGCAGAATGAAAAAACGCCAGTTTATGAGCTTTTGGATGAGTTGAGTCAGCAGGGATGACATTATCTGAATACGTTTCCTTACGGAAAATATTGAAATTGAAGGAACTATCCTGTATAGAAATTGTTAAATCGAGGAAGTTAAGTTCACCTTTTTCATTCTGAAGTTCTTTTGTGAAGGAGACCTTTTCATGTAAACCATTGAAAGTATTGAAGAGAGGCTCTAACTCATGATCAGTACCATCAAAAGCAATGATAATGTCGTCAACATAACATGCATAATAGCGGATTGTGTGGCGTAATTCTGAACTTGAATTGAAGAACGTTATTTCCAGGGCGTTGATGTTTTTATCGTGAGAAAGAGGCATCATTAGTCATGTCAAAAACAGCCGTACGTTCTATTTTCTACGTCTACCTTTACATGGATACTCCGCAAATCACACTTCAGTACCTAGCAGAGGGGTCATCGAACCACCTTCGTAATAATCCTCTATTATACCAATCTGGAACAGCGCACGGAAAATACGAATACCTGTATTTTTCCATGCGAGCTCTGAGTTTCCTTATCTTATTATGATGATCATTTCTCCCTAAGAAGAGCGGTCTCAATAAAATATTTTCGCATTCGTAGGAGAAAGTTGATGATTAAAATTTCGTGAGAAGATTCCACTGCAACGAAAAACTCCTTTATTTTAATGGTGTCCACCTTAAATCCCGTATCTTGTCAGTGATACTCTCTCCCCTATTTCCCAATAATACAAAACCTGCTGCTCTCCTCTGAACATTCTCGACGCGCTCCGTTAATCCTATCTGGTAAGCATCCCAGACCGTGCAGCAGTACTCTAAAAGTGGACGGACAAGCGTAGTGTAGGCAGTCTCTTTCGTAGATCTGTTACATTTTCTGAGAGTCCTGCCAATAAAACTCAGTATTTAGGTTGCCTTCCCCACAACATTTTCTACGCGTTCTTTCCAATTTAAATTGTTCGTAATTGTAATTCCTAGGTATTTAGTTGAATTTACGGCCTTTAGATTTGACTGATTCATCGCGTAACCGAAGTTTAACGGATTTCTTTTAGCACTCAGGTGGATGACCTCACACTTCTCATTATTTAGGGTCAATTGCCAATTTTCGCATCATACAGATATCTTTTCTAAATAGTTTTGCAATTTACTTTGATCTTTTGATGAGTTTACTAGAAGATAAACGACAGCATCATCTGGCAAACAACCTAAGATGGCTGCTCGAATTCTCTCCTAATCGCATTTAGACACGGAACAGCAGACAGCGTAGAACACTACCTTGGCGAACGCCAGAAATCACTTCTATTCTACTCAATGACTTACCGTCAGTTACTACGAACTGTGACCTTTCTAAAAGGAAATCACGAATCCAGTCACATAACTGAGACCATATTTCATTAGCACGTAATTTCACTACATACCACTTGTGTGGTACGGTGTCAAAAGCCTTTTCGAAATCTAGAAACACGGAATCAATTTGAAATCCCATGTCAATAGCACTCAACACTTCGTGTGAATAAAGAGCTAGTTGTGTTTCACAAGAATGATATTTTCTGAATCGATGTTGACTGTATGTCAATAGACCGTTCTCTTCGGGGTAATTCATAATGTTCGAATACAATATGTGTTCCAAAATCCTGCTGCATACCGACGTTAATGTAATGGGCCTGTAATTTAGTGGATTAGTCCTACTACTTTTCTTGAATCGTGGTGTGACCTGTGCAGCTTTCCAGTCGTTGGGTACGGATCTTATGTCGAGCAAGCGGTGTACGGGATTGTCAAGTATGGAGCTGTTGCATCGACATACAGCTGTGAAAAAGTGCTGTTCCTGATCGATTTAGTACAGTTTCACGGAAGGCATAAATAGCCAGGTGTTAATTTTTGTAAATAAATATTGAAACAAATTTGCCCCAGTAAATGTAAACCGTATGCAACATCGCATCAGCAAATGAAAATTTGATGTATTGGTATGAGCCGGAAACTAAACAACTATCAACGGGTTGGGTGCGCCGAGATACACAGAATCCAACAAAAGTGGGTCGCTCGTCTTCGGAGGAAGTTACATAATTTTCCACTCAAGATACGAGGGCTATTGGAAAAGTAAAAGTCCGACCGCGCACAAAATGGAAACCACATTGAAAATACGATGAAACTTTGGACAGATGTGTTGGGGAGTGTCACGTCGCTCTGTTCAGTTCTGAGCGCACAGTGAACACGTAGAGATGTCTAGAACAATAGTGTCTCCCGCCAGGTACGAGGGTCTGCTGCGAAATTGCGCCTGACTCTATGCAGCCCACATAACTATCATGCGTTTCCTTCTTCAACACAATTCTCAGCTGCATTTTTCAGGGGCAATGAATCCCGTATGCATGCATTATCAGATACTTTGAAAGGATTTCATGCCGTGAATTTGGTTTTAAGTTGGTGAGCTCGTCGGCAAACCGATTTTCTGCGGCGTGCGGTCACACTGTCACACGTGACAGCAATGTTTTCTTGTGTTCGAACAGAACATGGTGGTACTGTTTTAAGGAAACAGAACTCATGGTCTCAAGCTTCCGGATTAACATGCAAAATGATGATTCGGTTGGAGCAGCAATACTTTCGAGTGTCACACACAATTCACGAACAGTCTCTATTGGACTTGAACTGTTTCTGTAGTAACTTTTTATCACTTGGATACTTTGCTCATTGTCATCTCCTCCATGTTCATAAATAAGCATTAAACAACAATGTTCACCACACAGAAGCTATCAGGCTACTAATTGGCAAGGATCACAGATAACAAACATGAAAAGACCACGGCTGCCAATCGTCTTATGATAAAATGGCGTGAAATTCAAATTCGTCCTTACTTTTTGGACATGCATAAATTAGTCGTTTTTCCTGTTGGCAAGTGGAACGTGAAAGGAAATTATAAGCAGTTTTTATGGTAGTCTCCGCCACGCACGATATGGTGGCTTGCAGAGTATGTAGATGTAGACGTAGATGTAAAAGATAATACTCCATCTACAATGATGCGCCAAAGAAACTGGTGTAGGCCTCCGTATACAAATACAGAGATATGTGAACAGGCAGACTTATTCCCACAAAAGCATAGACCCATTTCCCTCCTTTGTATCCTAGGAAAAATATTCGAACGCCTTATCCTCACCCCACTCCAAACATTCCTAAGAGAGCGACATATAAGCATCCCACAACATTTCGCGCCGGACATGGCACAGTAACTCAGGCCACCCGAGTGGTCGAGCAGATTTGCAAGGCCTTCGACCGCGTATGGCATTACGGCTTCTTATACAAAATTCACAACTATGGCTGCCCACACCACATTCTTAAAATACTAGCGTCCTTCCTAAGCGATATTAAGTTCTACGTAAACCTGGAAAGACACAAGAGCAACCTCAAATCCATAGAGGCAACCTCAAATCCATAGAGGCAGGCGTACCCCAAGATTCTGTACTCGGCCCAGTCCTCTACAGCATTTACACCAATGATATACCCCAAAGGGACAACACCCAATTAGCTCTCTTTGCGGACGACACGGCCGTATACGCCAGTCACTCCAACCTAAATTACATAGTATACAATCTCCAAAGGCAACTTCACGAAATCACGCAATGGTGCAATCTTTGGAAAATTAAAATGTATGCTACGAAATGCAACGCCATCATGTTTACAACCAAAAGACGGCCACCAAACCGGCAGATCACGATTGAAGACAACAACCTTCTCTGGTCTAACACCATCAAATACCTAGGGCTAAAATTTGACAGCAAACTCCTCTCGAGCGAGCACATCACAGACGCGAGCAACAGAGGCTCAGGACGACTTTTCCAGCTTCACCCGCTCCTGAAGGGAAACGGGCTGACCACCCAAACAAAGCTAAAAATCTGGAAGATGGTGGTCGTTCCAGCTTTATTCTGTGACTGCGAGATCTGTGGCATGGCTGCTGACACCCACATACGCAAATTGCAAGTCATTCAGAGCAAAGCACTTCGTATCGTCACAGACGCGCCATGGTTCGTCTCAAACGCCACTATACACAGAGATACAAACATGCCCACTGTATCGTCTATAATACAGTTGAGAACGCAAACATTTTACGAAAATGCCGAAATGGCACCTTACCAACTGATAATCATCACTGGGCTCAAACCCATTCGACATCAACTACAAACATCCTAAAAACACAATATCCCGACACTTTAGGATATAAATCATGATCCCCTCACTCTACACACTTACAACTATACATGCACAAAGAAACCCATCATGTTAACAAACCCAAAAGTCAGACAGAAGGCATTAGGCAAAGTCCACCTGCCCTTCAGAATACGTGGACTGAAGTCCAGTCATGACAACGGCAACGGCAACGAACAGGCAGAAAACTGCGCTGCGGTCAAGAACGCCTCTGTAAGACAAGAAGTATCTGGCGCAGTTGTTAGATTTGTTACTGCTGCTACAATGGCGGGTTACCAAGGTTTAAATGAGTTTGAATGTGATATTACACTAGGCGCACGAGCGATGGACACAGCATCTCCGAGGTACCGATGAAGTGGGGATCTTCCCGTGTGACCATTCGACGAATGTGAGGAATCCGGTAAAGCATAAAATCTCCGACATCGCTGCGGCCGGAAAAAGATCTTGCAAGAATAGGACCAACGACGACTGAGCCGGCCGGTGTGACCGAGCGGTTGTAGGCGCTTCAGTCTGGAACCGCGCGAACGCTACAGTCGCCGGTTCGAATCCTGCCTCGGGCATCGATGTGTGTGATATCCTTAGGTTAGTTAGGTTTAAGTAGTTCTAAGTTCTAGGGGACTGATGACTCAGATGTTAAGTCCCATAGTGCTCAGAGCCATTTTTTGAACGACGACTGAAGAGAATCGTTAAGAGAATCGTTCAACGGGACAGACGTGCAACCCTTTCGCAAATTGCTGTAAATTTCAACATTGGACCATGAGCAAGTGTCAGCGTGCGAACCATTCAACGAAACATCATCGATATGGGCTTTCGGAGCCGAGGGCCCACTCGTATACCTTTGATGCCTGCACGACGCAAAGCATTACGCCTCATCTGGGCCCGTCAGCACCGACATTGGACTGTTGATGAATGGAAGCATTTTGCCTGGTCGGATGAGTCTCGTTTCAAATTATATCGAGGGGTTGGACGTGTACGAGTATGGAGACAACCTCATGAATCCATGGACCCTGCATGTCAGCAGGGGACTGTTGAAGCTGGAGGAGGCTCTGTAATGGTGTTGGGCGTGTGCAGTTGAAGCGATATGTGACTACTAAAAAAAATAATGTCGTGTGACTAGGGCCTCCCGTCGGGTAGACCGTTCGCCTGGTGCAAGTCTTTCGATTGGACGCCACTTCGGCGACTTGCACGTCGATGGGGATGAAATGATGATGATTAGGACAACACAACGCCCAGTCCCTGAACGGAGAAAATTTCCGACCCAGCCGGGAATCGAACCCGGGCCCTTAGGATTGACATTCTGTCGCGCTGATCACTTTTTTTAAAATTCTTTCTTGATCTCATTTTGTTCCATATTGCTCGTTGTATTCCTTCGTGGCGGATGTCCCATAACACCCGGTCACTCAGTTTTTTTATTGCAGAAGGTAGTTAACTCTCTGACCGAACACGCTGAGCTACCGTGCCGGCGTCCACTCAGCTACCGGGGGCGGACTTATGGGACTACTGATACATCTAGATGCGACTCTGACACGTAAGCATCCTGCCTCATCACCTGCATCCATTAATGTCCATTATGCATTCCGACGGACTTGGGCATTTCCAGTAGGACTATGCGAGACCCCACACGTCCAGAATTGCAACAGAGTGCTCCAGGAACAAGGAACACTCTTGTGAGTTTAAACACTTCCGCTGGCCACCTGATTCCCCAGACATGACCATTATTGAGCATATATCTCGGATGCCTTGCAGTGTGCTGTTCAGAAGGGATCTCCACCTCCTCGTACTCCTATGGATTTAGGGACACCCTTGCAGGATTCATGATGTGAATTCCCTCCAGCGCTACTTCAGACATTAGTCGAGTCAGTGCCACGTCGTGTTGCGTCACTTCCGCGTGTTCGCGGGAACGCAACATGGTGTTAGGGAGGTGTACCAGTTTCTTTGGCTCTTCAGTGTAGTTCTAGCAACGAGGCACTGACAAGGGGAAGGCATCAGACACGGCCAACCGATTCGGCTCAGATTTGGCAGGTCGCTTGTATATAACCTAAAACGAAGGAATCTAAGATATTTTGGGTCAACACACCCACGTTTTTGAGAAAATCACCCCTAAAGGTTCTGACGAGCGATCGACTCAAAATTGGCGGGAGCGATAGATAATTGTAATTAGAGCATTTTTCATCATCACGTATGGGGACCGAAAACGCATACTTTTCCAGAAATCGAGGTAAAAACTTTTACAACTGCCGCGTCTGTACCCACATGGTTAACTCCTGTCGCCGACAGCGCCGATAGACAGCCGGCACGGTAGCTCAGCGTGTTCGGTCAGAGAGCCGGTTGGCCTCTGTAATAAAAAAACTGATTGGAAGGATCAACCATCGAACTTGAACAGGATGTCTTGCGACGTCCGCAACGATCAAACACAACGATCAATAACGGAAAAAAAACAAACATAAGGCAACGGCCAAGGTAACTGGCTGGGAATCGGAAAAGCCGGGTTCGAATCTCGAAGAAGCCTAGCGGATTTATTCTTCTCGTTGTATTTTTCCATATCTCAATTGATAGGGATAGGAGGGTTAACAAGGTAAGTAAATCAATAAGGAATGATAATAATCGGGTAGGCAAACTAATTTTCCAAACGCCGTCAGTAAAGTATTAAACTTTGGAATCAGGGGCGATGGGTGAAATCTGCAGCGAATTGACGCATGGTGCAGGGAATGGCAATTGAATCTCAATGTAGACAAGTGTAATGTGCTGCGAATACATAGAAAGATAGATCCCTTATCATTTAGCTACAAAATAGCAGGTCAGCAACTGGAAGCAGTTAATTCCATAAATTATCTGGGAGTACGCATTAGGAGTGATTTAAAATGGAATGATCATATTAAGTTAATCGTTGGTAAAGCAGATGCCAGGCTGAGATTCGTTGGAAGAATCCTAAGGAAATGCAATCCGAAAACAAAGGAAATAGGTTGCAGTACGCTTGTTCGCCCACTGCTTGAATACTGCTCAGCAGTGTGGGATCCGTACCAGATAGGGTTGATAGAAGAGATAGAGAAGATCCAACGGAGAGCAGCGCGCTTTGTTACAGGATCATTTAGTAATCGCAAAAGCGTTACGGTCATGGCAGATAAACTCCAGTGGAAGACTCTGCAGGAGAGACGCCCAGTAGCTTGGTACGGGCTTTTGTTGAAGTTTCGAGAACATACTTTCACCGAAGAGTCAAGCAGTATATTGCTACCTCCTACGTATATCTCGCGAAGAGACCATGAGGATAAAATCAGAGAGATTAGAGCCCACACAGAAGCATACCGACAATCCTTCTTTCCACGAACAATACGAGACTGGAATAGAAGGAGAACCGATAGAGGTACTCAAGGTACCCTCCGCCACACACCGTCAGGTGGCTTGCGGAGTATGGATGTAGATGTAGATGTAGATGTAGATGAAAACAACTCCCGAGTAAACGTGCTGCCACTTCCTCACGAGGGATCACAGATAGCCAACCGTGCGACGCTTGTTTACAGCGAGGCACGGGATAGAATGCACGCGGGTGGAGGTATGTTGTCCCGGTTGCCTCTTCGTCATATCATAGGGAAGGAACAGTGTAGCTGTCGAAAGATTGCATTCATTAGATGCTCTTGGTGCCGTGAGTATATTTGTTTCGAATGTTTATATGGCAAGTGCCATCCATCCAGTTGTTCGAAGAAAAGTGAAGACACGTAACAGTGACTGGAAGAGCCATTGTAAAGTGACCTGGAGTAACATTTTGGTTGTTTACTATCCCAAGAGGTTTGAGAAATTTATTTGCCTACCTTATTATCATTCCTTGTTGATTTACTTACCTTATTAACCCTCCTATCCATATCAATTGAGATATGGAAAAATACAAACCAAAAGAATAACATCCACTACGTTTCTTCGAGATTCGCAGCCAGTTATCTCGGTCGTTGTGCTATCGGTGCTGTCGGTGAAAACCGTTGACTATGTGGGTACAGACGCGGCAGTTGTAAAAGCTTCTTACCTCGATTTCTGGAAAAGTATGCGTTTTCGGACCCCATACCTGGTGATAAACAATGCTCTATTTACAATTATCTATCGATCCCGCCAACTTTGAGTCGATCGCTCGTCGTAACCTTTAGGGGTGCTTTTCTCAAAAACGCGGGAATCTTAGATTCCTTCGTTTTAGGTTGTACACAAACGACCTGCCAAATCTGAGCCGAATCGGTTGGCCGTGTCTGAGGCCTTCCCCCTGTGAGAAGGGCAGCGAGGGGCAAGGGACGACATGTACCACGCCACTTCGCAAACCGAAGTGCTTGCGTAGTCGCTCCAAACACCGAAGTATTAGTTTGTTACCAGTTTCCAACAATCCAGAAGACGTAATGGATATTGACTAGTGGCAGGTGTACCCAAATCATTTACCCCAGAGAAATAACGAGAGTTGCTTCTCCCTCCCCTTACCCCCCACCCCACCCCCCATCCCCGTCCTCGCGTCCTGGCTACGCTCTTGCGTACCGTTCTAATTTCGTATTTTCGCGACCGCAGTGGCTCTCGGCACATTTTCTCGGAACGGGGCCGCCCTTGCGATGTGTCGTGGCGGAGCCGTGTCGCCCATTTCCCGGGAAGAGGTAGCGGCGCGCCGGCCGCAGCACGTCGTCGCGGCTCCGGAAGTTAAGACGATAAGACGGCGCTGCGCGGCACGGTGCTGGCGGCCCCAGATAGCGCCGCCGCCGTACCTAACACACACGGGCGCGCGCACACACATTCCTCCGAACAGATCCTGCGCGTCTCATCTTTCTCTTGACTGCGCATAACGACCCTGCGCTCCCGTCCGCTCCTTTCTCCTCCTCCTCCTCCTCCTTTTGTCTCGCGTTCCTGTAGCTCTTTTCGCCCTGCCACCGCCTTCCGTTTCGGGCGGCAGTAATATGGAGCCGCGTCGCCACGCGCTCTGGTCGTGTCCGACCTCATCGCCTTGTCAGAGTGCGCTGCTACCATCGCCCCCCCCCCCTCCCCCCCCCTCTTTACCATTCCCCCGTCGACCTTGTTTGGCTGCGGCATACTCCCTTTTTCCCTTGCTCTTCCTGTGCTTCCTTTTTTTTCGGTCTCCATCTCTCTGCGCCACCTCCAAAGACACGCTCTCGCGTTCCCTACGCCGCCTAACAGCATACATTACTGCGAGGCGGAGAGGCGTCAAGTGTGTTCTGCAGACGAGGCCTACAACGGGGCATCCCGCGTAATTCTAGCTGCAGCTGCTGTCTTCCTCCGGCAGGTATTGCCTCCATTCCGGTGGGACTTCTCACTACTCGCAATGCGGCTCCGAGGAAGTTACGCAAATACACCCATGTCCATAAGTTAAGGGATCTTCCAGATCGAGGGAGCAACACCGATAATGTGTTGCCCCAAAAGGTGCCCGAACAACGGTGATACGAATAAATCCATAGCTACAGTTCGTAAGGCACCTTACGGTGTATGGTGGCGAGTGCTTTTTATGAACCACTATCGAATCCCCCGTTTCCTTTTTTTCAGTCGAAACTTGGCGCGGGAAGAAAGGCTGATGCAAAGTCTCCGTATGTGATACCGTCTCTTTATCTACAAAGTCTGTTAGCGAGATACAGTCAGTTCCACAAGAAAGTGTACGCCGATTTCTGTGTGAAATAAGACACTATTATAAATACCGGGTGATCAAAAAGTCATTATAAATTTGAAAACTGAATAAATCACGGAATAATGTAGATAGAGAGGTACAAATTGACACACATGCTTGGAATGACATGGGGTTTTATTAGAACCAAAAAAATACAAAAGTTCAAAAAATGTCCGACAGATGGCGCTTCATCTGATCAGAACAGCAATAATTAGCATAACAGAGTAAGACAAAGCAAAGATGATGGTATTTACAGGAAATGCTCAATATGTCCACCATACAATAGCTGTAGTCGAGGAATAATGTTGTGAACAGCACTGTAAAGCATGTCCGGAGTTATGGTGAGGCATTGGCGTCGGATGTTGTCTTTCAGCATCCCTAGAGATGTCGGTCGATCACGATACACTTGAGACTTCAGGTAACCCCAAAGCCAATAATCGCACGGACTGACGTCTGGGGACCTGGGAGGCCAAGCATGATGAAAGTGGCGGCTGAACACAAGATCATCACCTAACGACGCGCGCAAGAGATCTTACACGCGTCTAGCAATATGGGGTGGAGCGCCCCCCTTCATAAACATCGTACTTTCCAGTAGGTGTTTATCAGCCATACTGGGGATGATGCGATTCTGTAACATATCTGTAGCATATATACCCCTCACCCGTCACGGTAGCAGTTTTGCTGTCCAGCGCCATCTGTCGGACATTTTGTGAACTTTTTTTTTCTTCTAATAAAACCCCATGTCATTCCAAGCATGTGTGTCAATTTTTACCTCTCTATCTACATTATTCCGTGGTTTATCAGGTTTTCAAATTTATACTGACTTTTTGATCACCCGGTAAATGTTAACATAAAAATACATGTTGCTACTAATTGCACAATTACCTAAAACTTAATTTTATCTGCCCCATTGTCGATTATATCTTGGCACCTTACCCTCTCTCCGGTAAATCATCCAGGTTTACAACTTCAAGCCGGCCGGAGTGATCGAGCGGTTCTAGGCGCTACAGTCTGGAACCGCGCGACCGCTTTCGGTTTTTTACCCAATTTTTAATAAAAAATAAAAAACGCCTATCATAACGGAGATGAAGTAAATGCTGAAAAGTATATGTTATTCAAAACTAAAATAGCGGTATCAGTTTTAACTGGTCCGTTTTTCCCCATCTCTATCCACCTTACAGCTAGCTTTAACTGCCGAACTTTGGCCATTTTTTTGCGTGTGTTGACACTTTTCTGTCTGAAGGATCGCCGCGCCCGAGGGTGACGTCACAGGGCGATACGCTTTTGCGCCATTACAGGCGAAGGTTGAAGCCACCTTTGAGACAAATTTCAAACTTACACGTCGTAATAGGAGACAACTACGGGGTGTCGGGAAGGTGATCCTGTAGTTCTGTTACACAATGTAGATCAATTTCGGAGGTAGCCCTGCATTTCGTCGCGCATTCGTGTATTAAGTGTGAAGGCGTCACAAAGATGCCATTGAACTCCAGTGGCAGTCGCTGTCATAGAGATGGTGTGAATCACGGCATGGTTTACTTACAGTTCCATTCTTAGCACTGTCTCAGCTTCTTCCTGTTTATTTATTTAATTGTGACACCACAATTATCATGTCCACTCTTCCATTTTCTCTTCCAGTCTTGCAATGCAATGCAATGCAATGCAAAAGTGAGCTCATCTACAGTGTTATGATTAGGGTATCTGGCGACCAGGACAACCTTCAACATTGCCCTCACCCGTCTCCCCCCCTCCCATCCCCTTCCCCCCCCCCCCCCCCCCCCTTATTACGACCGAGCGAGGTGGCGCAGTGGTTAGCACACTGGATTCGCATTCGGGAGGACGACAGTTCACATCCGTGCCTGGCCAACCTGATTTAGGTTTTCCGTGACTTCAGGCAAAAGCCGGAATGGTTCCTACGAAAGGGCATGGCCGATTTCCTTTACCATCCTTCTCTAACCCGATGGGACCGATGACCTCGCTGTTTGGTCCCCTCCACCCATATCAATCAGCCATTCGTTAGGCCGACTACTCAGCATTTTTTTTAGTACTCAACGCTGCTAATATTACATCGATCTATACATCTGTGCCGCAATGCGTAAAAAATTGCAAAGAACTGAAGTAATCGTTAATTAGACAGTACTCTCGAAGCTGAAATAAAAAGAATTATCTCAATATGCAGAGTCATTACAAATAGTGTGTCACATGCTAAGGGAAACTGTAGCGCATGCATCTTGCCCCCCTTCCATTGGAATGCTGACCCGCGAGTGTGCGAAAGATGGGGGCAAATGTGCTCCATTAAGCCGTCGTCAGCTGAAGGAATGCGGCTGTTTGGCGGAGGGAACACCTTAGAATACCTCTGTCCCCCTTTCCTTCCTGTGGTTTTTCATCTTCCCAGACTTAAAATCCTGTTTCGTCCCGGAGATCATAACGTGTAAGATTCTCGTATAAGTTCTGTTCTCTTACGTTAAGTCAGTTAAAGGATCAAAGCCCGTTGTCGAGACACTCAATGACCATAATGTTATTGAAATGGGGGATGAGATAGATAGATAGAAGGCTGAGATACTAAATTCCTTTTTGTCAACATTGTTTCACTGATTTCCTTACTACAACCGCCACGCGTAAAACAAAGTGAGACTATCGAAATGAATGACAGCGGAATAGAAAAATCATCAAAAATCGCTCGACAGAGAAAATGCTACTGGACATGATGCAATACCTACGTACAGTATGCGAAATAAGTAGCGCCCATTCTTTTAGAATTCTACTGTAGGTCGCAGGGGGAACGAAACTTTCCGAGTAATTAGGAAATTACTCATAACATTCCCGCTTTCAAGAAGGGTTCCCGAATAGCTGTACAAAACAGTAGCTCTGTGTGACTGACGTCACGTGTTTCAAAAATTTGGAGCATGTTTCATGATCGCATGTTATGGCATATCAGGAGATCGAAGATCTGCTCTGTAGGAATCAAAGTGATTTCCGCAAACAACGATCTTGTGAATCACAGTTTGCTCTGTCCGTATGCGAGATCCAGAAGGCAGTAGGTACCTACGCTCAGGTTGGTGGCTTGTACCCTGACTTCTGGAAACCTTCTAATATCTTCTGTTTTTGAAATATCCTGTATTTATTACAATCTATTAGCCATCTCCTGACGCCCCCTCTCTCTGTCCAGCACCTCCTGCTCCTGTCAGTGTCCTGCACCTGTCACTCTCCTGCACCTCCTGCTTCTCTCCATCTGTCCAGCTATTCCTGTCCCTCTCTCACTCCAGCTTCTGCTGCCCCCTCAATCTGCCCCTGTCTCTGTCCATCACCTCCTGCCCCTCTCTGTCTGTCCAGCTCCTCCTGCCTCTCTCTCTCTCTCTCTCTCTCTCTCTCTCTCTCTCTCTCTCTCCAGCTCCTTCTGCCTCTCTCTTTCTCTCTATCCAGCTCCTCCTGCCCCTCTCTCTGTCCAAGTCCTCCTGACCCTGTCTCTATCCAGCACCTCCTGCCCCTCTCTGTCTGTCCAGCTCCTCCTGCCCCTCTCTCTCTCTCTCTCTCCCTCTCTCTCTCTCTCTCTCTCTCTCTCTCTCTCTCCAGCTCCAGCTCCAGCTCCTTCTGCCTCTCGCTTTCTCTCTATCCAGCTCCTCCTGCTCCTCTCTCTGTCCAAGTCCTCCTGACCCTGTCTCTATCCAGCACCTCCTGCCCCTCTCTGTCTGTCCAGCTCCTTCTGCCTCTCTCTCTCTCTCTCTCTCTCTCTCTCTCTCTCTCTCTCTCTCTGTCCAGCTCCTGCTGCCTCTCTCTTTCTCTCCGTCCAGATCCTGCTGCCTCTCTCTTTCTCACTGTCCAGCTCCTCCTGCCCATCTCTCTGTCCAAGTCCCCCTGACCCTGTCTCTATCCAGCACCTCGTGCCCCTCTCTGTCTGTCCACCTCCTTGTGCATCTCTCTCTGTCCAGTCCCTCCTGCCCCTCTCTCTCTGCCCAGCTGCTCCTGCCCCTCTCTCTGTCCAACTCCTCCTCCCACTTTCTTTGTCAAACTCTTGTCCAACCTCTCAGTCCATTTCCTACTCCTACTTTCTTTGTCAATCTCCTGCTCCCCTCTCTCTGTCCTTCATCTTCTGCCCCCTCTCTATCCATCTCCTCCTCTTCCATTTCTCTGTCCTACTTCCCCATCTCTCTCTGTCCTCCCTGTCTCTGTTCATCCCCTCCTCTTTCCTTTCTCTGTTCATTCCCCCTCCCCTGTCTCTGCCCATTTCCTCCTCTTCCACTACGGTATAACTGGTGTTCCGCCAGTATTCTCCACACTGACTATATTCTTGTAAATGTGCATTTCACGAGAAAGTTGGTGGTATTAGTGAATCTTCTCCTGCACGACCTGGCAACAGCATTTAAATCTACTGTGGGAACATTAGTATAGAACCTTGTTCAGCTTTTTCGTGAATGATGCAGGTGCCATACTATGCACAGCTATGAAATTCTTCCAATTAGTATTCCACCTCTTGAAAAACTTGTTCTCTTTGTATTTATTCTACTTTCTAGACACTAATTCCTACTGCACCATACATTAAAGGTATGTCTACTACTTTCTGTGACAACTAATGCTCCACTCATGAACAACAAATGTTGATAAACGCCGCAGTAGACAAACGCACATGATTTTTTGATTTTCGAGGTAGCGCAACAAGTTGTGGATGCAGCAGGCAATTCACAAATATATATCTCATGCCGGCTAATCACTCAATCTCTCGTATTGCCATAAATGTTGATTTCAGACCATTGATCCTTGATTAGTTAACCATCTTCACATTTTTTTTTCTTTTGGAGCCGCAGTGCAAAATATGTCTTCTAATGAAATGATTGTTACGAGTGTCAGCCAACTACAATGCTCTTTAAATGGTTTTTATTGTATAAGTCATTCACGATGAACCCATTTCGGGATACTGCCGTCATCAGGTGCTATTGCATGTAATATAGTTGCTGTCATGTCTTGTCTTTTTTTTAGAATTATTGGTTTCTCCTTAGATGTACACTGGAGAGTTATATATGAGTTCAGTCACATACCAAGGGAAACTGTAGTGCAAGAGCCCTGCTCCCTTCCGCCGGCCGAAGTGGCCGTGCGGTTAAAGGCGCTGCAGTCTGGAACCGCAAGACCGCTACGGTCGCAGGTTCGAATCCTGCCTCGGGCATGGATGTTTGTGATGTCCTTAGGTTAGTTAGGTTTAACTAGTTCTAAGTTCTAGGGGACTAATGACCTCAGCAGTTGAGTCCCATAGTGCTCAGAGCCATTTTTGCTCCCTTCCACTGGAAAACTGACTCGCGAGTCTGTGAAAGATGTTGGCTGACCCACTGCCATCCAAGCTGTCGAGAGAAAAATAGCATACATAAAAACCAACTGAAGTCAAATATACGTGTCCAATTGGTTTCCGTGTAGGCTGTTTTTCTCTTGAAAGCTTGGATGGCAGTGGGTCAGCGATATTACATTGCATTATTTGTGTATGGCGTCGATTGTAGTTGGGACCTCTCGGTAAGTTGTAGCACGGGTCAGATGTACAATTATGTTACGTCTCAAAATATTCAGTTAAGGCCCTTTACCGACTTTATAAAGTTGCCCCTAATCATTCATTGATTCATCTATCATGTTCTGTAGATCTCACCAAGGAGGAGAGCTTCCAGGTTTGCGGATCGGGTCAAGTTATGCATTAACACACTGCAAGAAAATCGTGGAAGCTTGAAACGTGTAACCTACTAACGGTAAACTTCACTATATTGTTTAATGTTATACATAGCTGCTACATTTACATACACGAGCTGACAGCCCGGATCGAGCAGTGAATTGCTAAACTTTTGTTACAGACTGAGCAGTTAAGTGCGCTAAATACTCTGGCGATTTCTGATATTTGCGCGCCGCCATAGTTACCTGGTCCCTTTAAGCTATGTTTTGCAGCGTTTTGCCGAGTCTCTTAAATTACATTTGAAATGGACCAGTCCATAAAAAAGCTGCATGCGACCCAAGAGATGAGTTACATACTTTTTTTATTAAAAGTTTACGGTCTGAGTGTCTTAAATCAGCGCAAGATACATTTTTCTTCGTGGTAAAGGCGCTTGGGTCATCGCAGTACAGGCGGCACGCACATTTGGCATAGATTTAGTCGAAGAACCGTAGTTTTTGCTGCAGTTCCATTAAGTATCTCTGCAACATCTACTAATATGGAATGCACGGTAATTTTGATTTGGTTTTTGTCGCGAAGTGAAACGTCACCTCATTGTGCCGGACGCCATTCGCGACACACTGCTTCATTGTAAAACGTTGAAACGTTGAACGCGTCCCCCCTTTTTCCATTCGCTTTACTCGTCTGTATATAGACGCAAGCAACTTGATGAAGGTATGTTGCTCTTCACTGCTGGAGCCAATGACAAAGACAACATGGGCGAAAAAATTGTAAAGGGCAGCTCGTAACATGAAGAGCAATAAAAAAAGTGTACTGTCCCGAAGAGGTAAGATTCACATTTCCAGGGCAGATTCGGATTTACAACCAGGTGGGCCGTTCGAGGCTATCTGGTTGGAGATAAAGAGGATTATGACAATCGATTCCTGAAAAGGGACGAAATACGGTCATCAGTCCCCTAGACATAGAACTACTTAAACCTAACTAACATAAGGACATCACGCACATCCATGCCCGAGGCAGGATTCGAACATGCGACCGTAGCAGCAGCGCGGTTCCGGACTGAAGCCCCTAGAACCGCTCGGCCACAGTGGCCGGCCACAAGGCATTTCCCACGAAATTATCGTATGTCGGTAATATCAGTGAATGTACAGATAACGGTCCAATGATTGAACTATCGTACATAAAGGAAAATTTGGACATAATAATCAACACTATTGACTTCAATCCAGGTTAACAAAGTACGAAATGTGGCAACAAGTGATAAGACCAGTGTACAAAACAGTCTCTTCCAAAAGTAAGTCCTTTAAATTTTAATCAACAGAGATCGAGGTTGAAAATATTGTCGAGGCATCAAAATCAGGTAATGGTGCCTCTTGGGCTGCTGCGACTGTGACATTGTAGCTCAGGATAACAGCTGCAAATAACCTGTACCCTATAAATTTCCAGTACAGGTCAGACTTTCATTTTTGAATGCACATACGAATATACTGAGTGGTTATAATTGAAGTGCACCTACTCATCGAGGTCTAGTTTGGGCTGTAATTATCGTATGGCTGCGGAACTCGGTAGATATGCTAATGCGGAGCTGATTTGCGCTGCAAAACGAGTTACTGCCAATTGTGGCCATCAGGTGCAAATCTGGCGCTGTACACTGTGTGACACTCAGGCTGTCAATTCGTAACAAGCGTGAGCAGTATGGCTATCGAGAAGAGAGACCGTGCGGTGTTAGCGAAACGGTTTTATTATGTAAATGGAAGGTGGAGTGAGGAGAAAGGAGAGGAACTGAAGATACCTGTAGCACCGGACGTAATGCGGAGCCAGCAGCGACGAGTGAAACTGTGTGCAGAACCGGGTCTCCAGCCAGGGGTATCCTGCTTAATAGGCAGTCGGGTTAACCACTGCCCTAAACGGACACGGTGTTTATCGCAAATGCACCGATTATCTCGACACGCTCCCCGGCAGACTCACATTCCCATCTAACGCCACCTGTCTGCAGTCCCCGTCCATATCCTCCATCCTTGCTAACTTTAGATTCCCGCTCGAGGCCGAACACTATTGTGTATCTGCACTGAAAGTTGTGAATTTATTGACCATCGAGGCGAATCAATTACATGAATATGTGGTGTCTGTCCTTTCGAACGTTTCCGAAAAAGCAGACACCATGCATTCATAAAAACTGTTTTATGTGAACGGCAGCATTTACAGTGCTGCACTGAGAGAGTGTCGCCGACTGAAAGGTGTGAGGAGAGGCCTGATGTCACTAAGTGCTTTAAAGAAGATAATAATGATATTAGGAAACACAGCAGGCTTCGTGTGTCTTGGAAGAGGTTCTATGAAATTCGGAAACACAGCTGGCCTTGGTATGGCACTTGGAAGACGTCCTATCCCGATGGAAGTTGCCAAGGTCGATGTTGCTGTAACTGACCATGCACCAGATGCCCTGTGTATTGCTAGTGCTCGTGCAGTATCACAAGAATTGTCCATCCCATGGTCTACAGTATGGAAAGTTTAGCTGTCTGTTTTAACTGTATCACAGACACAGTCCCTTTGACTGTTAAGAGATCGCACTAAACCAGCCAAAAGATCTAAACAATCATGAATGAACAGCGCCTATTAGACGGAGGGGGTCCAACATGCCTAGATGGTCAGTGCCGCGGTTCGATCGATTCCGCATTGTTACTTTGTGCCAGGAAGGGCTCTCAACAAGGGAAGTGTCCAGGTGTCTCGGAGTGAACGAAAGCGATGTTGTTCGGACATGGAGGAGATACAGAGAGAGAGAGAGAGAGAGAGAGAGAGAGAGAGAGAGAGAGAGAGACAGGAACTGTCGATGACATGCCTCGCTCAGGCCGCCCAAGGGTTACTACTGCAGTGGATGACCGCTACCTACGGATAATGGGTCGGAGGAACCCTGACAGGCTTCCGGTGGGAACAACTGGTTTTTTGGCTTGTTTGAACAGATACTATTTTGAGTTTGGTGTCTGTTAGCTCCTCATAAGAAGTTATCATAGTGTATTTTATAGGAGCTGATGGTGTTCCGTGTACGTACCGTTATGATAGGCTACGTTTTTTGCTGAGTGTTTGGCTAGTTTGTCATATGGGGAAAGTTAGATGCGGATTTGTTCACCACCGTACCCTTTGGGTGGTCGTTGGTGACACAATCGTTTATTTTATTGATTTTAGACTTTTAAGTATTAACAATTTTAATGTTTTGTCTTTTGTTTCTTAAAAATCTAGAGCTCCCCAGTATCCGGATAGCATAGGTAGGACTCGGGCAATTGTCGTGCCACTAGTTTATATAAGGAATGTATGAGGTATAACCAAAGTGTGTGTTTTGGGATTTTATGCAAATGTTCTTCCTCTGACCATTTAACTTTTTTCCCTGTGGTAGAGCGGTGTAAGTTGTTGCTTGTAGGCTTCTATTTGGGCAATCGTGGCCCTTGAATATCACTTGGCTGTAATTCGATAGGTGGATGGGTGCCGTTGATTTAACAGATTGCGCCTAAGGCGTTTGCGTACGCGAGCTGATCACAGGGATTTAATTTATGATGGATAATGTTGATTACATTCAATTTGGGGGTTGAAAGGTTTATTCATGAAGGAACTCCCCCCTCCCCTATTATTTATTTTATGTTGACATATGTTTTGAGTTGTGCTTAGTGCCACTACTGGCTATAGGTATAGTATGACAATATAACAAATTTTGGAGTTTAAAAAAAAAAAATTCAAAAAATCCTCTAACGTGTATGGAAGTGCCACTCCGGTTGCTAGTTGCAATTACGCCCTGATAGATGTCATATGTTGAGTATATTGTTATTAAATTACATGTGAACGCATGAAGCACAAGACCATGCAGCGCCCCCTACCGAGGGTGCTTCGCTGCTAGTTGACTTGTTTAGCGTCAGTATACGCTCTGGTTCAACACTGCTTGTGTGGCCGTTATATTCATATGTTATTAGACACTTTCTGTGAGTTGTCAAGGCTGTACGCCTGGTCGGTTAGGTTAAAAAAATGGCTCTGAGCACTATGGGACTTAACGTCTGAGGTCATGATTCCCCTAGAGCTTAGAACCACTTAAACCTAACTAACCTAAGGACATCACACACATCCATTCCCGAGGAAGGATTCGAACCAGCGGACGGCTCCAGACTGTAGCGCCCAGAACCGCTCGGCCACTCCGGCCAGCGGTTGGTTAGGAAGGAATTGAAGTTTGTGATATGTACCTCGTACGACCTGATCTCATTTTCTGTAACGTTGAGACTTGTTGAGTGTACTTTTTTCTAACAGATGTCTTAAGATGGGTGTAATCCAGAAATGCGTAACATGTTCTAATAAAAGAGTCAATTGAACATCTCATTATTGCGATTATACAGCATTGGTTGCCAATTATTAACCTGACAGCAACGCCAACATGTTGAATGATGCTTTTCGTGCAGCCACAGGACGCCGTGTTACGGCTCAAACTGTGCGCAATAGGCTGCATGATGTGCAACTTCACTCCCGGCGTCCACGGAGACACCTTGCAGCGCCGTACAGATGGGCCCAGTAACATCCCGGATGAACCGCTCAGGATTGGCATCACGTTCTCTTCACCGATGAGGGTCGCATATGCATTCAACCAGACAATCGTCGGAGACGTGTTTGGAGGCAACCCGGTCAGGCTGAACGCCTTAGACACACTGTCCAGCGAGTGCAGCAAGGTGGAGGTTCCCTGTTGTTTTGGGGTGGCATTATGTGGGGCCTACGTAGGCCGCTGGTGGTCATGGAAGGCGCCGTAAAGACTGTACGATACGTCAATGCCATCCTCCGACCGATAGTGCAACGATATCGGCAGCATATTGGCGAGGCATTTGTTTTCATGGACGACAGTTCGCGCCCCCCATCGTGCCCATCTTGTGAATGACTTCCTTCAGGATAACGACATCGCTCGACTAGAGTGGCCAGCACGTTCTCCAGACAGGAACCCTATCGAACATGCCTTGGGTAGATTGGAAAGGGCTGTTTATGGATGACGTGACCCACCAACCAGTCTGAGGGATCTACGTCGAACGGCCGTTAAGGAGTGGGACAATCTGGATTAACAGTTCCTTGATGAACTTGCGGATAATGAGCCACGACAAATAAACGCGTGCACCAATGCAAGAGGAAATGCTACAGGGTATTAGAGGTACCGATGTGTGCAACAATCTGGACCACCACCTCTGTAGGTCTCGCTGTATGGTGGTACAACATGCAGAGTGTGGTTTTCAGAGTAGTAAAAAGAGTGGAAATGATGTTTACATTGATCTCTATTTCAATTTTCTGTACAGGTTCCGGAACTCTCGGAACCGAGGTGATGCAAAACGTTTTTTGATGTGTGCATGAATCCCATGTTACTTTTGACTGTGGGGATACCTAAAAGAACGCGTTTACCAGGGACACGTTCGGTCTGTACCTGATCTCCGGAGGCCAGTATACAGGAACATGTTGCTCAGATTCCATCGGAACTGCTGCAAGCAGCTGGTGATCACGTCGTGTTACAGAAGCAACGTCTCGTTGACGTCTCCGGTGTCGATATTGAACAACTTATATAAGTGGTGGTTAATAATAAATTCATTATTATGTAAAAAGTTCAGTATTATGTCTTTCACATTGTTTGACTTCTTCTGCTCACGTCCTATTCCTAATACTTCACATATGCGAACATTTCGATACGTCTTTCTAGCATTTACAGCGCGAGATATGCACCTGGTGGCCAAAATTGGAACAATGTTTTTTCCTGCATAAATCAGTTCCGCATTAACGCATTAGGATATCTACTAAATTTCACTTGTGCACAATAATTAAAGCCACGCTGGACGTCTGTGAGTAGCTGAACTTTAAGTGACAGCACCCACTATATGTGCTGTAGCATACATATCAAAATTGTTTAATGTAGCCTTTCAGTATGTATTGTGCCTTTGATTTGTTTAATCCATTGGTCATTATCGTAATGTTGTTAGCTGCTCGTGAGTTAAATATAGTTCGTTCATTGTATCACATAATATTACAGTTCACCTAATTCCCATTTTTCCACTGCTGCACTATCTAATGTTTCTAATTATAGCTTCAGATAAGTATTGTAGAAAAGTTTTTTGTAACTCGAACTTCAAGTAATTAAGACTGGGGCTCACCTCATTTAGTCCAGATGTAGTGAGGTTTCAGTGTAATTTATAGAAAGAGTGCCTGAGGGCAATGCTTTCTTTTTTAAATTTTATTTTGAATTTGTATTGATTCACAATTTCTTGCTATATGTTAGACGCGAGATTGTTGAATGTCTTGCCGCCAGAATATGTAACTCCATTCGGAACCCTGGTCAAGGAAGTAAAGTCCACCGTGTATAAACCGTTGTATTTTCCTGCTACGGGTTGAAATGGAGAGCGACGGCTGAATTTCCATTGTGCAGTGTGTAAAATTTGGCGGTCGACTTTGGCAACATGTTCGCGGGCTGCGTCATTAGCCGCCAGTGGCCGTGAATGGCGCGGCCTTCTCCAGCGGATGAACAAAAACAAGAACGCTGTTGCGCAGGCTGTTCTGGCCGAGCATGCAGTGCTCTGACCTCTTTTTGTTTCACGGCGCATTGTTCTGTGTTTTGGACGAAGGCCTGCGTGGTGGCCAGCTTTCCATTTAGTCACTGTGGCTGTTCGCGCTCCTACAGCTGATCAGTGCAGATGATGTCTCTGGTCGTCCCTGGTTCCATAAACTATTATAATTTCGGTGAATGAATTTGTTCCCTGACAGAGTATGTAAGTATTTGTCCGTATCACTACTAGAGCAGAGTAGTGCAGGGTGAGGCACTGTGTTGACGATCAACAGCAGTACTCAGTTCAGAATGAACTCGCAGGTGGCGATTATCGCTCTGCATCTGCTGTAGAATGTTTCGGAACAAATGAAAATGTGCGGCGAACCGGACTCGAACCCGGATTCCCTGCTTGTTGTGAGCGGCTGCCGTAACAACTTCGGCTATCCGAGCACTCTTGTGGGAGCGGCCGAAATTTCCATTTGTCCTGGTGTCTTCAGTCCCTTACGCTCCCACTATATTACACTGAATCCCACATGGAGTTGAGGCAGTTTTCTCTCGTCATTGCCTTGCTACGGCATGTAGTGCAGCTGTGCTACAGCTGATGGGGAACCATAATCGCAGTTTGCGTGTTTATTCTTGATAGAATACCGCTGCCGATCGTCTCACACTGCACTACAGTATTTCATCCATAACAAGGCAATGACGAGAGACAACATTGTCTCACTCTGTGGGGGAATCTCGGTAACACAACGCGAGCACAAAGGAGGGAAGACACCAGGACAAATCGAGATCTCGGTCGGTCCTGGAAGCGTGCTCGGATATCCGCATTGGTTAAGACGACCACCCGGGACGATCAGGAGATCGGGGTTCGAGTCCCGGTTCCCCACAAATCTTCATTTGTCCTGAAATAATACAGCTGATGCGGAACCATAATCGCAGTTTGCGAGCTCATTCTTAAATACCAGATAGTTCAACTGAAATCCCTGACGTGAGTCACTGGTTCCGATAATGTTGCGGACACAACATGACAGTGACCACCATAAAAACTTGAAAAATCAAAATTAAGTATGCGAGCAAATAAGTCTTCATATGTGCCCTTACTTGCTGGGGTTTTGTTCGATCAAACAGCGGCAACGTGAGTTGCATTACATAGGGTGTTAAGAAAAAAGTGTTGAGCGTTTTGAGAGACAGTAATACGTATCAAAACAAAGGAAAAACTTTCAGTAAACATAGATCTAAAATACATATCTTACGACCTATGAGCGCTTGTTCATCTTCGCTACTTGAAGCTCTTTGGTTTCCATATTTTGAGAGATGGTAATCCGGACCAAAACAAGATTAAAATGGCCGTAACAATAATCTCTAAAATGCGTACCTTAACAGCTATGAGCACTTGTTCAGAAAAGTAATTGTATTTCACAGTAGAGAAGATTAACAGCCGGCCGGTGTGGCCGACCGGTTCTAGGCGCTTCGGTCTGGAACCGCGTGACCACTACGGTCGCAGGTTCGCATCCTGCGTCGTGTATGGATGCGCTCGGTTCCAGACTGTAGCGCCTAGAACCGCTCGGCCACAACGGCCGGCGATGTCCTTAGGTTAGTTAGGTTTAATTAATTCTAAGTGCTAGGCGACTGATGACCTCAGAAGTTAAGTCGCATAGTGCTCAGAGCCATTTGAACCATTTTTGTGCCCTTTCGGACATGTCCAAAAGAACAGACACCACATCCATATAAGTATATACTTCGGGCAATACCGGCCATGATCTTCCCCTTCTGTTCGGATGCACACATATTACCCGAACTCCTACGGGACTTGGTAAGAATGTCTTCCAGGAGTAATGAGTGTGTTGGGTAGAGACACCCTGAATGTAGTGTGCGGACATATAAGGTGAGAATGTGGTCTCGCGGGAGTCGTGCGCGAGATAGTCCCTGCAGTCGCACTATACTCTTTGTTCTCGGGGGCTCAGATGGATAGAGCGTCTGCCATGTAAGCAGGAGATCCCGGGTTCGAGTCCCGGTCGCGTCACACATTTTCACCTGTGGCCATTGATATACATCGGGTGATCAAAAAGTCAGTATAAATTCGAAAACTTAATAAACCACGGAATAATGTAGGTAGAGAGGTAAAAATTGACACACATGCTTGGAATGACATGGGGTTTTATTAGAACAAAAAAAAGAGTTCACAAAATGTCCGACAGATGGCGCTGGACAGCAAAACGTCAGTGACTGCGCATGACAGACGTGTATAAAAGGAGTGGGAGAACCGGGGTCTGGACCCCTCCACCATCCTCCACACCTATAAATCCCTCATCTGCCCTATCCTTTGTTATGCCCATCCGGCCTGGATCTCCGCCCCCACCTACCTTTTATAAATCCCTCCAAATCCTTGAACGCCATGCTCTCCGCCTCGCCTATCGCATCCGTCTCCCCTCCCCCACGCGGATCCTGTACAATCTCATTCCCTTCCCCCACCTCCTCCTTTTCCTTGAAAGGATACGGATCCTGTACACCTCCCGCAAACTCGATCCTCCTCACCCGCTTGTCTCATCCATCCTCTCCCACCCCCACCCACTGCCGTGCCTGTATTCCTACGTCCATCTCTCCACCCTCCTTACCCTCTCCCAAGGTGGCTTCCGCCAGCTCCCCTTCCCTGATGATGTCCTCCACCCCTCCATCTACCCGTCCTATCAATTTTGATCCTCCCCCCCACTTCCTGTGTCCTTTCCTTTAGGCACCCTCCCTCCCTCCCTTCTCTCTCCTTTTCCCCCCATCCCCCTTCCTCCGCCCCTCTTCCCCCGGGCTTCCCCTCCCCCTTCCTCCCTCCCCCTATCTCCCCTGCCCATGGCATCTCTGCTCTCCCTTCTCCCTCTCCCACTCCCCCTCCCCCTCCTCCTCCTCCTCCTCCTCTCTTGGCAGGTCCCCAGACTCGTACACGCTCAATGGACTTTCGTGCGCCGGAGATCATCGCCATCAGTGTCTCGTGTGTGCCTTCGTTTTGTGTTTAGTGTTCTTCCGCCGTCACGCCACCACTGTTCACGTGAGCCGTCGCAGTCATCCGTGTTATGTGCACCGTGTCAAAAAGTGTTAGTGTTTTTTCTCGTCCAGCGTGAACGGCTTAATGTTTATTGTTTTTTGTATCTACATTTTTTGCCCGCCGTTTTTATTGTATTGTCTGTGCCACCTATACGTCATATTATTGTACCACTCAAGGCTGAAGAGCAGCGTAATATGTTGCTGCCAGCCCGCCTTGTATGAGGTGATTGAAATTACAATAAAGAAGAAAAAAAGTGAAGTAGGAGAATCAGATGCGCCAGCAATCGCGGCATGTTGACGTTACCTGAAAAGGCGCTTTTAGTGAAGCTGTATTATCAGAATGGGGAATGTGCTAGTCCAGCGTTACGATCCTATCGCCATAGGAAGGGGATTCGAACGGGTAAAGATCCGTTGACAAATGCAGCTGTGGCGAGAATGATTTCGAAGTTAGAAGCCACGGGTTGTTTAGACGATAGACCCCGTAGTGGCCGACCGAGCATAAGGCGAAATGCTGCTGAGACAGTTCAGGAAGAAATGGAGACTGTAGCGGGTTCGTCTATGCACGGGGAAGTCAGCGCTCGTGCAGTCGCACGTCGCACCGGCATTCCATACACTACTTTTTGGTTGGCACTTAGGCGTACCCTCCGATGCTATCCGTACAAAATCCATCCGCATCATGAACAGTTACCTGGCGATTTAGTGAAGCGGAGGGCATTTGCGGTGGGGGCGTTTCAAAAGATGGCGGAAGATGACGATTGGTTGAGTAACGTGTTGTGGACCGACGAAGCTCATTTCACGCTCCGAGGGTCTGTCAACGGCCACAACTGCAGAATTTCGGCTACCGAAAATCCTACAACTGTCGTGGAAACTCCATCGCACGACGAGAAAGTCACGGTATGGGTTGGAATTACCATATCTACCGTTATCGGGCCTATTTTCTTCTAGGAAATGCGTGATTCTGGTTTTGTAACTGCTACCGTGACGGGTGAGAGGTACGCCGATATGTTACAGAATCGCATCATCCCCAGCCTGGCTGATAAACACCTGATGAAACGTACGATGTTTATGCAGGATGGCGCTCCACCCCACATTGCTAGACTCGTGTAGGATCTCTTGCGCGCGTCGTTTGGTGACGATCGTGTGCTCAGCCGCCATTTCGCCATGCTTGGCCTCCCAGGTCCCCAGACCTCAGTCGGTACGATTATTGGCTTTGGAGTTATCTGAAGTCGCAAGTGTATCGTGATCGACCGACATCTCTAGGGATGCTGAAAGACAACATCCGACGCCAATGCCTCACCATAACTCCGGACATGCTTTACAGTGCTGTTCACAACATTATTTCTCGACTAAAGCTATTGTTGTGGAATGATGGTGGACATATTGAGCATTTTCTGTAAAGAACATCATCTTTGCTCTGTCTTACTTTGTTTTGCTACTTATTGCTATTCTGATCAGATGAAGCACCATCTGTCGGACATTTTTTGAACTTTTGTATTTTTTTTGGTTCTAATAAAACCCCATGTCATTCCAAGCATGTGTGTCAATTTGTACCTCTCTATCTACATTATTCCGTGATTTATTCAGTTTTCAAATTTATACTGACTTTTTGATCTACCGGTATATCAACGCCCGTCGGCAGCTGAAGGTACTAATTCTAATTTCGTTACCGACCTTATCGGAAGCATTGCAGCACGCATGCATTGTCGTCCGTGATGGTCACACACTGTATTAAGAAATATGTCCTGCCTTTTATAATGTCCAAGGGACCATCATGAATCGCGGTAAATTCAGCGTAATTATTGTCTTGGAATAAAAATGTCACTTCTGTTAGGTTCATTGCGTATTCCATCTAGTTACCCTCTGCACTATACCAGTTCTATCTACGTATGGTCCAAATTTCGTTCCAACTACGTTTCTTGACGGTGACACATCATGCGTAAATAGGTTTCGTCCTTCGCACTTCGCACCTCAATTATTTGGAGGAAGGAAAATTTTTAAATATGGGGCAATGCTCTTAAGTGAATTTTTAGTGATCCTAGATGCAAGATTTATACAACAATATGTATCCGTTTTCGAAACATACTTTGTACACTTGGCTTCATTTTGTGGACCAAAATAACTAATTACGAAATATTCTCTATGTTAATAAATCGTAAAATGATCATTCAGTAAATATCATGCAAAATTACAATAACAATATTCAGTTATACAGTGGAATGTAGTGAACCGATCATATCAATGTGTTCTGGAGGTCACGAACTGCTGCACACTGCTAAACTGACTTGCTGATATTTTCAGAGAGGTGCCCAACAGTTGGCAGCACTTTCGCATGGTGAAACAGGTGAACGTTCACAAACGTATACCTCAGGTCTCCATTGGGAAAAAAATTCTTGTCTTGCAACTAAGATACAGTGAAAGTTGACGTAAACATTTGTAGCCAGATGGTCTGAATGGATTAAATTTTCCACACCAGTGTGTTGTTCGTGAGACTGCACCTTTCACTACATATTGCACTGTACAGTATTACACGTCGACTATGTTACTTCAGTGCTATTTGTGCAGTACGGCTTATCACCTTAATAAATTCAATGCAGTATGATACTTTCCAGCAAAGCTGATGTAGTAGTGAAGCTAAACATCACACATAATTCGCGTTAACCGAACTCGCGATGGATAGGAATTCAGTGTTCGAAACTTCCTGGCAGATTAAAACTGTGTGCCCGACCGAGACTTGAACTCGGGACCTTTGCCTTTGGCAGGCAAGTGTTCTACCAACTTTTTTTTGTTTTTTTGTTTTTTTCATTTTTTTTCATTTTTTTAAGTACCATTACACCTCCTATCCCTATCAATTGAGATAAGGAAAAATGCAAACGAAAAGAATAACATCCGCGAGGTTTCTTCGAGATTCGAACCCGGGTTTTCCGATTCCGAGACAGTTACTTTTTTTTTTTTTTTTTTTTTTTTTTTTAATATGAAGGAAGGTAAGAGAAAGGAGAAACAGAAACCTTTATTATTCACAAAATAAACATAGTACGTCCTGACACATGATAACTGTCCTGGAAGGAACCTCGCTGCCGTCCTACCATGCAGCATGAAATAACAACAAAATCAAAATGGGGCCACCTCCGGCACCCTAAAGAAAAGTATTTATGGATATGAAAACAAAATTTGAAGTACATCCAATTGCTAACTGTTCAAGCGTGAGTTTTTCGTAGGTCGCATACTCGCATAGTGTTCTTAGTCGATCACATTACTTGGTCGGTTTCACAACGAAAGCACCGCCGCTCATCTTTGCGCACCCGGCACACCCCAAGTATATGGCGGGTCCGCAAATACCGTTACCAGGAAATTGGCATACCAATCCTTGTACTTTTGCAGCCGTAATAGTTTCGTGTGTCCATCTTGCAAGTATTGCCAGTAATCCAGGACGTTCAGTAAGTTTGTACGTGTGTCTCTATAGATGTAATGGACCGTCATACCTGTGATCCACGCCACTGCGTTCGTCTTATGACGCGGAAAATACGTTTCCTCTGGAAAAAATACTATGTCAGAACAGACTGCTGTATAGATAGTGCGCCGCATGAGCGCTATTATCTTTCTTGCGAGAGTCCAGACAGCCAATGCCTCGCCGCAGACCAGCCGATGGTCGTCCGTATCCAGCACGCCGCATTGCTGACACAAGGGCGAATCCGCCAAATGTATTGCGTACTTTTTATCATTTGTAGGGTATTTTCTGTTGACGACAGTGTACCATGTTGACCTGACAGATGTAGGTAGGTGGGGGTGGTGGACCGTGCGCCACACCACGTGCCAATTAACAGCTGGATGTTTGCGTTCCACCCTATTCCGGGCGATCTGTCGAAGAAGCAGATGGTACACGTCCTTCGATGTCGACTGTCGGGTCGTCGGTAAACGCTCTCGAACGTAACTGTGTTCCACGAGGAACGTGCGCACATACGTTAAAGGGGGTGATATATGGCCGACACTGACTGGAGGAAGATGCGATGTGGGTACGAGTTCTTCGATGATCGTCCCCGTAAGCGAGTGATTCCTGTTGCGCCACCGTTTGAGCATAGTATTAATATACATGGCACGCGCCTTCTCGTGCACGTTCACTAAACCAACGCCCCCCTCTCGCGCTGGGTGGGCAAGCGTGTTGTACTGTACCTTAAAGAGTTGTCCCAGGCACACATAGTACCCAAAAGCCGCCTGAATCCTCATAGCCATCGTGCGCATCAAGGGAAGAAGGTGCGTCAGGTGGCACATCATGGGCGCGAGATAAAGGTTGACGAGTAACACTCGCTGCAGCATATCCATCGACCGTAGGGCGTTTAGTCGTACTGCCGTGCGGACTCTGAGTAACAATCTTCGGTAGTTGTCCGCAGCCGTTCTCGCTGTCTCTTTATGAAAGGTGATACCCTAACAGCGGAGGGTTTCCACCGCAGGTAAGGGTCCCTTCCGTTCCTGGTTCTAGTCCACGCCCCACACGCATGAATTGTGATTTTCGGTAGTTGACCACACTTCCAGCTGCCATCCCATACGTCTGTAGCCAATCCAGTGCTGTTTGAGTCTCCCTCTCATTCCGTACGAGGAACACAATATCATCCGCGTATACTCTGCATTTGAATGATAATTGCCGTAGGGAGATCCCGCTAAGACGGCGGCGAAGGCCTGCGAGGCACGGTTCTAAGGCGATTGCGTAAAGGAGGATCGACGAGGGGCAACCCTGTCTCACTGATCTTAAGATCTTAAAATACTCAATCCTCCCTCCGTTGACCACCATCGCTGATCTGGCGCCGTGCAACAAACGCATCACAGCATTGGTCAATAATGACGAGACACCCATCCTATTCATCACCGCCGCGAGGTACACATGATCCACGCGATCAAAAGCATGATCGAAATCTACTGCAACCATCGCCCCCCGGAGGCGGCATGCAGCCGCGAGGGCGACGACGTCACGATAGTCTCCCAAGGCTGTGTGGATATTACTGATGCCGCCAAGACAAGTCTGATCGGCATGTATTCGATTCTCCAGCGACTTTCTGATACGACTTCCCAGGATGCGCATGAAGATCTTGTAGTCACTATTAAGGAGGGTCAAGGGGCGATAATCACAAGGCCGTTTTCCACCACGGGGCTTCGGTATTGGTATCATGAGCCCTTCCGTGAATTGAATGTGAACCGGTACTTCTTGCTGCAGAAGCTCATTAAACATACATAGCCACATCGGTGTCATAATGGTCACGAAGGTACGGTAAAATTCCAACGGGAATCCGTCTGGACCTGGGGACTTGTTGCAAGCACCTCGCGTAATCGCTTCCTCCAGCTCTCCACACGTAATTTCAGATAACCCGTCCGCTTCCCCGTTCACACTCGTCGCGTCTGGGATCTCTTCCAGGACGTTCCCCAGCTCCCTCTGACCCTACCCGTTGCTCGCATAGAATCTGCTAAAATGATCCGTGAACGCCTGTGCTATGCCCCTCTGTGTTGTAAAACGACGGCCATCGCCGAGATCGATCTCATGTATTAAATTCCTGCGTCTTCTTCGTCTTTCCTTTATCTCATAATGCATCGAGGGAACCTCGTTGGGCAGGAAATCCTGCGACCTCGCTCGTATCATCGTACCTGCCATCCTCTGCTTCGCAAGTTGTACCAGCTTCGCCTTAACTCGGTGGACGGCCGTCTGGCGTTCTGGTGTAGGTGGTTGAACTAACAGTTCTCGGAGAGCCGTAAAGTAAAACTCAGTGGTCGTGCGCTGCCATTGAGAAACTTCCTTCCCGTAACCTATTAACGTCCTCCGTAAAGCTGGCTTCGCGCACTCGATCCACCACTGCAGGACAAACCCGAAAGAATTTCGTCGACGGAGGCAGCCATGCCACGCGTCCTCCACCATGCGTCGGCATTCTGCATCTCGCAGGTGGGAGACGTTCATCTTCCAATTACCCCTCCGTCTCCACACCTGCTGTCTATTAAGGTTAACCGTACAAATATATGCCTCGTGGTCTGTAAATGCCGTCGGCCATATTTCTGCGTCCACCGTCGACGTTGCTAACGCCCTTGAAACGTAGATCCGGTCCAAACGGCCCGCGGAGTGGCTAGTAAAAAATGTATATCCTGGTTGGATTCGATACTTCAGGTCCAATGTATCGACTAATTCCATCTCGTTGACCAGCTCCCTAAGTTCTTGGCTAGTAGTATAGTTAGGTTGTTGGTCCTTTCTATCGAGCACACAATTAAAATCTCCGCCGAGTATGCAACCATCGTATCGTCCCTGGAACAACGGTGTAACCTCATGGGCGTAAAAATCTGCTCTGTCCCTTCTCTTATCCGAGCCTGACGGGGCGTATATGTTGATCAAACGTATTCCACCTATGGTCACGGCCGTACCACGGGCAGAAGGCAAATATTCCACTTCGTCTGCACGTATCCCTTCCTTTAATAGTATAGCTGTGCCAACGCCCCTCTCGTCACACGGGGAACAGTAAATGTCGTAACCGCAAAAGTCCGAGGGGGGAAGTACCCGAACTTCTTGTAATAGTGCTATGTCTAAATCCGCAGCCTTTATCATGTCACTGAGCATCTTGATTTTTACCGGCGTCCCAATGCTATTGATGTTAACAGACCCTATCCGATAAGCTTGTTGCATGGCTGTCAACGTAGATAGGGCACCGTACGGTCGCTAATTCTTTCGTACATAGGCTGCTGTCGTACTAACGTCCCCCGCCGTACCTTCATATGGTCTGCCGTTATTCCGTGCACCCTTCCGGTCTTACACCGGGAGAGTGCGTAGGAGCAGTTCCTGTAGCATCATCAGTTCCCCACGGGGGTGGGTCTTCTGACCAGTCCCCTAGTGTCCCATCGTTGTCGTGCGGTGCAGGCGCCGTAGCCTCCTAAGTAGCCTGTAGCCGTCGATCGAGCGCCTTCGCTGTGTCTGGAGCCTCGTCAGCGGTAGGTCGTGCCGCCGTCCCGCTGGCCACCGTTGCATCCACGCTAGGCAGTTCTTCTGTATCCATGGTCGTCTGCTCTGTACCCGTAAACTTCTCAGAATTGTCTGCTAGATCAGAGTGGTCGTTCTCCACCGTGAGGCGACGCTTCTTCCGGCGTTTTGGTGATCGCTGTTTACGTTGCCGGGCCTCGGAATCAGAGGTCAGCATGGTCTCCAGTTGTTCGTGGGGGACGTCGGAATCATGCGCCGTCGTATGATCGACGTCTCCAAGTGCGTTATCTGAAGGGGCCGCAAGCGGAACCGAAGAGAGGGCGTCCTGTGACTGCTGCAGGTCCACCGCAACGTCGTCTTTCTGTGGCTCGCCACGATCCGTCGCTGTCTGTGTGTTCTGGTACGCGTCTGTCTCGCGGCCCACGTCATCGCGTAATGCGGCGACGTAAGTCATGGGGAGCACAGTCGGATGCGGCGTGAGGGGTGGATCATCCCGTGGCAGCTGTAATAACCTTCGTTGAGCACACTCAGAACGTATGTGTCCCTCCTTCCCACATCCAGAGCACGTCCTTGGTTGTCCGTCGTAAATGACAATCGCCCGACAACCGGCGATGTACAAGTATGACGGGACGTGTTTTCGGAGTTCGATCCGTATTTGTGTGACGCCATTGAGGACAGGATACGTCTTGAAACTCGCCCATTTTTCAGCCACGTGGGATAGGAGCGTTCCGTAAGGACGCAGGGCGTCTGTCACCAATTCTTCTGGCACTTCGAATGGAAGCTCAAAGACGCGGATCGTTCGGAGGCCCATGCCGTCGTGTTCAACAGTTACCGCTCCAACATTCCCGTCCGAATGACAGAAACGAAGTCCTTGTCGGTGTCGAAGTAGTAGTTCGTCACATGCCGCTTCATTTATGAGCTTGACATAGACCACGCTGCTGACTATAGATAAGTGTATTCCAACTAGAACGTCAGGTTCGATTTTCACCTCGTCCCGTAAATAACGTTCGATCTCGTAAGCCTTCGGTCGAGCATATTCGTTAGCAAAACTAAATTTCAGTGTCGATTTGCGGAACGACAAGGCCATGATTCGTTCTATGTATACCGCCACACACCGCTACACACGTAACGTAAACACCTCTCGCGCAGACGTGCGGCAGGGACGTAAACACCGTCCGAACCGCTGCGCCGCCGAAGGCTGACTGGTGAACTGAGCTACCGAAGCACGACTCACGCCCGGTCTCACAGCTTTACTTCTACCAGTATCTCGTCTCCTACCTTCCAAACTTTACAGAAGCTCTCCTGCGAACCTTGCAGAACTAGCACTCCTGAAAGAAAGGATATTGCGGAGACATGGCTTAGCCACAGCCTGGGGGATGTTTCCAGAATGAGATTTTCACTCTGCAGCGGAGTGTGCGCTGATATGAAACTTCCTGGCAGATTAAAACTGTGTGCCCGACGGAGACTTGAACGAGCTACCGAAGCACGACTCACGCCCGGTCCTACAGCTTTACTTCTGCCAGTATCTCGTCTCAGACGAGATACTGGCAGAAGTAAAGCTGTGAGACCGGGCGTGAGTCGTGCTTCGGTAGCTCAGTTGGTAGAGCACTTGCCCGCGAAAGGCAAAGGTCCCGAGTTCAAGTCTCGGTCGGGCACACAGTTTTAATCTGCCAGGAAGTTTCATATCAGCGCACACTCCGCTGCAGAGTGAAAATCTCATTCTGGAACTCAGTGTTCCCCTAGCTTTGACTACTCAGCTGAAAGCATTACCTTCAGATAATGTAGTTAGTACCAGCGCTCTTTGATATGTCAGGTATTATCTGGGTCAAACTACTTTAAATGCACACACACACACACACACACACACACACACACACACACACACACACACACACACACGCGCGCTTTTCTCTGTCATTTATTTTCTGTCATTTTTGGCCTTAGTTCTACGAAGTCCGTTCTCAACCTGTGGTTGCTCGGCAAATTTTGCTTAATTCGACGACCATTACCCTGCTATGACAGTATTTTCTGGTTGTTTTTCTCCACCCTGTGTAAAAAAAAAATCAGTGTCATTTGACTTTTTGGCAATTATTCTCCTCGCATTCAGACACCACCGTCCGTTGACAACAGCGAATGAAGGTAAATTTTTAATTTAGTAAGCTGTTTTTTATGAATATTTATGTACCGTCCTGCCGAACTATTATCGGGCACTACCCCCAGCTTCAGCGACGTGATAAAATAAATTACCATATCGCTAAAACGCATTGCAGCAAACGGATTTGTCATATTCCGTCAGCTATATACTGCAAATGTGTTGAGTGGTAAAAGTAACCTCGGTCACCTAGGGAACCTGTAACTTGAAAGTACTGTATTACTAAACAAATAGTTCATATGACGTTAGAAAACTGGTATTGGTTATATGTCAATGAAAAGTCATTATTTGTTCGATTTTTCGTACACATAACACTAGGTATTGTCGGCAAATAATGAATTTTAACTTCACTCTGTCGTGTCCATAACTGAAGAAACACCGGAAATGTGAAAAAAAGTACTAAGACCAACTGTTGAAGAAATTTGTTCCCTTCTTAGACTAGCCTCCTCCTTTGTAGACTGAAGACAAAGGTAGTATTGATATGCTTCCTTGCAACACCCCCAACATTACCTTATAATTCGCATCAAGGAAAACGTATGGGGTTGTCACTGTAAGAAATCCTCTGAGTCAAAGACAAGGGGAAAGTCACCCCGTGTCACCATTCCGATGTATTTTCGAGCTATATCATTTATAGATTTGCGGATATAAGGGCACACACATTTCATAGGATGACCACAGAACTACTACAGGTTGTGCATATCTGACAGTTTCCATGCAGTCGTATGACGATGAGTTTCGGTAGTTGACAACGTAGTTATTTCAGCAAAAATAGCTGCCAGATTCCTTTTGTGCCTCTGTTTCTTGATAACATGATCACATTCTGAGCGTGTTAGTCGCGCAGTTTCATCCAGACTGTCGTTTCGAAATGACATCGGTTAGCGTTACCATCCGTCCAGTTTTCGGCGGGATTGCCCAGGATATGAAGGTCTGTCGGATACCGGTTAAGGGGACGCGGGACACTACTTCTGCTGAATTTGCGAATCATACGAACGGAGAGAAACAAGAGTGAGTTTCCTCCTCCAATCGCTATATATGTTTTGAAATACACATTTACCTTTTAAATTAGGGTTATTGGGTTGTTAAGTTACCAGAGCGTTTCAATTCCAATTTGAGCATTTTAGAAATTAGAAAGGATTACCGTTCGGAAAAGATGCTTCGTTCTTCCTTTAATAGTGAAAACAGTCTGTTCCGAAGGAGAAAGTTAAAAGGTATACGGCTTTCAACTGACTGATTAGAAATCAAAGATTTTTCCTTATGGTTGATGAAAGAAAACGACTTGACAGCAAAGTGTGTGATTATTTTCGATAACATTTGAAGGAAGAAAAACTGTAGTGGATCATCAGGAAACACAAAACACGTTCTGGCACAACAGCAGAATTTGCAAAAATAAAAGTTACAATTTTCTGGAATTGCATCTGTTAATCATGGCGTAAAACACGCCCTTAACTACAAGTCGCTGGGCTGACGAGCGAAATCACATCATTCCTTATTTACTGACAATATTATTGCTTCTAAAATATGGTGTGGAAGAGCTAAGCAACGGCTGTCTTGGCAAATGTTCTTGGCCCTTACAGACAAGATGTAGCCGTTCAGTACTTTGATGCTAACGTCAGAGATTGCTATATTTTTTATGATAACTCCACAGAAACCCACAAAGACGTTTTCCTTACAATAAATAACATCACAGAATCTAACAGCTTACATCTGAATCAAGTAAGGGTATACGGTGCTGACAGTGCTTCAGTGAACTATGGCAAAAGCGAAAGTCAGTCCATTTTTAGGATTAATTCCAGCTGAATGTCATTAATAATATCGTGAAACATGGTCTTAAGAACTTCATTATGTGGTAGAGGCATAAGACCTCGAAATTTACAGTGAATTTGGTTATTATGTTTAAAAAAATGGCTCTGAGCACTATCGGACTTAACATCTATGGTCATCAGTCCCCTAGAACTTAGAACTACTTAAACCTAACTAACCTAACGACATCACACAACACCCATATTAAGTTTCAAATGTTCATTTGCTGATATAATTTTCTGAGGTTCAAGAGACAGAGTTTAAGGAAATATTACGACACGTGCGTACAAGAGGCTGTCGCTGCTTTCTGCAATTGCCAGAATTGTAGGCTGCTGGCCTGCCATAAAGTCATGTTTTATTTCAAAGCGGAAGGAAGTTTATTAAAGACTGATTTAGCATTTTTTGACATCAAGAAAAAAACTGAACATTCACTTCCTGCAAGCTATCTATGTTTCCTGCAGCATATTTTACGCGTATCTGAAATAGCTGTTAGAAAACTGTAGAACAGCTCGGTTACTTCTGTCGAGTAGAAAAGAATAGTAGGGGATGTTAAGAGCAAGGCAGAAAGCAGGAACGAGATAAACTCTTAGGGAAGAAAGTTCATGCCGGCTTATGTGACCGAGCGGCTCTAGGTGCTACAGTCTAGAACCGCGCGTCAGCTACGGTCCCAGGTTCGAATCCTGCCTTGGGCATGGATGTGTGTGATGTCCTTAGGTTAGTTAGTTTTAAGTAGTTCTAAGTTCTAGGGGACTGATGACCTCAGAAGTTAAGTCCCATAGTGCTCAGAGCCATTTGAAGAAAGTTCTTGAAATCCTGAAAAAAATATCAAAATCACAGAATTTGTGTTTTGAAAATTATGCATAATCTATCTGGTCACGTTACGCAGATTATATGTCCCAAAACCGTGACTTTTGTCACAGCGCTGTGTTCAGTCTGCTTAAAAGTTTTTCGCTTAAAGAACGAGATTTTCGTCTGCAGTGGCAGTATTTTTAAAGATTACTGACAAATTGGATCTCAGCCTGGATGAAGACCAGTTATACAGTGTATTATGTAATTTATGGAGTACAGAAAGCAAATCTCGGTTGATTTCTCTAAGCAGCAGATCACAATTGACGTCTCCCATTCCCAACTGCTTAGGCTTATAGCATACATATTTTAAATTCCTACCAGCAACTCGTTTGCTGAAATAATTATCAATATGATGAAGAACCAATGCTCAGACGAAATAAATCTGATGTACATGGCCTTAATGAAAAGAGAACTTCAAATGTAAGTGAACTTTCAGGAATGTTGTGGTGAAAGGGGGACAGTGACGTACTACTGAAAGCAGTAAAGAGCAGCACGAAATATGCATTCAGAAATACAGAAAGTGATGTTACTGTTGGAAAGTTTCTTCAAGATTTTGTATCTTTTTTATCTGAACTTTGAACTGAACTTACAATACAATGCCTTTATATGTTCATTTAAACATCATTTCATGTTTATATGAGAAATCCGTACATTGCAAATAAGAATGAAACGGAGAAGATTTTACTTTTAATTTTTGTCTTACCACAATATTAAAAGTAAATTTTGATATGTTTAGCAATTATAGGCATAACACATTTGTTACATTGATTATTGTATTTGTAGTAAGCTATTATCATTATCTTCGCTCCGTTTGATCGAGAAGTTGTCCAGCCAAGTGCCTTTTGAAAGGGGATATCGCTACTCACAGCACTCAACCCGAAATGCTTCTTCTCGCATTCCATTTATCCTACTGTGTCATCAAGGACTATCCTCGCACGGTGAATGTTGGTACAGTTTCCAGTTTCTACGAAAGAAACACAAAGACTGGCTGCTTTAGGAAAGACAAGTGGAGTTCTATGCAGCCGCGGGAGGAACGTGGGACAGCTTACTCACAAGGGAACCTCCCCATCGCACCCCCCTCAGATTTAGTTATAATTTGGCACAGTGGATAGGCCTTGAAAAACTGAACACAGATCAATCGAGAAAACAGGAAGAAGTTGTGTGGAACTATGAAAAAATAAGCAAAATATACTAACTGAGTAGTTCATGGGCAACATATGCAACATTAAGAACGATATCAGCTCAGTCGCGCCGTGGTCCCGTGGTTAGCGTGAACAGCTGTGGAGCGAGAGGTCCTTGGTTCAAGCCTTTCCTCGGCTGAAAATTTACTTTCTTTACTTTCGCAAAGTTATGATCTGTCCGTTCGTTCATTGACGTCTCTGTTCACTGTAATAAGTTTAGTGTCTGTGTTTTGCGACCGCACCGCAAAACCGTGCGATTAGTAGACGAAAGGACGTGCCTCTCCAATGGGAACCGAAAACATTTGATCGCAAGGTCATAGGTCAACCGATTCCTCTGCAGGAAAACACGTCTGATATATTCTATACGACAATGGTGACGGCATGTGCGTCACATGACAGGAATATGTTGTCGACCCACCTAACTTGCACACTTGGCGAATGGGTAAAAAGATTCTTCTACCTTGCCCGATTTAGGTTTTCTTGTGGATGTGATAATCACTTCCAAAAAATTGATGAAAACATAAGAGTGTGTCACATAAACTTCAACAAATGAATGCAACAGTTTCACAGTCGCACAGTTTTCTCTGTGCTCTGTCAAAACATATGTTTTTAAGGTTTTCAAATTTTTCCGTGTGTAGACCGTCAAATCCTGCATATGTCCAAGCAAATCTGAACATGTCCTGGAATTTTGCACAGCGAAGTTGATTATGTGTGAGTGCCTGAACTCTGATAATTGTCTGAAAATAAAAAATTTTCACCCGAGGGAAGACTTGAACCGAGGACCTCTCGTTCCGCAGCTGCTGACGCTAACCACGGGGCCACGGCGCTGTTGTGCCCATACCGCCCTTGATGTTACTTATGTTTCGTATGGACTGCTTAGTTTGTATATTTTGCTTATTTTTTCATAGTTCCACACAGTTTCTTTCTGTTTTCTCGATTGATCTGTGTTCAGTTTTTCAAGGCCTATCGACTGTGCCAACTTATAACTGAATCTGAGGGGGGTGCGATGGGGAGGTTCCCTTGTCAGCAAGGCGTACCGTCCCGACACACGAGCCCCGCAGGTATCTCTGGAAAACAAAGAGAACAAGCATCGTCTAGTGCTGACAAGCGATAGCGTTAACAGTAGCTGCAAACAGCGGCTCGCTAGGGAGAAGTTCTTCTTGATGGCCGCATGTTCGTGCTCTTGCGGTACAACGGTACATATGCGATGAAGTGGCTAATTTCGCTTGTGGGAATTTCAGGTAGCGTGGCTTGTTTCACTTGTGGGAAGTCCCGGCAGATTATCTGAATGTCATTCCCTAACACGTTGCTGCCCAGTCCAGCTGTTTGCGAGTGTTGCTATGTTGACAGGAACATATTGAGGACTGGGACTGTTATTCCTACTAGTGGCCAGTGAGACGATATCGTGCAAGCCCTTGTGGATTTCGCCCGGTTGGACATAGCTGTATCTCGCTTACGCTGAGCAGTAGCGTGGTACTAAACGTGGGAGCTGATATTGTAATCTTGCACGGAATTGACGTCACCGCTCATCGGAAGAGTCCACTATGTACTGTCGTGTGTGTGTGTGTGTGTGTGTGTGTGTGTGTGTGCGAGCGAGAGAGAGAGAGAGAGAGAGAGAGAGAGAAAGACAGAAATTACGTCGACGCCAAGGTTCGCTAATCTGTCCCAGCCCTCGTTTAGCCCCTCGGTGCAGATCACGAAGTTATCCTATAGTGGATTATACGTACGGCAGCCTGCGCTGGCACTTGACATACTAATGAAGAGTTGGTAATTGAGTCCATACTGCACAGTAGTCGAGTAGTAAATGCTCAACTTCTTATATGTCAGGAAATGTTTTGGAAGCCATAATGCCGCAGATGTGCAACAGATGGGAAAAAAAAGATTTATATTCAGTGAGAAACGGAGAGCATTTTTTTGTGTAAAATGTGCTCCATGGCTCTAATCTACAGGGTGTCCATAACTAAAGTTTCAGTTTAAAAACGCTGTAGAAAGAGAAACACTGCTCTGAATGACGTCAAATTTGAATAGCATATTGTCGACGCCGGGGGAAATGTCATGGAAAAAAATAACCAAAATTTCACCAATAGATGGTGTCTTAACGTAAATGGAATCCGTTACAAATGACAGATTAATCGCAATACGATGGTTATGGTTTGAGTTGCATATTACACCATGCGTACTACACGAATTCGTGAGTACTGCGCAAGTTCGTCACAGCAAGAATTGCGGTACTGTTAGTTGGGTAAGCCCATCCACTACGGCTAGGTCGTACCGCATCGGGTGGAAAAAGCCGTTTTTAATTCTCCTGAAGTCAAAAACTGCAGAAAAAGTAAAATGACATCGGTTTCCCGTTTGTCGTGAGACTGGCGCAGGACTTGTTTGATATGTTGTCCACCTTTTTCTGCCACAGGTTGAAATCGAGAAACAGCATGTTCCCCAACAGATTGGAGTGTCTCGGGGTCAGTTTCAGAATGCATTGGGCTATGCGTTCCTTTAATGCAGCTACATTCGTGATTGGATCACTGAAAACAACATCTTTCAGGTAACCCCACAGCCAGAAGTCTCACGGTTGAAGATCAGGTGACCTGGACGGCCAGGCTGTAAGGAAATGACGGCTGATGGCTCCAGCATTTCCGAAATGCCTCTTCAACACCCACTTCACTGGCCGTACAATGTGCGGACGAGTGCCATCTTGTATAAAAGTCATCCTACTCTCACATCCACGTTGTTGAGGCGTTGGAGGGACAGTTTAAAATTTTAGACGTATTGACGTACGTCCTACAACTGTGAAAGACCTATGTAAATATACGATGTGGAGAACATATGAGAGCTGTACAGAATGTTTTTGATGTAAATTTTCTTGATAATTTCAGCTATTAACTTAGGTAAGCCCTTCTACGTGTTAACCTGTCCTACCAAGATGTTTTAATTGTATTTTTATGTAGAATTGAAAACCTTGCTTCATACTTGAAGTAGTCAATAAAACTTTATTCACTAACAACAACTTATGGTGGTAACATGGATTTCTTCAAAGAAATATACAGCAAAGCAGTGAAATATGCCGCCTGCCACATGTTTAGGCTTGGTTTGGTGCTCATTGCTTCCACCTAGTAGAATGATCTTCCGGCATTATAATCCGTATCGAGCTATTGATAAAATATCGTTGGTTATTTGAATTTTGCTTCACTGTGTGGCTGTCTTAATATTTGGTTTCAACATGTGTGTATTATGATACATGCACATCATGACCACTTGCAGAGGGCTGATGGGCTGATTAACAAGGGATATTGATCTTCCTAAACAAACACACACACACACACACACACACACACACACACACACACACACACACACACATACAGAAACTTGTAATGAAAAAGTAAAAACTACTCCGCAGTGGTAGGTGCGATAACAGCTGGTAACACAGTTATCACGTGTCTGGAAGAGACACGGAGTACTTCCGTTGTGGTATTTTTTTCTCGCATTTGCCTTACTAGTCTATTGCACACACACTTTCCTCGCAGTGGAAACGATAATCAGCTTATGGCTGACTACAATCTGCACGAACTAGTGAGCGACGTAATTGAGAGGAACCGGATTGAAATTTCTCACCGGCCTTCATTACTGTATTACATACGGTGTTTCAGATCCATCTTTTTAATTTAAAAAATGTGTATTTATTTAACCCTATGCATTTAGTTTTACTCAGTTTATAGGTCGTCAGTGGTCTGGAACTGAACATATTTACAATGTTTATTTATTCTAGATCTAAAATCTATTCGTTTCTTAAGCTGTTGAGTGTGATTTTTACTTAATGCATTTCCATCTACTTTTTGTATGCATCACAAAGTGTTGTCTGCGTGTCTTTCAGGTATTCCTGCGTTTCGCACAGGTGTTGTCGGTCTAGAGTTACTACGACTTGTAGCGCTACAAGTTTCATCCGGCAAGTAGTATTAGAAGATACGTATACACCAAATAAAACAACGCATCACACGTACGAAAAAACATATAAAAAGAACTTTTTAGTTAAAATGAAAACCGAATGTAGCAATTAAGTTGGCAACACTACACCCACAAAATGCCCAGATATAACTCTCGGCAGAATAAAGTAGGTATGTTAGTGGTGCAATATCTAGTTGTTTTACGACAAGGAAAGTAAAGGGCTGTATGTATGAGTAAGACTAGGCCATAAACACCAGCGCCAAACGCAAAAGTACCTGGAAAAAACATGTAGGTAGACGACACTTCGGGATGTAAGCAAAAATCAGTTGGAAATGCAATACGTAAAAATCACTGTTCAGGTAGCTTATGAAGTCAACTGCTTTTGTTTTATCTAAATAAAACGAAACGCGTGTAGAAAAGTAAATATCAAGTTTTAGTAGTTGCAAAGACTGATCTGAAATACTTCAGGTAATCGTGTATAAGCTGTAGACAACATTGCCGTAAAAACGAAGACTTCTTATTAAGGTTTACCGTTGTTTCCGAATATTAGTTTCGTCGAATACCGCAATATTTCCTTGCATAAGCTCTGTCCTTGTCCTCGCGCTCAGTCTTTAATAAGCTACTAGTTCACAGTACTTTGACCTAATGTTTATCATTCCTTACGTGTCGTGTCAGAAAGAGTTGGAGGCTACCACCGTGCCATGAGGTACAGTGTTTAAGACTCAGGACTCCATTCTGTAGGAGCGGGATTCGAATATCCGTCCAGCCTTCCAGATTTATTTTTTCCGTGGTTTCCTTCAATCGCTTAAGCCAAGTTGCTGGGATGCTTCCCTGGAAGAGGATAAAGTCGATTTTCATCCCTGAACTTCTTCAATCCGTGTTGGTGTCTTCCAGCTAAAGAGCTCTACAAGAACCAAATATCGATATGTAATGGTGGAATAAAACACGTTTACTATCGCTGTGGCGGTGCATAGTACAGGGTGTTTCAAAATGAATATACCGGATTTAAGACATTTGTAGCATTTACTACGTTCAACTTACAATTGTAAATAATACACCAAATGGAACAGCAACTCAAACAGTTTTGTTTGTATACCTGTGCTCAATGGGAAGAATACGGTATGACAAAGAGTGACTGAAAAAATGCTTTGAACGAGTGCGAGTCTTTCACGCTTAGTCCCAAGGAATATCCCCGCGGAAAGTTTATGGGACTTTCTTCTTCGGTCAATCAACTGTTACTGATGTTTCTTATCTTGATTTGCTACAGCTATGACCCGTGCCTCAACGGGAAGAAGCTGAACAACACACCTTTATTTGGGAGCTAGATGGTGCGCCGCCTCACTAGCGTAACTTAGTACGCGACTGGTTAAACGACGTTGTATGGGACCGGTGGACTGGGCGCAAGCGGCCGGTTGACACAGCATTTTATGCACGACCTCCACGTTCACACACGATCTGACGCGATCACGTGTATGTGCCTCCGCTACCAATTGATCTATCTGACTATAGAAATAGTGTTATTGCAACAGTTACTCCTGACACATTGATAAAGGTTTCGGAACAACTAGCCTATCGACTCGACGTGTGATCGTTGTTCACACTGAAAAATTGTAAGGAAAACTGTTTGTGTTTCTCATTTGGTGTATTATTTATAGTTGTAAGGTGAATGTAATACGTACTACAAAGCCTTAAAACCCGAATATTCATTTTGAAACACCCTGCATTGAAGGGAAACATGTTTATTGGAAAGTCGGAGGGAAATAAATCGGATAATCTGAAATATTGTGCTACAGTAACAAGTTAAAAATGAACTGGACGGATAGAATGCGAATGGAGAGGTACTACAATCAATTATAGTAGTAGTCTGTGAATACCGCTATCTGAATAAGTGACGATTTTAGTGGGAATGTTTATAAGCCAACAGCAATAATTGACTAACAAGGGAACCTCCCCATCGCACCCCCCTCAGATTTAGTTATAACTTGGCACAGTGGATAGGCCTTGATAAACCGAACACAGATCAATTGAGAAAACAGGAAGAAGTTGTGTGGAACTGTGAAAAAATAAGCAAAAATATACAAACTGAGTAGTCCATGGGCCACATAGGCAACATTAACGAGCACGTGAGCTGAGGAACGCCTTGGTCCCGTGGTAGCGTGAGCAGCTGCAGAAGGAGAGGTTCTTGGTTCAAGTCTTCGCACGAGTGAAAATTTTACTTTCTTTATTTTTGCATAGTTATTATCTGTCCGTTCGTTCATTGACGTCTCTGTTCACTGTAATAAGTTTAGTGTCTGTGTTTTGCGACCGCATCGCAAAACCGTGCGATTAATAGACGAAAGGATGTGCCTCTCCAATCTCCAATCGGAACCGAAAACATTTGATTGCAAGGTCATAGGTCAACCGATTCCTCCGCAGGAAAACACGTCTGATATATTCTATACGACACTAGTGACGGCATGTGCGTCACATGACAGGAATATGTTGTCGACCCACCTAACTTGTACACTTGGCGAATGGGTAAAAAGATTCTTCTACCTTGCCCGATTTAGGTTTTCTTGTGGATGTGATAATCACTCCCAAAAAAGTGATGAAAACATAAGAGTTTGTCACATAAACTGAAAATAAAAAATTAAAGTTTTCACTCGATGGAAGATTTGAACCAAGGACCTTTCGTTCCGCAGCTGCTAACGTTACCACGAGACCACGGCGCTCCTGCAAGCCCAGTGTCCTTGATGTTGCATATCTTCCTGTGGACTACTCTGTTTGTATATTTTGCTTATTTTTTCACAGTTCCACACAACTTCTTCCTGTTTTCTCAATTGATTTGTGTTCAGTTTTTCAAGGCCTATCCAATGTGCCAACTTATAACTAAATCTGAGGGGGGTGCGATGGGGAGGTTCCCTTGTAAGTAGTACTGGAAGGAATTATAGATAGAAGAAGAAAAGTGTAGTAATCGTTTACGGACAGCGTATGAAAGGACACTGAATGTGGAGTTAAAAATTACACTGCTGTTGAATAATTCGGTGACAATACCAAACCATAGTGTATATGCTGTATATTTATGGAGTGAGCATAGCCTACTGTGCATCTTCTCGACATCAAAGCGGGCTAGTCACGTGATTTTGGGACGACTCTGCTCGTCTACAATTTGCGACAATAGCTTAACTCGAATATTGCACGTAATAGCCTTGCTTTATATATGTTTCAGCACGTTTGAGTTATGGTTACAGCTGTGGAACAGTATTGTTGTTTCTACGGAGTCTGGATCCAAGCGACCACTACTGTCGCAGGTTCGAATCCTGCCTCGGGCATGGATGTGTGTGATGTCCTTAGGTTAGTTAGGTTTAATTAGTTCTAAGTTCTAGGCGACTGATGACTTCAGAAGTTAAGTCGCATAGTGCTCAGAGCCATTTGAACCATTTTGTTTCTACGGATGTAAGGAGAAGTATTTGAAAGAAGGACCAGTTACTTTCCATAGGTATGAACAACAAATGACTAATTGTAAACACCATATTGATAGGAGGCACTTTATATGTTGAAAGATACCGAGCCAAGGTATTGTAAAGTCTTGTATTGTATAGACAATTTCTGTCATTTTATGGCATGTGTTAACGAGGCAGGTGCTAGATAAATTTGCCGGTGTGTTCGACTAAACTCATACTCAATGTGTACGTGATGGAGCTATGTTCACATGCAGATAAAAATTGTACATACCAGTCTGATTAATTTTCCTCCGGTTTATGCAGGTTCTAAAACCCTTGTTTTCTGCGTGAGACAGCTTACTATACAGTGTCACTGTAATGCAGTTATTATAACTGATTCAAAAATATAATGAGGACAATACAAAACTTAAAAAAATTAATTCGAGCATTGATTTTGTATTTTTTTATGATTAGTGTATGGTTTTACTTTTCTGATGAGATGGTGAAAAGATGTTACAAATATTTTACTTGTCTACAAAAGCCATAAGAGTAAAACAAGAAAATTTAAAATTAGTAATGGACAAGCAGGAGGTGCAAACCACTTGTCACATGTACTGCAACAGTTCCATTGTCCCAAATGCGCAGCCGGCCGCTGTGGCCGAGCGGTTCTAAGCGCTTCAGTCCGAACCGCGCTGCTGATACGGTCACAGGTTCGAATCTTGCCTCGGGCATGGATGTGTGTAATGTCCCTAGGTTAGTTCGATTTAAGTACTTCTAAGTCTAGGGGACTGATGACCTCAGATGTTAAGTCGCATAGTGCTTAGAGCCATTTGAACCATTTTTTAACCAAATGCGTTATTTTTCGGGACACTTCGACGCCGCCTGCGGTGTGATTACAACGTAATTAAGTACAATAGATATTCGACAAAATGAGTAAGTGCAATAAAGCGTTAAAAATGTTGTTGGCTGTCAGTTCTAACCCCCTTACCGAAAAAAATTAAATAAAGAGGAATCTGAGCTATGATACTGTGGTGAAAAAGCAAAATACTATTGCTCTTCACATCTTAAAGCCAACTTCAGTTCCTGGTATCAAATGGTTACGATGTTTGCAAAAAACACGGTACTTCTGAAAATGATCTATCTGTACCAACGAAGTAATGACACTCAGAATATGCTAAGCTGTTCTGGCTGAAATGCGCCATCCCAAAATCACTTGACTTGAACTGCAGCAGATGTTGCGGACAGAATTCTCGTTCTGCGCTTCCGAATGCTCACTCCATAGGTATGTATACATTATGCATCAAATGAGTGTAAACAAATGAAAGCAGTTGTCATCCAAGGGCCACCAGATTGTCTGCATATAAAGGAAGAGTACATTGAGGGTTTGTTACCAAACAAGGAAGAATGGTTACGTAACATGCCTACGGAATTTCTAAAATCATTTTTCAGATTAGTGTGTAGGATCCACAAGATGGAGACGTACCGTTGAACTTGGTGAATCGTATCATGCATATAATCCCGGAAGGGGAAAGGGCAGAGAAGTGCGCGAACTATCCTTCAGTAAGCTTGACAGTAAACCAAACAATGACGAACATGTTCAGGAGCAATAGAAAAGAGAGTAGTGACAGGTTTGGCATCAGAACTATGGACCACATGGAGGATCATCCTAAGGAATTTTGATTCCTAGGAAGCAAATCATGACGGACAACGCAAAGAGGAAATAGGAAGTAGACTAGCAAAAACGTGGGGAGTATTCATCCCGAAACGAAGTCTACCGATATCAAATACTGGCCTTAATTTAAGAAAGAAATTTCTGAGGATGTACTCTCTAGCACAGCATTATATGGCGGTGAATCATGGGCCGGGGGGAAAACAGTGAAAGAAGAGAATCGAAGCACTTGAGATAAAAAAGGTTCTCCGCTGAGGCGAAGGAAACAATATTTGGAAGACACTAACTAGTATAATGGATACGACGATAGCATAAGTGTCAAGACATCAGGGAATAACTTCCATCATGCACTAGTAGGATGTTTCACAACACGAGGGCCACTTGTAAGCCGTGGACAGCGCTGGTCGAGAGTGGAAGACGAGATAAAAGTCATCGGGAGCTTCAGGAATTCCACTTGTCACTCGGTTTCGTCAAGGTCAACCAGTTGAATTCCTCTGTCGCTATCCTGAACTTCTCACAAGTACAGGGCAGGCGCGCGGCGTTGGGTGGCTGCTGATGGAGTAAACACAGAACATGCTACAATACAATTGTAATTCGTCGAGTTGGTAGTTGCTCAGACACAACTATTCGCAAGAACGACTCGTTTGACTTTTGCTCATTTAATATCCTGACACAAGAAGGAAGGAAGGACGGTTGGTGTTTTACCACAGCTATGATTATGAGAGAGAGAGAGAGAGAGAGAGAGAGAGAGAGCTTTGCTGAATTACTATTCACTGAGACACTTGATCGGCTTCTCGGCAAACTATCGATGTCAACGAGTCTTTCGAACAATACTCTGGATGTAGGTAGCGGGGCTATACCTAGCCAATTTTAATCCAGATATTGATTATCTCATAGGTGAAAAAAAAATCCGTTGTTCTTTTTAATATTGACCGCTCGATTTCGAGTTTTGATCTAGCGGTGGTAGTGAATACAAGGTGTTTCCAAATTCCCGTTACATATTTGTGGGACGTCTAGAGGGGATTGAGTGCATAATATTCTGAATAGGAACTCATGTCCGGAAGTGTACCGTTTCCGTTCCACGACGGTTTCAGTTCAGATGTTCAACTCATCCATTTCTACTTGAGGAATTGAAATAGGCGTGATGAAGTACGATTACTAGCTAATAATTCGAAACGACACATAACGAAACATCCATTTATCACTTAAGCACATTTGTAAGTATTAACACTTAAACATTACGTGTTTACATTATTCCAAAACAAAAAAGAACTGTACTTACAGAAAAGTACTGATGCATTACAACAATGGCTCGATGTGGCGAGCACCATCGTTGTTACAGACATTGTACCTGCGAAGCATGTTATGATACAATCTCTCCATCCCACCTGGCGTCTCTTCAATTTCTAGTGTAGCGGCCAGAAGTGTCAGCAAATCTTCCTCTGTACAGGAGTCTCATACGATCCCACAAGAAGTAGAACACTTCAACCTGTCTATCCTATTGCATACCAGGGCAAGCAGCTCTGAGACATTTCTCTTTCCCTTAGCGGAGGTGGACGCGTTACACATCTGCATTGAAACCGTGGTAGAACCCAAACGGTACGTTTCCGGACATGGGTTCATACTCAAAATGTTATGTACTCACTCCCCTCTAAAAATCCTACAAGATTGTAACAGGGACTTCTGAACACTCTGCACAATAAGTCTTTCCTTTATAAAACACACACACACACACACACACACACACACACACACACACACACACACTGTGCTTTACTTGCATATTTAGTTACTTCTCTAAGATTTTATTGCAAAATAGGTGACCCGCACTGCTAAAAAGATTGGGGGTCGGGCTCTGGAAAATCCTAGAGGGCAGAAATTGTAAAGGAAGACCGAGATTGGATTATACGCAACAAATAACTGAAATTGTTGGCTCTAAGAGCTACTGTGAGGTGAAGAGGTTGGCACAGGAGAAGAAATCGTAGCGGGCCGCATCAAACCAATCAGAAAATTAGCCGATGTTCGAAAACAGGGTTAATCCACCTACTACTAGTACCACAGCTCATCCCACTTGTGCCCATTACACAAATACTTTCGCCTTTGCAGTCAGCGTAGGGGATTCAGATTCATCATATTACGTCACTGCTGATACGCAGCGGCTATTAGTGATAACTTCTTTCATTGTAGGATTCCGTATAATGTAACGATATCCGAAAACAGTCATTTAGACTGTTACACTCTGTAAAACGAGAGTACAGGCGCAAAAACGCCTGCTGAGCAAATACGTTGAGCAGCCTCCGAAGGTGTCCGCACTACAGATCGAAAGATATGGAATTATTAGATGTAGTCGACAATAGGTCAATTAGCAGACACATTTTACCTGTTCATGTAGTATCATGTGTTATCGTTACAGAGAAACGGTGCGGACTGTGCCGTGATTTGTCTCCAGTTGTGCAACCGTAATCAACTAAAGCAAACCGACTGATCCAACTATCTGTTCTGACTATGCAGTGTTTCCGGAAATGTTTCGTACTGCTGTGTCTACTTCCGATGTAGTAAGGACGCTTCTTTAGAAAGTCCAAGTGGCTCGTGAGTTGTGAAGCCTCAGACATCCTGGAGGAGCTTCGAGCTCCGCACGTGATCTTTTTCGTGCCACTGCGTTAAGTGGCTTAAACGCTCTCAGGGCCGAGGTGCTCTAATGAGTCCAGTTTACGAGCTTGGCAGGATGTAAGGTAACCTGCAGCTGAGCAAAGGGTATCTGCCCTTGCACTGCAGCGTGTGCGTACAGCTTTCCGCTGTGAAATTGGCACACTTGAACACAAATGTATGCCCATCAGAATGCAGACACGGAATCAAATATACATACGGGGGGAGGGGGAGTGTGAACAAAAATATGGAAACACCGCGAGAAATGCTTGCTTGAACATAAATACAGGTGCTAACCAAGCCTGCAGGTTGCGCTGTTGTGTTGCACCTGTGCATTGTCTTCAATAGGTTGCGGTTGCAAGTGTCAGTCGTTTTCGGAACAGTGTCCTATATAGTTGTGAGTGCGTTGTGCCAGAACTCAGTGAACTGGAACGTGGGGAAATTGTTGGTGCTCGTGTATGTTGCGTGCTTCCGTAACCAAAGAAGCCGGAGTGTTTGGTGTTTCAAAAGGCCGGGTATCGACTATTTTTAGAGCATAAAGGTAAAGCGGAAAAACATCTCCTAAGCCATTAGCTGGACGAAAGTGCGTGTTTGAATGATTAGGACGGACGGTCATTGAGGAGGATTATGAAGAAAAATAAAGAGGACGGCAGCTGCTAGTGTCCCTGCAGAACTGAATGTCGCACTCGAAAATCCTGTCAGCACCAAGTCAAGACGAAGGGAGCTCCATAAGTAGGGAACTGCAAGGCAAGCGGGAATTCCTAAACTAGTGAAACATCGAACCATAACAGGAAAACGTGGTGCCGAAGCCGTGAAACCTGTACTGTGGAGCAGTGGAAGAATGACATTTGGTCGGATGAGTCTTGTTCCCCAGTTTTCCAATATCTGGTCGAGCTTACATCCAAAGAGTGAAACATTGCGTGGGTTCGGTATGTATTTGGGCAGCCAAATCGTGGTATTCTATGGGCCCCATGGTTACCCTGCAATGGCGCATTACTACCAAGGACTATGTGACCGTTTTGGCTGATCATGTCTATCCAATCTTACAGTGTTCCACAATGATGATCCTATGTACCAAGACGACAGCCCCCCCCCCCCCCCCCTAAGATAAACTATGGCATCTCCCCTGGCCGCTACTGTCACCAGATCTCAGTGTAATTGAGTCCTTTTGGTCTACTTTGGAGAGAAGAGTGCGTTATCACTATGCACCTTCATAATCATTACCCGAGTCTTCCACTATTTTGTAGGAAAAATGGTATAAGATTATTCCGAAAACCAGACAGGACCTGTATTTCTGTTCCGAGACGAATGGAAGCTGTTTTGGATGTCACTGATTTCTCTACACCGTATTAGACATGGTAACCTGTTATAAAACTTTTCCGTCGCCGTCAGGCTCGCTAATACAGCAACCGTGCAAGGATTATTTTGAAGAAAAACCGTCATGTTTGCGAAAATTATCTTATGGTCCTATCATGCATGGCTCGAAAAAATATCAAAGAAGCATCCGTGGACCATTAGAAAGAATCTTAAGTTTGCTGCTACGCTGTGAAATAAGCATACGTCAAAATTGGTGCTAAACGAGCGTGTACCTGTACAATAAATAAGAGTAAGCGGAAAATCCTTAAAAACGAAGAAGTACTGCAACAGAGGCAAAATGAAAAGTGCACAGTGATGACAGATGCGGCAGTGCAACAAAAGGACCTCACATACTGAACTGCAGACACGTGGCTTCATTTAAAGAGTATAGTGATATTGGCTGCCACGGATGAAGACGTCAGTCATGTTAACATATCAGAGTTGGACTAAGCGACTCGTGGAGCTTAGTGACGACAGCTCACACAGATGGCGAGCGTGAGTGGTTTCAAAATATAAATTTAAGTAAAACCATATAATTGTCGCGCCTTCCGTCATGTGTGTATTGAAGGTAATGTTTGTACTTTTCATTTTGCCTCTGCTGCAGTACTTCTTCGTTTTTCAAGATTTTATTATTCCGGTTATTTATTGTATAGGTACACTCACGTTTAGCGCGAGCTTGACGCATGCTGATTTCACGGCGTAACAACAAACGTAAGTTTTTTTGTAATGGTTCGTAGACACTTCTTTGATATTTCTATTTTGAACCGTGCATGATAGGACCATATGATTGGCGATTTATATTTCCTTTCTTGTTTGTTTCATAAATCTGATGATGCGTCATTAAACAACCAAGACTGTTTTTCTTTAAAAAGAATGGTAAAGTGTTGGTTGGTTGATTGGGGGGGGGGGGGGGGTAGAGGGGACCAAACAGCGACATCATCTGTCCCATCTGACTAGGGAAGGATGCCGGTTGTACGTTGTATCCTTTCCACCGTCGTGGCATTTGCCTGAAGCGATACAAAAAAATCACGGAAAATCTAAATCTGAATGGCCGAACGCAGGTTTGAACCATCGTTCTCCCGAACGCGAGTCCAATGTGCTAACCACTGTCCCAGTAACGTGTTGTGTTTTTGGTGTTTCCATATATTCGTCTACGACCTCTATATACCTCATGCTGTTAGCGGGAGCAGGAAATGGCGCCATAAAATATCTGCATTAAGTCCCTGATGTTGACTGCGTGCTAGGCTGAAGATTAAAACAGTTTTGTGGAGCTGCATGGAGCTGGCGAAGTTGACGAGCCGTCGGAGCAGCCCTTGCGATTTGTGGATCCTGTGTGACTGAGGTATTGTTTTAAGAGTGTTTTGTATACTCAGTCGGGAGTGCGGATGTAGAATTTGGATTAATCATATTTTTCTTAAGTGGCTTCGTGTTGTGGTTTAGTCAGCGGGATCGCACTAGGTACACAGACCTCATATCAGGTCGCGAAGCCTGTGGCTGTATGGAGATGGTGTTTGATGAAAGTGACGTATATGGTGAGGTCTAATTGACACCAATAAAATATATTTAACTGTGGCTGCCTGCTGTTTTTGTCTGACCTTTTTCCCCCTTTTCACTTTGAATTGTTATCCTGTTTTGTTATGGAAGAGATAATTGGTGGTAGGTGCTAGTAGCCAGCTAGAGGCGGTGTGGTGACTGATGCGATGTGCTTTTACCGATCTATTGATAGGTTCTGGGATTTTATCTGAAAACAGATTGCTACGGGACTTTCCTGAGTGGTATAGGAGTGATGGCAATTTTAACCCTGCCTCGGGAGCCAACTTATTTAGACTGCTTCAGTAGTGTAGCAGAACACAGGCTTAGTCCGAATCCTTCAATAAACGCTTCCCAGTGAGCCTGTGGAGCTGTACACCGCATAGTTTGTTTCGTACGCCGCACAGATCTAAGGCTGCTTGTCTGCTTGCATTTGTTACAGGAGAGCAGACGTTTGTGCTACCTCTTATCCTGAGGGTGGAACAGTGGTTTGCGATGTTGCCATCTTGTTATTACTCGACAGACCTCCGCCTCTGAATTCGACTTCGTAGGATCTTTCCTGGTGTCTTCACTTAAAACTTCGGGCTGACAGGCCGTGGTCGATGTATAACTCTCCCCTCGTGTTTCGTGTCCGACTGCGGGAGACATACTCCGAGGGAAAGCCACGAACTTTACCGGAGGATGTCTCCCACAGTCGGAGTCGGAACGTTAGGGTAGAGTTTTATATATTGACCAGGGCCTGTCAGCCCGGAAGTTTTAATTGAAGACAATACCGGTCGTGAAGGCCTACATTGTATGATTTTTCTTGATGTGTCCCTTCATGGGTGATGCACTCTATTAGTGAATGGACGTGCCAGGTAGCCAAAGAACAATGGGACTTTATTAATCTTTTGAACAAATACAGAAACAGCTTCTTAGAAGGCACGACCGACGTCGTTTATGCTAGCAATGGCAGTTAAGTTAAGTATCTGGTCTGTCCTAGTAGGGTATCATACCGGGGAATATTCATAGGGGAACATAGTCCGCCGGCCGCGGTGGCCGAACGGTTCTAGGCGCTTCAGTCCGGAACCGCGCGACTACTACGATCGCAGGTTCGAATCCTGCCTCAGGCATGGATATGTGTGTTGTCCTTAGGTTAGTTAGGTTTAAGTAGTTCTAAGTCCTACGGGACTGATGACCTCAGATGTTAAGTCTCATAGTGCTCAGAGCCATTTTTTTTAACATAATCCATGGTTGGCGCACCCGCGGCCGACGAGGCAGTAGGCTCCGACTGGTGGACCTTGGTGTGGCTGGCGTAAGGCCTGGAGTGTACGCGCGCTCAGAGAACGGAACTCTGAGGAACTGCAAAGCGGTCAGCATTAAGCACAAGAACTCTGGTGTCGAATGGCTGGAGAGAGGCAGGGCGGTGTCCTATAAAGCCGTCCATCGGAAGAACACTTGGAAAGCGTGGTGGCTGCGTATGACTTGGTGAAGAGACATGCTACCGACGATAGCAGCACTGCTTATGGCGAGCGTAGCGCTACCTGGTACCGAGGCGGCTGCTGGGAGAGCGGTCTCCCGTGGTTGTGTTGGTGGTGCACTGAACGGGCGACCACCTGCAGTTCATCTATGTGTGGTTGGTGGCTCGGTTGTAGGCGGCAGCTGAAGGTACAGCATTCCTATTTTCTACGGAGGAATAGGGGAGACATCTCGCTGTATGATCGTCGGTTGTGACAAGGCTACAGCCGAGTATACTATTTTTCCAGTGTCATAGTGCTTTTTTCGAACAGTATTGTAATTCAGCAGCTATAAACTTAAACAATTACTTATTAAGGGCAGAACATTCGTCACATTGTTTTCCGTAGCAGCAAAAACCAGACTTCGATATATTTACTCGTTCTGGATATTCACCAATAAGCCAAAACGTTATGAACCATTGGTCACTGCGAGTTGTACGAGTAGGCGACAGGATATTGGACTTCCACACCTCAACGCAGAATGTGGAGGTCGGAGGCTGGCCTGTGCTGTAAAACAGGATAGGAGGCGATCTGTGGGATTGAGGGACAAACGGAGCACGGAGAACTGTAAAATTCGCCATTCCAAGAAGTTCTCGTTTTCTCTCTAGAACCAACCTCGGTTATTGAAGTTAATTTCCTGTTTCTTCGTTCTTACAGCTCGCTTCTCACTCCTCACTTTATAAGCTCCCGTCTCCTTGGAGATTATATGGGTTAATTAATGATTATTATGTTACAATCCTCTTGTTGTAGTTGACCGTGTATAACTGTATATCGAGACTTCGTTCATTGTTAAATGCAATGGTGTGGTACTAACTGATGGAGACGCATTAAGAACTGGTAAAATTTAATTTATTTCCTTTATCACACTGCACAAACGTAAACACACTATTATTCAAACTGTGTGCCACTACTATTAAACATAGAGATAACTCCTTCGCTACGCAACCGCCTTTGGCTCACGCAGCCTACACCTTCCACATCCTCTCAACAACTGCCTCTGCTTGCACCACTGGGCATTGTCGCCCTCCAAAGAACAACCACTTACAGATACTACACACCAGTACCCTCACAACTTCTTAGTTCTCAAGTCTTTGTTCTTGCTTCTCAGTTCATGAGCTTTACAAATCTCACCTGTGTAGCTTTTTTCGTTGATCAAAATGAGACAAATTTGTTTTCGGTTCTCAGATTTCTGTTTGTTGTTACTATGTAACTCCTGCCTTTTTTTGGAGGAATTCGAGCAACGTCATTGAAGGTAAGGATGATTAATTTGGTGTGTAGAGCCTTATGCGACTGGAGACATAGCATCAGACATCCGGAAAAATGTCATATGTACAATCTCAAAAATAGCAAGGGCAGATAAGTGTGAGAACCATCGTATAGTCAGTTTAACAGCTTATATATTCAAGTTGCTGACAAGAGTAACACACAGAAGAATGGAAAAGAATGCTGCATGGGAAGGCGGGTGATACGCAATATGTACAAGAGGGAACTATGCAAGCCTTCGTCCCTACCGCACAGGAAAGTTGCGACAGTCTTCTAGGAGGAACAAATCGCGGATATGAACCCGCGTCCGGAAACATCATCCAACGGCGATACAGAGCGTCGAAGTTAGATGCTCCGGGACTGTCACAAGGTTATCAAAATGGCTCTGAGCACTATGGGACTTAACTTCTACGGTCATCAGTCCCCTAGAACTTAGAACTACTTAAACCTAACTTACCTAAGGACATCACACATAGCCATGCCCGAGGCAGGATTCGAACCTGCGACCGTAGCGGTCGCGCGGTTCCAGACTCTAGCGCCTAGAACCGCTCGGCCACTCCGGTCGGCACTAGGTTATCCCTTCGCCAGCAAACGTGACTTTACAAGTCGACGGACCGTCTCTTCTCGCAATGTTGTGTGTTACTCAGTGATCACGACTGACTGCCACGATCGTCAGTGGAGGAGATGGTGCTAGATGCTTCATAGAAAAGCTTTGTTTACGATCTGTTATCTTGGTGGATGACGATTTCGGATGTATCTGCAGTTTATTTTTCTCCTGGAACCCTCTAAAAGCTCCGTTGTCTTTCGTGTGTTCCGGTATATTTCCACGACTGGGAATGTTGTATTGTGTGTGTGTGTGTGTGTGTGTGTGTGTGTGTGTGTGTGTGTAAGCATATAGAACACACAAACAGACAGAACACACACAGACGCACATGAACAAGAATCCCCTCACAACAAGAAGCAAATGATACACCCTCAACTATAACAACAAAGAATCACTCAGAATAGCCAAGATACTCGTAAACACGTAAACAAGGACATATGATAGCCTACAGAATATATAATTCAGCACAGAAAACTATGGACAACCAGTACCAACACAGACAAACGCAACACATCTGGTAATTATCGGTTGACATTTCAGGACTGCAATTCGATAAATTGAACAGAGAAGCAGAATGAAATGAAACGATCGTATGGCATTGTCCGGGAGGTCCCATTCGGGTTCGGCCGCCAGGTGCAAGTCTTACTTCAGTCGGCGCCACATTGGGCGACTTGCGGCCGATGACGAGGATGAAATGATGATGAGAACAACACAACACCCAGTCCCCGAACGGAAAAGGGTGTTCTGTTGTCATCATCATCATCATTTCATTCTCATCATCGGCCGCAAGTCGCCAGATGTGGCGCCGACTGAGAACCAGAAATTTCAATATTAGGTACACAAAACGCAAACTATGGCTTACAGATGACAAACAGTGTAAGAAAAACAGGTATAACACAAGATACTGAGAGCCACAAAAACCACAGCGTGGCATAACTGTTTCTTTTTTTAAATTTGTGAATACTGTTCTGAGAAACTGAAATTCTGTACATATCTGGGTAAAAAAGAAGAAATAATTGTTTGCTCGTAACCAAATCTATCCAAAAACAAATTCTGTAAATTTCCAGAGATGTCCATTTCTCTTCAACTGAGCTTCCAACTGTTTTATACCTTAACGCAGGATCTACGGCCTTTGAGAACTTCAAGCGCAACTCATCTTCCAACTTGAGGATCCCACTTCTTTCCACAATCATTCTTCCGTGTGATTCTCTCAGAATTCAGACTGCTAGTCGTAGTAACTTAATTGTGATTCGAAAAAAAAAGGTTCAAATAGCTCTGAGCACTATGCGACTTAACTTCTGAGGTCATCAGTCGCCTAGAACTTCGAACTAATTAAACCTAACTAACCTAAGGACATCACACACATCCATGCCCAAGGCAGGATTCGAACCTGCGACCGTAGCGGTCACGCGGTTCCAGACTGAAGCGCCTTTAACCGCACGGCCACACCGGCCGGCCAATTGTGATTCGAATTTATGTCTTCTCCTAGATGGACTTTACTGTTTAATATTTGCTTCCTGTGCGTCTGTCTGACCATGAGGTAATCCCCCTGCAGTCTTCCTGCGCCACCGGGCAATTTCCAAGTATTTGTTCTCTTCTTGTGATTTTTGAACAGTGTGTTCGCTATTACTAGCTGAAATTTATTGCAAAATTCAGTCCTTTCCCTCAGTCCTCCACCACAATCGTGATGTAGTCCAATAAATTTGCACCATTCCCGTGTATACTCTCCGCATACTAACACAGAATGAATCACTTCCGTGTTTTTCAAGGACGTTTTGTACATATTTTGCTGACATAATCAAAACTAGTCAAGAAATATGTGAATCCCAGGAAAAGTGATAATTTATACTCATTGCCCCATTTAGTAATTACGGCCACTACTTGCAAACGTATCACAATAGTGTATGCACTAATAAATACAATTTTTTCCTTTACGTGATTGGATGGCGAGAATTCAATAATCTGTGCCTGACAATTGGTGGTATTGCTGTTCATTTGTAGCACACAAATGAAGAAGAAAATTTTCACACACTGTTGTAGGGCCCTTGTTATATTTAAAGATCTAAAAATAGTGTCTCGACCTCGTCGTCAGTAGTTTGTACGTCCGTTCCTTTTTAACTCCTTACCACTGCAGACAATAGCTAAGGCGAAGATGTAGTTCACGTAGAAAAATAAGCACTGATCTTGAGATAATGACTATTTTGCACTGTTTCATGTGCTAATAACACTCCGCGTGATCTTGCACTGGTAAAAGTTTGCGTTGGTGCAGATATGCAGGGTAGGAAAATATCCGTGTGGATGACAGTGGACGTCACTGCGATCTACAATCCGATCGATCTTTCCCACTCTCCCACGCCTTCCTTCGCTCCCCTCCTCCCATCGCTACTTCTCCACAGCAGTCAGACGCTGCCGGTGGTCCAGTTTCTCGCAGAGCTTCAAAACATTGCGGCACGTGGCTTTGTCGGCCTAGGTTGTTTGTGTATCCCCGGCGTCCGGGATTTGTAACAGCTGCCGGCGCATATCGAATGTCCGCGGTCGACGCTCTCAGATAGCCAACAGAGCAAGAAAGTGTTCAGCTCAAACACACGCAACCAAAGTGCTCCCACGTGCATGAGTAGGTGATGTACAGATAACTGATGGGTTACACGAAAGTATAAGAAAGTTTCAGGAATAGAATTCGAATAGAAGGAACCGTCTGAAGAGCACAGAATATCGACTAAGAAAGAAATCAAAGAAAGGTGAAAGTAACGAGAAATGACAGTAATAAGATTAGCGATAATTGAGGACGTAGGAGTGTAGATGGTACTCAGAAATGAATAGTTACATGAGAGAGAAAAAATTTTTAAAAAAAAGGTTGGTGATCCAAGGAAGATACAAAAAGAAGATTAACACGGGCAAAAAAGAGCACTGATTTGAAGAAGGAACATGAACATACGACAAGTGTTAAGATCTCAGGAAATAGCTGCCATGTTACTACACGAGGCCGTAGAGGACAACAGCTGTAGGGCAAGAGAGAGATTGGAACATATCCAACAGGTAATTGCGATGTCATTTTAATATAGATTTCGTGGCTTCCTTTTGGTAAAAATGTATGTGGTGGTATTACTGTCAAAAACAACTACCATTCTCGAAGTGCATAGTAGTGATTCTATTCCTGAGAGTGTAACACCTGCACAGGATCTGCCATGTACGAGTATCTGCCCAAAAGCTTTCAAAAATGTGAACGAATGTGCAGTATCAGCTAACGAAAAACAAAATACATCACGACTAAAGCGGGCCAGTTTTAATTTGGAAAGGGGATGTGGACGGACTTTTGATGGTAAGACGCTGACCAAGATACAATCCAGCTGGAATTTTACTGTCTCCGAGTATTTTCTTAGTAGCCCTATACGCCCTCCTCTTGTGATTTTTTTAAAAAAAGTGTATTCGCTTTTACTAGCTGAAATTTATTGCAGAACTAAATTAGACTTTCCCCGCTCTCATTCCCGTTACTTGGTCCTTATTCTCCCGTAATTCTTTCTTCTGCCCCTTCTGGTCTTTCATGAGTCACTTTACTTATTGAAGTACCCGTTTAATATCCTCATATTCTTTCTCCAACTTTATCTTCTGCTTTTGAAGTCGGCATGTATACCTGACCTATTTTGTTGGCGTTGGTTCGCTGTCGAATCTGATGAGAACAATCCTATAACTGAACTGTTCTCAGTAGCTCATTATTTGCCCTACTTTCCCATTCATAACGAATCCTACTCCCGTTACCTCACTTTCTCCTGTCGTTTATATTATCCTGTGTTCATCTAACCAGAAATCCTGGTCTTCCTCACTTCGCTGACTCCAATTGTATGTAGGTAGAGACTCCGCATTTCCCTTTCCAGATTTTCTAGCTTGCCTACCACGTTCATACGACTAACGTTCCATGCCCCGACTCATCGTATGTGGGTCACTTCCCCCTTGGCAGTACCGCTCCCGGAGTGGCGTTTAGGCGACTAATGTGGTATCTTCGCGATGCAGAGATCAAGATGATAGTTTCTTAACTAACCGTCCACATGTCTTGTTGATATAAATAATTCGTTATTGAAATGGTTTCCATTTCATTCTGTATCCTCATGCAGTTGATCATTGGTGATTCTTCCGCATTTTAGGGGCAGTTTCGCACCTCATGTCCAAGAGCTCGCCCTTAAACTCTGTCCGCTCCTCCTCCTTCTCTGATAAGACCGCTTGCAGGAGGAATATTTTTCGTTACACCAGAAGTCGTCGGCCGTCTTTGCTGATGATTTTGTTCATATACTAAGCAGAGGCTGGGATCGAACCCTGGACAGAGGACGTGTTGACTACTAGTCAAACATGCTACCAATAGTCCACGGACTCACACACTTAGAGGCTCCAAATTACATCAGATTTACATATCTTGTAGAGCAAAATGCAGTGTGTGAGGTTGACTGTCTCGTCCAAAAATTTACCTTAAAGCGTCCCACATGCTTTCAATCAAGTCTTGTAATCAATGTACGCAATATATCCCAGTAACTCTATCTGAAAGCCTCTAAAGCTGTCAGTCTCACTAGCAAAATGTCATAAGACCTAATGTCAGTGGCAGGTGATAAATAAAAAAACAACGAGTAATTAAATATTCATGGAAAATGTAAATCAATCTATAACGAGCAATGTTCAAATACAAAGTAACTGTCTGTTCACTGGCTCACGGAGTTATCCCGTTGCTTGATACGAGTAATTAGGCCCTCTCAACACAATCCTGAGTCACTCCAAACCCTGTCAATTTTAAATCAACTGCACGGAATATAACAATAAATTAGTGACTGGACAGCAGCCGGATTATCGACAAAGCACGTGCATTCAACAGAGCTGCCGTGGATGTGAGACAGAAACTAGTCAATGACCTGGAACTCAGTGGATGTCTCAGAGTTTCCGTACGCGCCAGTGCTGCGAGTTACACTCACCGTATGCTGAAATGGCGCCACTGACGCGCTCCTTTGTCTGCCGCAGGAGACGATGGTGCTGTCGCGGCTCGAACACTGATCGTCTGTGTAGGGTCTCATTGCGGACCTCATCTCAAACCGATCTTCCAAAAACGCGGAGTGTCTCCGAAAAGACACCGCGATAAGCACAAACTGACCTCTCTCTCCACGAAACCTCGAGGCCGAATTCCCATTTCCCCGCGCACATTCGCGGTATCTTACGGATTATGCCAACGTACAGAAGTCCAGAAATTCGTGGAAAGTGGGGAGACTGCAGCTGCGGTCGCCTGAAACCACCTGTCACCGAAAATCCCGCCAAGACATCGCCTCTACGAATAAATCCAATGGACATTCGGAATCCATCCTCAGTTTTAAAAAAAATGAGTTTCAATACCGTCACTTTCACAGAAGTGTTGAGAATATACACGAACACAGTTAGGAGGCTGTGCCCTTCCACAAGAACAGCCAAACGCGACCCTCCCTTGCCGTTGCAAAAATGAGGTCAGAGTTTCGGCCATCGCCCTGTGCCTTCCTGTAAAATGTTCTACGTGACTACTCATAAGCTCTGCGCCAGACTTCCGTTACATAGAGTCTCTCGCAGGCCGGACTGAACTCTTCACCAAGAACCGTATTTTTATTGCTCCATTTCTCTGCCTGTCCTTTGCAAATCCAACGCGTTCTGCGTTTTTCACCAGAGACTTACGAAATTAAGATAGCCGTCATGACGTTATAGAGAAAATGGAATCGTGCTTTCTGAAGTAGTTCGTTCAGTCTCTGTAGTTACGAATCTGGACACCGTGAATTGCTTTGCTTAGACCTCCTTTAATTTTCTGATTAAAAATATAATGACAAAAAGAAAGGCATGCGACAAGGTTTGCCACTCTTGAGTAGTGCGTCCAATAACGCCCTGTATGTACACTCATGCTCATAAATTAAGGATAATGCTGATACATGCCGAAACAACGCCCTGGTGGGCGCTTTGCGGGTTTAAATCACCTCGAGGTATGACCATGCGGTGGATTTGACCTGCGGACGTCGCACGGTGGTGCTGCCAGCAGTCCACATACTCAGAGGTGCGTTGGTGCATGTCAGAGTACGGTGCAGCGAGTAAGTGTGCAGACGTTTTCAGACGTGCTAATGGTGACTGTGTGTTGAAAATGGCTCAAAGAACACATGTTGATGACGTTACGGGGGGTAGAATACTAGGGCGACTGGAGGCTGGTCAAACACAGCAGGTAGTAGCACTGGCCCTCCGTGTACCACAAACTGTGATCTCAAGAATATGGCAACGATTCCAACAGACAGGAATCGTGTCCAGGCACTACAGTACGTGACGTCCATAGTGTACAACACCACAAGAAGACCGATATCTCACCATCAGTGCCCGCAGACGGCCACGGAGTACTGCAGGTAGCCTTGCTCGGGACCTTACCGCAGCCAGTGGAACAGTTATCTCCAGACACGCAGTCTACGGACGACTGAACAGACATGGTTTATTCGGCCGGACACCTGAAAGGTGTATTCCACTGACCCCTGGTCTCAGGAGAGGCCGTAAAGCCTGGTGTCAAGAACACAGTACATGGTCATTGGAACAGTTGTCCAAGTTTATGTTCACAGACGAGTCCAGGTACAGTCTGAACAGTGATTCTCACGGGTTTTCATCTGGCGTGAACCAGGAACCACATACCAACCCCTTAATGTTCCTGAAAGGGACCTGTATGCAGGTCGTGGTTTGGTGATGTGGGGTGGGATTATGATTAGTGCACGTACACCCCTGCATATCTTTGACAGAGGAACTGTAACAGGTCAGGTGCATCAGGACGTCATTTTGCACCAGTATGTCCGCCTTTTCAGGGGTGCAGTGGGTCCCACCTTCCTCCTCATGAATGATTATGCACGGTCCCATCGAGCTGCCACCGTGGAGGAGTACCTTGAAACAGAAGATATCAGATGAATGGAGGGGCCTGTCTGTTCTCCAGATCTAAACCCCATTGAGCACGTCTGGGATGCTCTCGGTCGATGTGTCGCTGCACGCCTTCACACCCCTAGGACACTTCAGGAGCTCCGACAGGCATTGGTGCAAGAATGGGAAGCTATACCCCAGTAGCTTCTCGACCATCTGATACAGAGTATGCCAACCTGCTGTGCGGCCTGTGTAAGTGTGCATGGTGATCCTATCCCATATTGATGTCGGGGTACATGCGCAGGCGTTTTTTAGCACATGTGTTTCGGGAACGTTTTCTCAGCTTATCACCAATACCGTGGACTTACAGATCTGTGTCGTGTGTGTACCTATGTGCCCATGCTATTAGCGCCAGTTTTGTGTAGTGCCACGTTCTGTGGCGCCACATTCTGCAATACCCCTTAATTTATGTGCATGAGTGTACTTACTTACAAAAAGTAAACTACAGATACGTGTGCGCACCATTATGCTTTACACAGCGATCTGTGCGAAACAATCCGTCCATAAGAGGCATCTCGGAAGTTATGCTTCGAATAGGCTACCTTGACTTCTGTGCGCAAGTCTTGTAACGAAGTTCAGCAACTTCAGGTCAAATTATTCCCTACAATGAGTTGGCTGGCGTGGTAACGCCCGTGCTTCGTAATGGTCGTTTCAGTGGGGCTGATAACGTTGTTAAACCACGTCTACATCTGCATCTACATTTATATTCCGCAAGCCACCCAACGGTGTGTGGCGAAGGGCACTTTACGTGCCACTGTCATTACCTCCCTTTCCTGTTCCAGTCGCGTATGGTTCGCGGGAAGAACGACCGTCTGAAAGTCTCCGTGCGCGCTCTAATCTCTCTAATTTTACATTCGTGATCTCCTCGGGAGGTATAAGTAGGGGGAAGCTATATATTCGATACCTCATCCAGAAACGCACCCTCTCGAAACCTGGCGAGCAAGCTACACCGCGATGCAGAGCGCCTCTCTTGCAGAGTCTGCCACTTGAGTTTGTTAAACATCTCCTTAACGCTATCACGGTTACCAAATAACCTTGTGACGAAACGCGCCGCTCTTCTTTGGATCTTCTCTATCTCCTCCGTCAACCCGATCTGGTACGGATCCCACACTGATGAGCAATACTCAAGTATAGGTCGAACGAGTGTTTTGTAAGCCACCTCCTTTGTTGATGGGCTACATTTTCTAAGGACTCTCCCAATGAATCTCAACCTGGTACCCGCCTTACCAACAATTAATTTTATATGATCATTCCACTTCAAATCGTTCCGCACGGATACTCCCAGATATTTTACAGAAGTAACTGCTACCAGTGTTTGTTCCGCTATCGTATAATCATACAATAAAGGATCCTTCTTTCTATGTATTCGCAATACATTACATTTGTCTATGTTAAGGGTCAGTTGCCACTCCCTGCACCAAGTGCCTATCCGCTGCAGATCTTCCTGCATTTCGCTACAATTTTCTAATGCTGCAACTTCTCTGTATACTACAGCATCATCCGTGAAAAGCCGCATGGGACTTCCGACACTATCTACTAGGTCATTTATATATATTGTGAAAAAAAATGGTCCCATAACACTCCCCTGTGGCACGCCAGGGGTTACTTTAACGTCTGTAGGTGTCTCTCCATTGATAACAACATGCTGTGTTCTGTTTGCTAAAAACTCTTCAATCCAGCCACACAGCTGGTCTGATATTCCGTAGGCTCTTACTTTGTTTATCAGGCGACAGTGCGGAACTGTATCGAACGCCTTCCGGAAGTCAAGAAAAATAGCATCTACCTGGGAGCCTGTATCTAATATTTTCTGCTGGCCGAAGTGGCCGTGCGGTTAAAGGCGCTGCAGTCTGGAACCGCAAGACCGCTACGGTCGCAGGTTCGAATCCTGCCTCGGGCATGGATGTTTGTGATGTCCTTAGGTTAGTTAGGTTTAACTAGTTCTAAGTTCTAGGGGACTAATGACCTCAGCAGTGGAGTCCCATAGTGCTCAGAGCCATTTTTTAAATATTTTCTGGGTCTCATGAACAAATAAAGCGAGTTGGGTCTCACACGATCGCTGTTTCCGGCATCCATGTTGATTCCTACGTAGTAGATTCTGGGTTTCCAAAAACGACGTGATACTCGAGCAAAAAACATGTTCTAAAATTCTACAACAGATCGACGTCAGAGATATAGGTCTATAGTTTTGCGCATCTGCTCGACGACCCTTCTTGAAGACTGGGACTACCTGTGCTCTTTTCCAATCATTTGGAACCTTTTGTTCCTCTAGAGACTTGCGGTACACGGCTGTTAGAAGGGGGGCAAGTTCTTTCGCGTACTCTGTGTAGAATCGAATTGGTATCCCGTCAGGTCCAGTGGACTTTCCTCTGTTGAGTGATTCCAGTTGCTTTTCTATTCCTTGGACACTTATTTCGATGTCAGCCATTTTTTCGTTTGTGCGAGGATTTAGAGAAGGAACTGCAGTGCGGTCTTCCTTTGTGAAACAGCTTTGTAAAAAGTTGTTTAGTATTTCAGCTTTACGCGTGTCATCCTCTGTTTCAATGCCATCATCATCCCGGAGTGTCTGGATATGCTGTTTCGAGCCACTTACTGATTTAACGTAAGACCAGAACTTCGTAGGATTTTCTGTCAAGTCGGTACATTGAATTTTACTTTCGAATTCACTGAACGCTTCACGCATAGCCCTCCTTACGCTAACTTTGACATCGTTTTGCTTCTGTTTGTCTGAGAGGTTTTGGCTGCGTTTAAACTTAGAGTGAAGCTCTCTTTGCTTTCGCAGTAGTTTCCTAACTTTGTTGTTGTACCACGGTGGGTTTTTCCCGTCCCTCACAGTTTTACTCGGCACGTACCTGTCTAAAACGCATTTTACGATTGCCTTGAACTTTTTCCATAAACACTCAACATTGTCAGTGTCGGAACAGAAATCTTCGTTTTGATCTGTTAGGTAGTCTGAAATCTGCCTTCTATTACTCTTGCTAAACAGATAAACCTTCCTCCCTTTTTTTATATTCCTACTAACTTCCATATTCAGGGATGCTGCAACGGCCTTATGATCACTGATTCCCTGTTCTGTACATACAGAGTCGAAAAGTTCGGGTCTGTTTGTTATCAGTAGGTCCAAGATGTTAGCTACGGTCGCAGGTTCGAATCCTGCCTCGGGCATGGATGTGTGTGATGTCCTTAGGTTAGTTAGGTTTAAGTAGTTGTACGTTCTAGGGGACTGATGACCACAGATGTTAAGTCCCATAGTGCTCAGAGCCATTTGAACCATTTTTTTCCAAGATGTTATCTCCACGAGTCGGTTCTCTGTTTAATTGCTCGAGGTAATTTTCGGATGTGCACTCAGTATAATGTCACTCGATGCTCTGTCCCTACCACCCGTCCTAAACATCTGAGTGTCCCAGTCTATATCTGGTAAATTGAAATCTCCACCTAAGACTATAACATGCTGAGAAAATTTATGTGAAATGTATTCCAAATCTTCTCTCAGTTGTTCTGCCACTAATGCTGCTGAGTCGGGAGGTCGGTAAAAGGAGCCAATTATTAACCTAGTTCGGTTGTTGAGTGTAACCTCCACCCATAATAATTCACAGGAACTATCCACTTCTACTTCACTACAGGATAAACTACTACTAACAGCGACGAACACTCCACCACCGGTTGCATGCAATCTATCCTTTCTAAACACCGTCTGTACCTTTGTAAAAATTTCGGCAGAATTTATCTCAGGCTTCAGCCAGCTTTCTGTACCTATAACGATTTCAACTTCGGTGCTTTCTATCAGCGCTTGAAGTTCCGGTGCTTTACCGACGCAGCTTCGACAGTTTACAATTACAATACCGATTGCTGCTTGGTCCCCGCATGTCCTGACTTTGCCCTGCACCCGTTGAGGCTGTTGCCCTTTCTGTACTTGCCCAAGGCCATCTAACCTAAAAAACCGCCCAGCCCACGCCACACAACCCCTGCTACCCGTGTAGCCGCTTGTTGCGTGTAGTGGACTCCTGACCTATCCAGCAGAACCCGAAACCCCACCACCCTATGGCGCAAGTCGAGGAATCTGCAGCCCACACGGTCGCAGAACCGTTTCAGCCTCTGATTCAGACCCTCCACCCGGCTCTGTACCAAAGGTCCACAGTCAGTCCTGTCGACGATGCTGCAGATGGTGAGTTCTGCTTTCATCCCGCTAGCGAGACTGGCAGCCTTCACCAAATCAGATAGCCGCCGGAAGCCAGAGAGGATTTCCTCGGATCCATAGCGACACACATCATTGGTGCCGACATGAGCGACCACCTGCAGATGGGTGCACCCTGTACCCTTCATGGCATCCGGAAGGACCCTTTCCACATCTGGAATGACTCCCCCCCGGTATGCACACGGAGTGCACATTGGTTTTCTTCCCCTGTTTTGCTGCCATATCCCTAAGGGGCCCCATTACGCGCCTGACGTTGGAGCTCCCAACTACCAGTAAGCCCACCCTCTGCGACCGCCCGGATCTTGCAGACTGAGGGGCAACCTCTGGAACAGGACAAGCAGCCATGTCAGGCCGAAGATCAGTATCAGCCTGAGACAGAGCCTGAAACCGGTTCGTCAGACAAACTGGAGAGGCCTTCCGTTCAGCCCTCCGGAATGTCTTTCGCCCCCTGCCACACCTTGAGACGACCTCCCGCTCTACCACAGGTGAGGGATCAGCCTCAATGCGGGCAGTATCCCGGGCAACCACAGTCGTAGTCCGATCGGGGGATGCGTGGGACGAGCTGGCCGTCCCCGACAAACCCCCATCCGGACCCCCACAGTGATGCCCATTGGCAACAGCCTCAAGCTGTGTGACCGAAGCCAACACTGCCTGATGCTGGGAGCTAAGGGATGCCAACTCAGCCTGCATCCGAACACAGCAGTTGCAGTCCCTATCCATGCTAAAAACTGTTTTGCAAAGAACGTCTGAACTAATCTACAGAGAGCGCAAACAAATCGACAAAATTTAAACGGTTATTAAAATACAAGATCGCCTAGTAAATGCAGTAATGCTGCTACTTGCGCACTGCTGGCACACTGCTCGGCGGCGGAAGGAGACTACGCGATTTTACACTATTCGGGTACTAAAACGCGATGCTACAACTCTCAAATACTATAATACGCCCGAAATTTATGAATTAAACAATGCAAGTACCAAAAACACGCAAAGAAACTAAGAATTAAACTATGTAACAAATGAGTGAGCTAGGAGTATAGGACTTGCTGCTGCAGCTGCTTATCCAACGGCGGCAGGGGGCACGTCCAGTCCAGCGGCCTAGAAATTGTTCGGGTATCTCGCACACCTGAATACCAAAGTGTGCTGGAGCTCTGTCCTACTGTAGGCCTACCTACACGTGATCCATGATTCTATTGCCCCTTGAACTGAAGTCTTAACCGCATTTGCAACGCTCCAAATACGAATTTCCATTCTCCATAACCCGATTAGTAACCGCGGCGACATCCCGGACCATATCCTGAGAAGAGAGGGATGGCAACTCATGCAGTGGGCACCAGAATGAAAAATGCTCCACTCGTGGCACAAAAAGAAGGCGATTATGTCTTGGACAGAGGTGTATGTTACCTGAAGCAAAAGCACATTTTTCCCAAACAAGTTGGATAGCTTTAAAAGGTTTTGCCTTGCCGAAGCGACGGCGAAACGCACTCATTGTTTCTCTCATTGCTTGTTCTGTATGTGTACGTTGGTGCGCGTACACTCTCTCTCTCTCTCTCTCTCTCTCTCTCTCTCTCTCTCTCTCTCTCTCTCTCTACTCACCGTACCTCAACAGTGTAACTGTGTCGGCTCATATCAACCGTGGCTGCACTACTGAAACACTGCAATAATGAAAAAGTAATATAATTCTACCAAAAATGGTTTTTGTTAGCTTCAGACCTTGGATACCAATAAGACACAGAATAGTATTTTATTCGCCCAGTTGTTCCAAGTATAGAGGGGAACTGGGACTTCTCGGACACTCTCCATATGAAACTTCTTATTGCTACAAAATGAGCATTTTTAAAAAAATCTAAATTTCTGTCTAATCCTCTTAAACGTTATTAACAAAGTAGAGTGACGCGTGGTTCATACTGAGGCTGTATGATAGAACACATTGGAGTGAAGGTCGCGCAACGCGACATTTATGGGTGCGACACACGTGTTCCCACTGGGATGACACGATACGCTGCAAGATGCACGATGCGGCTCGCCATACGACAAGCAACGACACAGCACGGATCACTTTTCTCCTTCAGTTTCACTTACAACCATCACCTCTTGTGAAGAATACGTTATTGTGGCTGGTCGTTATTTGAAGTTGAAGAAACTGTAAAAGAAAGGGAAGTGTACTGGGTGCACCCTTACAGTGCTCTAAATAGCATCCGTGGTTTCTGGTGAGCTCTCCTAACACGAACACATATTCCATGATTTCTACAGAATGAGTCCAGACAGTTTCCATCTTTTGGAGCAACTACTGTCCGTTACTCTGACAAAGCAAGACACAAATTTTCTGCTTGCTATTTCTTCCGCCGAGAGGCTACTCATTACAGTAAGGTAAGTTGGTTAAGGTGTGTGAACAACGTTAAAAGTTTCACCTTGGAAAGCTAATTTTTGGTACGCCATCCTACATTGTTACTTCAGTCGCTGTAGTACATGCGTAAGTAATCGTTCCAAATTGATAAAGGTAGGATAGTATTTCTACAACTGCTCAGTCTAGCGGAGTGGTATATAATTCAGTTTGAGGAATATTTTGAAGGAACGTTGCTGGTTTGAAGTAAATCGGCAGTTAGTGGTGTAGCAGTGGGTGGTGAACCCCGTGTAGTGGTAGACAGTGTTTTTGAGGAAATGGAAAAAGCCCATGATGATAAGGAAAAAGACGACGTGTCCTCTTGGCTTCGCGCAGCTGCTTATTCATAAGTAAACGTAATTTCGCTTTCAATTCTCTTTTACGACTGCCATAAAATCTCCTGAGATTAGGGAAAAGTCTGAAAAAAACACCCATCCTGCTTCGTCAACTAATCACTCCCTGTGTCTTTTCTTTTCAGTAAGTTGTTACATATTCAGCGTCGGCTTGCATGGGGAGCATACGAAGAAGAGAACCACGACGCAGCTCAATAGTGCGCAAATCATCAGGCAGTGGCCTCGCGTGCGGCGCACAGCGGCCAACCGCGCCGAGAACAACGACAAATATACAGTATCTCACGTATTTTCTCGAGAATGGAAAGAGGTGTCTCTCTCCTTCCACCATTAAAAATAATTTAGATATGTTACCAGTATTTCGCACGCAGCAATACGTGTCCTGGCCGGCGAGCACAGTCTTCACTGCAAACTTTTAAAAATATGTGTTGTGTTTTACTTTAATTCGAAGTATCACAATAACTATGGGCAATAACGAACAGAAAACCAATTCATGATCAAGCTGTGATGTCAGACTATAAGTGCGGAAAAATCAGTTTTTCATCGACTAGTTTCCTGAAAATCGCATGAGAAAGACTGCATAGCGGAGAACAAAGGCGAATCCCAGAACAGAGTGATTTTTTAAATTTTTTACACTGGAAGTTTTACTGATGAACTAACTACAAAGACCGCTGTAGCTTTGCTTCATAGGATGACTTGAAATTTCCCTGCCTGTGTACCGTACGACACAAGTTGCGTGGAGCGACCAGCACTCCATGTTACGCCGGGCGATACGACAGACGTTAAGTGTCGGTGTCGTACTGCTGTCGTCCCAGTGTAAACCAGTTAAGCCGCTTCCACAATGTTTCCATGCGCTCCGCTAATGTTGACTGCTCCTCCGCCGCGTCGCCAGCCGCATCGCATATCGTATCGGACATGGTAACGCCTCAGTGTGAGCTGCCCTTCGGTGTGTTCTTTTACAGCTCTTGAGAGCAGAACGGGCTGTAGTTGAACTTCGTGCTTTCCGGGCCTTGTATACCAACAAGCTACGAGTGGGAATCCCAATTGGAAATTTTTGGAAGAGTATTACGAGTACCGGAAATGACTAGGAAGGGAGACCTCTCGAAAACCTTGGACAGACTGCGAGATTATATTCTTAATTATTATTCATTATTGCTTTATGTAGAACACTATGTACATTATTGCATAGTTCAAATTTTGGAAATCTTCGTCAGCTGCACATTGATCTGTTGTTAGAATAAACGCACAAAAAAATGGCTCTGAGCACTATGGGACTCAACTGCTGAGGTCATTAGTCCCCTAGAACTTAGAACTAGTTAAACCTAACTAACCTAAGGACATCACAAACATCCATGCCCGAGGCAGGATTCGAACCTGCGACCGTAGCGGTCTTGCGGTTCCAGACTGTAGCGCCTTCAACCGCACGGCCACTTCGGCCGGCATAAACGCACAAATACTACACATGTCTTGGACAACTTCACTCGTGAATAACACTGTTCCTTTCAAAACACAGTGTTAATGTAGCTGCAGTGTCCAGTCACAGTTATTTACGAGTGAAATGCTGTAAAATATGTGTAGTTTATTGGGTATGCATTTCAGTAACAGTTGAAGGATTGTCGAAAGCTAATGAGAAGCTAAGCTACCATTATCCAACAATCTGCAGAAGGTCCCACGTAACCTAGTAATGCAGAATAAGAACTGAATGGAGAATACCAGATGGCACAGAGGTGCTGAGACAAGTTTGGGCCTACATGAGAAAACAGATGTTTGCATAAGAGACCTTATATCAAAAACAGTTTGTTGTATTTGTGAGACAATGGTGTCTACTGTTTCAGTCAAAAATAAGAATCTTCAGTGTAGGTGATATTGTACAGGTTTAATGAAGGTTAAAAACTGCATAATGAAATACACAATTGTGTACGTATTTTTTTATTAAAGACGTTCGATTTCGGTCTAGGATCCGACCATCATCGAGTCCGAAAACGATCTTAGCTATGCTTTTAAGCTGTTGGAACAACAGTTATACGTGGTAAACTGTTCCATTACAAAAATTAGCTGTGGATGCGTCACATAAACGTTGTGTCAGCCTCAGATTCTTGTGTGCGCTTATTATCACCTCCCAATGTTGCTTATAACTGATGTTCCGATTGGTTACAAGCGTAGTTGAGATAGTTTCTGGACTCGATGAGCCGACCAGTGTGGCCGCGCGGTTCTAGGCGCTTCAGTCTGGAACCGCGCGACCGCTATGGTCGCATGTTTGAATCCTGCCTCGGGCATGGATGTGTGTGATGTCCTTAGGTTAGTTAGGTTTAAGTAGTTCTAAGTTCAAGGGAACTGATGACCTCAGATGTTAAGTCCCATAGTGCTCAGAGCCATTTGAACCAATTGGCCTCGGTGATGGTCTGATCCTAGACCGAAACCGATCGCCTTTAAATATATATATATATATATATATATATATATACCTGTTACAACTGTGCATTTCATTATTTAAGTTAAAAAAGGAAGAACTGTGTGTGTTGTGGAAGTCTGAATAGGGTAACGATGAGCCACGCCGACTGCGAAGAGTGGCAAGTCTGTCTGACCTCCACTTGCTTTCCAGTAATATTACCCGGCACTCTTCTTGTTACTGACTTTGGCTCTCGGCTGTCTGCTCAGGCGTGCGGCCCGGACATGTGCGGCGAGTACGGCCGCTGCAACAACTACCTGAGCGGCGGCGTCATCTTCTCGTCGTGCGCGTGCGTGCACGGCTACCGCGGTTGGGGCTGCACCGACGCCTCGGCCATGACGTCGACGAGCGAGCTGCTGGTGGCGGCGCTGCTGCTGACGCTGTCCAACCTGTTCTTCGCGCCGGCCGTCGTGGTGGCGTGCCGGCACCGCTACTGGACCGAGGCGCTCGTCTACACGGCCACCATGTTCTTCTCGACCTTCTACCACGCGTGCGAGGCGGGCGAGGACGTGTACTCGTGGTGCATGATGCCGCTGGGCGTGCTGCAGTTCTGCGACTTCTACACGGCCATCCTGGCCGTCTGGGTGACGCTGGTGGCCATGGCGGACGTGCACCCCACCTTCCGCAGCCTGTGCCACGTGGCGGGCGCTATCGGCATCGCGCTCGGCACCGAGTACGACCGCACCTCGCTCGCCGTCTTCATGTTCCCCGTCCTCGTCGGCGTCGCCATACTCGGTGAGTCTGCTAGGCAGGCGTTGCACGTCCTGCCATTGCGTCGAAACACATAGGCGTCGTCAAAAATGTATGCAGGAAGATCTGCAGCGGATAGACACTTGGTGCAGGGAGTGGCAACTGTCCCTTAACATAGACAAATGTAATGTATTGCGAATACATAGAAAGAAGGATCCTTTATTGTATGATTATATGATAGCGGAACAAACACTGGTAGCAGTTACTTCTGTAAAATATCTGGGAGTATGCGTGCGGAACGATTTGAAGTGGAATGATCATATAAAATTAATTGTTGGTAGGGCTGGTACCAGGTTGAGATTCATTGGGAGAGTGCTTAGAAAATGTAGTCCATCAACAAAGGAGGTAGCTTACAAAACACTCGTTCGACCTATACTTGAGTATTGCTCATCAGTGTGGGATCCGTACCAGATCGGTTTGACGGAGGAGATAGAGAAGATCCAAAGAAGAGCGGCGCTTTTCGTAACAGGGTTGTTTGGTAACCGTGATAGCGTTACTGAGATGTTTAATAAACTCAAGTGGCAGACTCTGCAAGAGAGGCGCTCTGCATCGCGGTGTAGATTGCTCGCCAGGTTTCGAGAGGCTGCGTTTCTGGATGAGGTATCGAATATATTGCTTCCCCCTACTTATACCTCCCGAGGAGATCACGAATGTAAAATCAGAGAGATTAGAGCGCGCACGGAGGCTTTCAGACAGTCGTTCTTCCCGCGAACCATACGCGACTGGAACAGGAAAGGGAGGTAATGACAGTGGCACGTAAAGTGCCCTCCGCCACACACCGTTGGGTGGCTTGCGGAGTATTAATGTAGAATGTAGATGTAGATGGGGCGAGATTCGAAAGTTACGTTACTGCATGTTATAAATTAAAGACCCCTGCCGCATTTTTTCCCTTTATGCAATGGCACCAATGGAACTACTGTAGGGATTTTGATACAGATTTAAGGTATAATAGACGGATGCACGAGGAAGATTTGTGTACATAATTTACAGTGTATACATAATTAACGGTACTACCGCTACACACGAGACATCGTTCAAAAATGGCTCTGGGCACTATGGGACTTAACTTCTAAGGTCATCAGTCCCCTAGAACTTAGAACTACTTAAACCTAGCTAACCTAAGGACATCACACACATCCATGCCCGAGGCAGGATTGGAACCTGCGACCGTAGCGGTCGCGCGGTTACAGACTGTAGCGCCTAGAGACGTCGTCCTGCTGTAGACACTTACAAGGAAACGCCATCAACTTGATTTCATTTTTTGAGGAAAAAATACATTTACAGGATATCAGCCCCAGCAATCAGTCTTGACCGAAAATTTCAAAAGCTGGCTCTAAGCGCTATGGGAATTAACATATCAGGCCATTAGTCCCCTAGACTTAGAACTACTTAACCGTAACTAACCGAAGGACATCACACACTGTAAGTAGGCACTTTAGGTTTTTATGTTGGTAACGCCACGTAGCGCTCTGTATGAAAATATTGACTGTGCTGCGTGCAGTCTGTGGCTGGTTGGACTCATTATTGGAATATTCGCTTGTGTAGTGTTGGGCAGTTGGATGGGAACAGCGCGTAGCTTTGCGCAGTTGGAGGTGAGCCGCCAGCAATGGTGAATGTAAAGAGAGAGACGCCAGAGTTTTGAGAGGTTGCTATAAGCGGACGATCTGGACGTGTGTCCGCCAGAAAAAGGAAATTGGTAAAGGTGGAGGTCATGAATTGATAGATATATATATGATGACTTTTGAACATTATTAAGGTAAATGCGTTGTTTGTTCTCTATCAAAATATTTCATTTGCTAACTATGCCTATCAGTAGTTAGGTAGCCGGCCGCGGTGGCCTCGCGGTTCTAGGCGCGCAGTCAGGAACCGTGCGACCACTACGGTCGCAGATTCGAATCCTGCCTCTGGCATGGATGTGTGTGATGTCCTTAGGTTAGTTAGGTTTAAGTAGTTCTAAGTTCTAGGGGACTGATGACCACAGCAGTTGAGTCCCATAGTGCTCAGAGCCATTTGAACCAGCCAGTAGTTAGTGCCTTCAGTAGTTAGAATCTTTTATTTAGCTGGCAGTATTGGCGCTCGCTGTATTGCAGCAGTTAAAGTAACGAAGATTTTTGTAAGGTAAGTGATTCATGAAAGGTATACGTTATTGTTAGTCAGGGCCATTCTTTTGTGGGGATTATTGAAAGTCAGATTGCGTTGCGCTAAAAATATTGTGTGTCAGTTTAATGATGATCAGAATAAGTAAAGAGAGAAATGTCTCAGTACGTTCAGTTTTGCTCAGCTGTTTGAAAATCAAATAACGTAATTTTTTCCAAGGGGACGTTTCAACACATCCATGCCCGAGGTAGGATTCGAACCTGCGACCTTAGCTGCAGCGCGGTTCCGGACTGAGACGCCTAGAACCGCTCGGTCACAAAGGCCGGCAGCGAAAATTTGGGCGATAGTTCTGATAGCACGCAGTTACGGCCTTCTGAAAGTACAGCTTTTAAATTTTGCAAGCAGCGGTTGTTCGTCTCTCGCTCTGCCCCACTGCAGCCGCGTAATATCCGAGAGCGAAGTACTGCACTAGCGCTCTCCTTCTCGCTTGCAGCTGAAGGCTAGAAAAAAGAAAGAAAGAAAGGAAGGAAGATTAGGTTTAACGTCCCGTCGACATCAAGGTCATGAGAGACGGAGCACAAGCTCGAAAGCTCGAATTCATAAGGACAAGGAAGGAAATCGGCCGTGCCCTTTCAAAGGAACCATCCCGGCATTTGCCTGGAGCGATTTACGGAAATCACGGAAAAACTAAATCTGCATGGCCGGACGTGGGTTTGAGCCGTTGTCAACCCGAATGCGAGTCGAGTGTTCTTACCACAGCGCCACTTCGCTCAGGACGGGGAGGGTGGACACATCTGACCAAGTGTTTTGAAATGTTGTTCGAGAATACATGTAATTTTACTAGAAAAATAATAAATAGTGTGAGTATATGACACTTCAACCTCACAGAAATGTACGATCAATACTATTTTCACGATATTCTCATATTGGCATTCTGGAGCTATACAGGGGTAAACATTGTATTGTATTTTATGTTGGCTGGGGACCTAGAAACGACGGAGAAGCTCCGTCCCCGCCGCAGCCGCAGTGGTCCACAACCCCACGACGACTACCGCAGTCCACTTCACCTCTCCACCGTCCCACACCGAACCAAGCGTTATCGGGAACGTCTCACACCAGACGAGTGTAACCTCTATCTTTGCGTGGCAAGAGTAATGGCGGTGCACGCGTACGTGGAGAACTTGTTTGCGCAGCACACGCCGACATAGTGTAGCTGAGGCGGAGTAAGGGGAACCAGCCCGCATTTGCCGAGGCAGATGGAAAACCACCTAAAAACCATCCACAGACTGGCCGGCTCACCGGACCTCGACACAAGCCCGCCGGGCGGATTCGTGCCGGGGACCAGGCGCTCCTTCCCACTCCAGAAAGCCGTGCGTTCGACCGCTCGGCTAACCGGGCGGGCCGGGGTGAACATTAATAAAATCGACAAACTCCTGGGACGGCTTCCTGACTGGAAATGGAATGTTCTATGAACATCTGTCCGGAAATGCATCGTTGCCACGACAGATGGCGCTAACTAGTGAAAGTTCTTCTGACCACGCGGCAGTGTGTTTCTTGTGCGTTGCAGGCGGTGTGATTGACGTATCGTGTAGCAAGCTGCGGAATGGTCCGTTGTTCACGTCGGCAACAAGCCAAGATGGTGTATATGTAAGGCAAGTAGATGGAAACTGTTGATAGATAGCACGGCTATACGACAACAAGTACTCTTACAGACACCAACCACATCACACAACATTTGAAGCCCCTTTTGGGTCCTTTGCCAGACGAAAGCACAAGGAAGCGGCGGATTGTAGTTTCTACAGGATACTGAGATAAACCCTAGTACAAGCTCCAAGCAAGTGGCTCGCCGACATGGTGTAAGCCAAGGTACGATTACGTATATCCTGTATAACAACTATCCCTATCACCTAAAATGAGTGCAAGGATTATCAGCAGCGGATTTCCCTCTACGGGAAGGATGTGATCGATGGTTTCAGCGCCATACCATCACAATTAAGGGATCTCTGACATCGTCCTCTTTACCGACAAGCAACCTTTCCCAGAAGCCATGGAGGCCACTGTGAACATATGTTGTGACTTGGATGCGATACAGCTGTGCGCTGTGTTCCGGGACGATTTGTTGTTGTTCCACACACACCGTCCATTTCCGGACACGTGTTCGTAGGACACTCGTCCGACCTGTACTTGAGTATTGCTCATCAGTGTGGGATCCGTACCAGGTCGGGTTGACAAAGGAGATAGAGAAGATCCAAAGAAGAGCGACGCGTTTCGTCACAGGGTTATTTGGTAAGCGTGATAGCGTTACGGAGATGTTTAGCAAACTCAAGTGGCAGACTCTGCAAGAGAGACGCTCTGCATCGCGGTGTAGCTTGCTGTCAGGTTTCGAGAGAGTGCGTTTTTGGATGAGGTATCGAATATATTGCTTCCCCCGACTTATACCTCCCGATGATATCACGAATGTAAAATTAGAGAGATTCGAGCGCGCACGGAGGCTTTCCGGCAGTCGTTCTTCCCGCGAACCATACGAGACTGGAACAGGAAAGGGAGGTAATGACAGTGGCACGTAAAGTGCCCTCCGTCACACACCTTTGGGTGGCTTACGGAGTATAAATGTCGATGTAGATGTAGACCTTTTTCCCAGTCAGGAAACCATCCCTGCAGTTTATCGCTTTTATTAACATTCGCCCTGTATAGATGCCTCAAAATCGAAATGAACAAACTTAAGCAACTGAAGAATTATTATGAAATGAGGTTAATGATTTTCGCCTTACAATTTGACCACGTCAATCACATTGCCGCAGAGCATCTCCTGCAGATGTGCATCACTTTAATAATGCCAGCTTTAAAATCCAAAGGAAACACAACTGTTGTTCGAAGTTTAAAAGCTGTACTTTCAGAAGGTCATAACGCAAACTATCAGGGTGATTATGGCCCAAATCGATATCTGGGACTCATAACTGGCATGAGTTTTTTTTTTCTCCATGAAATAAGAGGTAAAGTTGGTAAAGTTTCCTTGTTAGTGCTACCTGTACGAAGCCGGGGCGGGTGGCTAGCATTTTTATGTCACTGAGTTTGAAAATGTATCGTGTCCAAGATTTAAATGTGAATACTGCCAGAATTAAAAAAAAAATGCAATGGTTTCATAATCTGCTCAATAAGATGTACAATTTTGCATTAAACGTCTAACGCAGGAAGTCAAGTACTGAATTCAACTTCTTCCAGTATTTTGTCTGTATATCGTTCAACCATCTTTAGAGTGAGGCGAAAGATCAACGCTCCAACAATTTAAACTCGCGGACCGCGCCACTGCGCATACCGCCACAGATACATAGGCGCCAGAGACGTTGATCGGCCGCAATGAAGTACAATGTGGCTGCGCAGTCGATCCAAGCTGGCATGTCGATGTATCACTGCGTTGGACTGTCGCTACATCTTTGCAAGTTATAACCTCATCGTCGCTGTGGAAATCCCTGTTAGGCAGTGGTATACCTGCTCCAAGCAGAGCCACTGGGTGCCATGTCTGGAGAATACGGGGATTGAGACAAAAATTTCCTAGACCCAAGAAGCAGAATGTATGAATGTATGCGCCCTCTATAGGTGAGTAGGGTAGTTGTTTCGGACTTCCTATTGACAGCCTCCTGCTTTTGCGTCTGTACCTGGTACGAGAAAGTAATCGATAACCAAAGTCAAATTCCTATTGAGCTGGTCACTGGAGGACTGCCAATACCGGTAACCAGAAATTCCAAGGGCAGTGTCGGTATCCTTACAGACGTTAGGCGTGATTAATGAGTATACATTCTGCTTTACTGTGGGATGCTGGGCGATGGCGGGTTGCTTAGCGCAGGGGTTCCCAACAAAATTTTCTCGAGGACCCCCTCATCAAGCATGTTTTGTTCCTTGCCCTATCACAGTATCAAGTACCTAAAAAAACAAAATTAAGAGTCTTTTTATACGTTTTCTATGTTTGGTACTTAGAAAAAAGTGGACATATTCATTATTGAAAAAATATTGAGCTTAAAACTTTTTCAATTCAGCCATCATTGTTACTGTTGAATTCTTGATTGTTGCTCAAAATCTTTGTCTTCAAATATGGGTGTTTAGTATAACAAACTCGTTAAAAAAATAAAAATTGAGTATGAACTGAAAATTACAGGAAAAAATTAAAACTGAGTGTATTGGTCTTTCAAGTGTGCTACACTTAGATTGCATTGAGCAGACATGTGTGAAAAATCAGAAAAAATTTCATACAAGGTATTATTTATTTGAAAAAATACAGTTACAACAGAGTACTCCGGCAGTATACAGTTAGTTTTGATTTTAAGTTCGCTAAAGCTCTGCTCATGCAGGAAGCGGCCAAAACAAAAAATCTGTTACGATACGAAATATATTTAATATATTTTTTATTCTAATAACATCTTGCGGAACCACTGGTTTAGCGTATTGGCTGTGAGTGGGTCAGTCCGTGTACAAGCCTTCAGCGGCATCGGTGGTGAGGGTTGCCAGGTGCTCAGTATTTTACCGACATTGTCGGTGTTTCACCACTGTGTTCCGTGATATGTACCGAAGTATAAGTGTTACGGTACTTTCAGAATTCGAATCATATCACTAATGAGTTCAGTGAGTTGGAATGTGAAGTCAATAAACATGTGATTTGCTGTTGTCAGCCAATTACAAAATCGAGTTTCTACGTCCATAAACTTGTTTTCATGGAAAAATTCTTAAACGGAGAAGAAACGCCTAACACAAAAAAATGATCAAAAGACAATGACTGTTCGATGCAGCAACCCTATATGGAAAGAGTCTTGTCGTGTACGTAAATCATTCGTTGTTGAGTGTCGATGTGGCAAAAACATTGTTATTTCTAATTTGATGTTTGCAATATGCCGCGGCTTATATATTGTTGAAAGCTTTTCTAGCAATATACAGTGTGTTCGGAAATATTTCGAAAACAACGCATCGTACGAAAAAAAATGTTGTTGTTGAAAAATTAACGTTAGGAAATGGGACATTTGTCTGTGCTGTAATTGGCCACTCCTAATCACTCCACCAACGTTTCAAATGAGGCCCCCAATTTTTTATTATATATTCAGATTCCACTCAAAGCAATGTTTCCCATTCGTGGTCGATGGCGCTATAGTCGACAAATATCAAGTAAGCCTGTTTTTGCAATTAAGAAATGACGCGTTTGATGCTACATTTCATTTACGATGTTAACGTACAAGTTCGTGTCCTAGCAGTAGATATTTACTTCGAAATTTACTTGAGTGTTGCAAATTTGATTGAACAATACACTACAGTTAGACGTTTCAGTGTCTGATTAGAAACTACGTTTGGTGTCATTTATGAACAACAACATGGATGTAATAGTTTCCTGTTCCCATCGGAATGCTTTATTTCGGTGAATCCCCTTGCCTCTCACCATTGGGATGCTTGATTTCTGTGCGTATCCATAGCAGCTGCGCCTGCTGCAGTCACTTCATGGACATTTTACCTTATTACGAGGGGTGTGGTTTATGTTCCGGTTGCCGCGTAGCCGTCACTGCGAGAGTTACGTCGGGTGGATGGAAATACACCGAAATCAGTCACCCTGATGGCAGGGTTCGAGGACAGCCATAGAAATAAAGTATTTGATGGTTTTGCTTCTCACCACAATCAATCGCGCGGGGAACAGAAAACTAAGTTGCCTTGCAGGCAGCGTATTTGCCAGAAATGTCAATGTCCAGCCATATTATTTGTACGGTACAATCCCGTCTGCAACACTCAAGTAACGTTAGAACATCAGTATCAACCGTTGGGACACAAAGGTTTAGATTTACGTCGTGAATTAAGTTTGGAATCAAATGCGTCATTTATTAATTGTAAAAGCAAGCACGCTTGATATCTGTCGATTACATCTACCACGAATGAAAAATAATGATTTCAGTAAATCTTGGGTATTTTTTGGCGTAGAATCCGAATATGCAATAAAAGTGGTGTGGGGGAGGGGCTCCCATTTGAAAGTACAATGTTGATTCCGCAGGAAGGGTTGGTTAGGAGGTGGCTACTTGCATCACGGACAAGCATAACTTTTACTAATATTATCTTTTCCCCTAGAACATGTTTCTAGTACGACCTGTCGGTTACGAGGTATATAGACCCTGTATAGCAGATATAATTTTTAATGTTTACTAAGCGTTCCAGTGTGTTCACCCTTAGATCAGAAAATCGTTTCGATAGGCAGTATTCGGTAATTTTGTCTATTTAATCTGGGCAGCTCTACAGCACTTCGCTCATTGGTTGTAAAGCCTGCAAGCCGCTTTCGATATCATTCACTGGCGCGGATGTTAAACCCGCGACCTCTTTAGGTGATTTCCACGGTAAGCTCCTACGACGGCTTGTGCCTTACAAGAATTATCTTTTAGTACCACACAATGGCAGTTCCAAAAAACACCATCAGTTGTCCGGTCATGGTTATGTCTTCACCTTTCTCGGCGGTGGTGGATCCACTTCCTGCTTTGATCCTTCGCCTCAGGATCACAGTGCTACAACAGCACTGGTTGGTCCGTGCTGATCAGGCTGCTGAAAATGTCATCTGGGTTGGCCTGACGCAGCTGCATCATTTCCGCTGCTGTGTAGGTTGTGATGCGTCAGCCTTCGAACAGCCCAGTGCAAAAAAGGAACAGCCGCATGACAATCGGCCAGTAGCCTGCCCCACCCTGTTTTGGCTCTGTTAGGGGCGTGCCGCTTGAATGTGGCACACGGATTTCATTGTGCGCCAGGACTGCAGATACATACCGAGTGGTTATAATTAAAACGAAGCGACTCACGGAGGTCCAGTGTGGACTGTAATTATCATGTGACAGCGGAACCGATTTACGCTCGAAAAAATTAGTTCCAGTTTCGGCCACGAGATGCAAATCTGACGTTTTACTGCATCTCGTCTATGTCTCCCGTGTTCATATTGAATAAATTGTGCAAGCGGCGGGCTTTCTTGCGTTCACAGCGCCACATTTGCACCTGGTGGCGGAAATTGGAACTAATTTTTTCCAGCGTAAATCAGCGCCACATTAAAGCATTAGAGTATCTTCCTAGTTCCGTAGCTAATTACAGATCACGGTGGATATCTGTGAATAGCGACGTTAAATCCAATGTTCCTTCCTTTCTGTGATTAGCTGCTGTTTAATTATACCCACCTAGTGCTTGCAAACAAGCAACCCAACTAATTATTTTTTTTTTCTTGAGTCGCCAATCTTATGACTGGTTTGATGCGGCCTGCCACGATTTATTCAGTCTTTTTCTCATGGTCACCTCCCCCTCGACAGTCCCCTTCCGGAGATCAGAATGAGGGACTAGTCCGGAATCTTTTGCCAGTGCAGAGGTCATCTTGACATTTTTTCGATTACAGGTCATGTGTCCTCTGCCTCCTGCATCCTCATGCCGTTGATCATTGCTGATCCTTCCGCCTTTTAGGGGAATTTTCCCACCTCAAGTGCATGAGAGTTCCCTGATCCCCTGTCCGCTCCTCTGCCTTCTTTGACAAGCCGTTGGCAGAATGATTGTGACTTCTTATGACGAAAGTCTTGGGCCGCCATTGCTGACGATTTTTGTTCGAAATTAAAGCAGTGACGAGGTTCGAACTCGAAACCCAGGACGTTTTGATTATTAAAGAAAGACACTACCTCTTGACTATGGTTGTATGCGATTAATTATTTAACTTTATTTTCTATGTGTGGTAACTAAAACTTTATTACTATCCCTCTTAATTAGTATTCACATCCATTACTAAAAAGCAGCACACAAGACGTTAAGTTACACGACTGTATTTGTTTTGTGATTACTTTTGTTGAATCTTTTGCATGACAATGTGTTTGCCGAGGGCTGCACTATTTATTGTAATAGCCAGAATTGAAGTTTGGACTTTTATGTAATTTTAAAGTGGCTAAGCTGCAATCAGTATTTCTGTCTGTTACATAGCGACAAAATTTTAAGAGTGATTTATCACTTTGTTTTATAACATGTTATCATAACGAGATGCTGTATTTTGATCATTGGTACTGACTATGTATGTGACGAAGGCTGACGTGAGCCACACAGGTTCACGTTCTTATTGCTTATGTTAGTAATGTTTAGGGCCGAATCTACCATTAGGCAAGAATAGGCGGTGGCCTAGAGGGGCAAAATTTTAGGGGCACAAAGAGCGGAAAAAATTAATTTCAAATCCAACAGCGGCAAAAACAAAAACAAAAAATGAGCAGACGAGGAGAAAAAATGAAAAAGGGGAAACACCGAATTGTTTTCAAAAGCATGTGGCACAGTAAATATATAAATGCTTACTTATTTTGACGAAAGTAAACACATCGCCTCTACCTACCTCAAAACTAAAGTAGCCACTAATGAGACTTTTGACTTAGGGTTTAATGGCCACCGTGAGCAACTCAGTGGGCTAGAAGCAGTCTCCCGTCTCTAATTTCAGATCACATACTCCAGGGAAGGGAGAGAGCCAATGCCTTCAGACAAACACGACATCCACACCTTACCTGGATTCAAAACCGAATCGGCCGGCTGGTGCTGCCGAGCGGTTCTAGGAGCTTCAGTCTGGAACCGCGCGACCGCTACGTCGCAGGTTCGAATCCTGCCTCGGGCATGGATGTGTGTGATGTCCTTAAGTTAGTTAGGTTTAGGTAGTTCTAAGTTCTAGGGGTCTGATGACCACAGATGTTAAGTCCCATAATGCTCAGAGCCATTTTTGACGTCTGTCCACCTTAATTTAATGATTAAAATTATGGCATGAAATTTGCATTTTTGTGCCGTTGGATGTTGGTGGTAGTGGTGGATTTCGGGAGGGGAGGTGGGTGGCGGGGGGGGGGGGGGGGGGGGGCGGGCCGCTGGTAGCAAAAAAGACGGGGCGTCATTTCTTAGTTCGAGCCTAGAGCGGTAAAACACCTAGCAATGGCTCGCGTAATGTTGACAACTGCTGTGTTTTCAGTACGCGAGCAATGTTTGTAAATTATGATATAGATCATTTCATGGAAGCTATGTGAGGCATGTACACTCTTCGGAATCTCTAACTTTAGTGTTTATCATTGATTGCAACATACCCACATGAATATGACTTAAAAGTGGAAATCGCAATTATAGAAACTATACGATGCATGTTTTTTTAAGTAAGTACCGTTTTGAAATTTAAAAACAGACGTGCTAAGATATCTAAATAATTTTATTTTTACATGAAAGTCTATACCTTAACCTACGCACTGACGCCGTTACAGTCTGATTCTTCCTTGTTTACATTGTTCACTTAATGTTTAAGATGCCTCCGATAATCGTGAGTCCTGCCGACTGTGAAGTACGGGCTGATATAAGATTTCTTAGTGCTAAAGGCCTAAAAGCGATCGATATTAGTCGTGAGATCTGTGCAGTTTACGGAGAAAACATTATGAGTGATGGAATGGTAAGACAGTAGGTGAGAGCATTTAAAGGTGGCCGCACAAATGTGCATGATGAACAACGGAGTGGGGGTCCTTCGGTCGTTAGTGAAAGTTTGGTGCAGGAAGTGGACAATAAGGTGAGAGAAAACAGACGCTTGACTATTTCCTCCTTGCGGCATGACTTTCCTAATGTTTCTCGTAGTGTTTTGTATGGCATTGTGACCGAGGACTTGATTTACCGAAAATTGAGCGCACGTTGGGTAACGAAAATGTTGACGGATGTGCACAAAACCAAACGTTTAGACAGTGCATTGACTTTCCTTGAGCGGTATCACAACGACGGTGATGATTACTTAAGCCAATGTGTTACGGGCGATGAAACATGGGTGGCCTACGTCACACCAAAATCAAAGCAACTGTCCATGGAAGTTGAGCAAGGACATCGTTTTGCTGCAAGACAATGCCCACCCACATGTGGCGAATCGGACCAAAGCTCTCATCACATCTTTTCGATGGGAAACTCTAGATCATCCTCCATACAGCCCCGATCTTGCGCCCAGTGACTACCATCTGTTCCTGGACTTGAAGAAACACCTGGGTGGTCAGCGTCTTAAAGACAATGACGAAGTCAAAACAGTGGTGATGCAGCGGTTAACAAGTCAGACGGCAGACTTCTATGAGGAGGGTATTCAAAAACTGGTACAACGTTCTACATCTACATCTACATACATACTCCGCAATCAACCATACGGTGCGTGGCAGAGGGTACCTCGTACCACAACTAGCATCATCTCTCCCTGTTCCACTCCCAGACAGAACGAGGGATAAATGACTGCCTTTATGCCTCTGTAAGAGCCCTAATCTTTCTTATCTTATCTTTGTGGTCTTTCCAAGAAATATAAGTTGGCAGCAGTAAAATTGTACTGCAGTCAGCCTCAAATGCTGGTTCTCTAAATTTCCTCAGTAGTGATTCACGAAAAGAACGCCTCCTTTCCTCCAGAGACTCCCACCCGAGTTCCTGAAGCATTTCCGTAACACTCGCGTGATGATCAAACCTACCAGTAACAAATCTAGCAGCCCGCCTCTGAATTGCTTCTATGTCCCCCTCAATCCGATCTGATAGGGATCCCAAACGCTCGAGCAGTATTCAGGAAGAAGTCGTATTAGTGTTTTAGAAGCGATCTCCTTTACAGATGAACCACATCTTCCCAAAATTCTACCAATGAACCGAAGACGACTATCCGCCTTCCCCACAACTGCCATTACATGCTTGTCCCGCTTCATATCGCTCTGCAATGTTACGCCCAAATATTTAATCGACGTGACTGTGTCAAGCGCTACACTGCTAATGGAGTATTCAAACATTACGGGATTCTTTTTCCTATTCATCTGCATTAATTTACATTTATCTATATTTAGAGTTAGCTGCCATTCTTTACACCAATCACAAATCCTGTCCAAGTCATCTTGTATCCTCCTACAGTCACTCAACGACGACACCTTCCCGTACACCACAGCATCATCAACAAATAGCCGCACATTGCTATCCACCCTATCCAAAAGATCATTTATGTAGATAGAAAGCAACAGCGGACCTACCACACTTCCCTGGGGCACTCCAGATGATACCCTCACCTCCGATGAACACTCACTATCGAGGACAACGTACTGGGTTCTATTACTTAAGAAGTCTTCGAGCCACTCACAAATTTGGGAACCAATCCCATATGCTCGTACCGTAGTTAGGAGTCTGCAGTGGGGTACCGAGTCAAACGCTTTCCGGAAGTCAAGGAATATGGCATCCGTCTGATACCCTTCATCCATGGTTCGCAAGATATCATGTGAAAAAAGGGCGAGTTGCGTTTCTCAGGAGCGATGCTTTCTAAAGCCGTGCTGATGCATGGACAGCAACTTCTTTGTCTCAAGGAAATTCAGTATATTCGAACTGAGAATATGTCCAAGAATCCTGCAACAAACCGATGTTAAGGATATTGGTCTGTAATTTTGAGGATCCGTCCTTCTACCCTTCTTATATACAGGCGTCACCTGCGCTTTTTTCCAGTCGCTCGGGGCTTTACATTGGGCAAGAGGTTCGCGATAAATGCAAGCTAAGTATGGAGCCAATGCAGTAGAGTACTCTCTGTAAAACCGAATTGGAATCCCATCAGGACCTGGCGATTTATTTATTTTCAACCCATTCAGCTGCTTCACAACCCCAGGGATGTCTATCACTATGTCCTCCATATGGGAATCAGTACGAGACTCAAACGGCGGTATGTTTGTACGATCTTCCTGCGGGAAAGGTTTCTCAAGTGCTAAATTTAAAATTTAAGCTTTCGTTTTGCTGTCTTCCGTTGCCAGGCCAGACTGATCAGTGAGTGACTGGATGGAAGCCTTCGACCCGCTTACCGATTTTATGTAAAGACCAGAATTTCCTTGGATTATGACAAGTGTCTCAATATTGCCGGAAATTATGTAGAAAAGTAGATTAAGGTACAGGCTTTCATGTAAAAATAAAATTGTTGATATATCTTAGCATGTCTTTTTTTAATTTCAAACCGGTGAGCATGATGTATGAGACAGGCGAAATTCCCTCAGACTTAAAGAAGAATATAATAATTCCAATTCCAATGAAAGCAGGTGTTGGCAGATGTGAAAATTACCGAACTATCAGGTTAATAAGTCACAGGTGCAAAATACTAATGCGAATTCTTTACAGACGAATGGAAACGCTTATAGAAGCCGACGTCGGGGAAGATCAGTTTGGATTCCGTAGAAATGTTGGAACACGTGAGGCAATACTGACCCTACGACTTATCTTAGAAGAAAGATTAAGGAAAGGCAAACCTACGTTTCTAGCATTTGTAGATTTAGATAAAGATTTTGACAATGTTGACAGGAATACTCTCTTTCAAATTCTGAAGGTCGCAGGGATAAAATACAAGGAGCGAAAGGCTATTTACAATTTGTACAGAAACCAGATGGCAGTTATAAGAGTCGAGGGGCACGAAAGGGAGGCAGTGGTTGGGAAGGGAGTGAGACAGGGTTGTAGCCTCTCCCCGATGCTATTCAATCTGTATATTGAGCAAGCAGTAAAGTAAACAAAGGAAAAGTTCGGAGTAGGTATTAAAATCCATGGAGAATAAATAAAAACTTTGAGGTTCGCCGATGACACTGTAATTCTGTCAGAGACAGCAAAGGACTTGGAAGAGCAGTTGAACAGAATGGACAGTGTGTTGAAAGGAGGATATAAGATGAACATCAACAAAAACAAAACGAGGATAATGGAATGTAGTAGAATTAAGTCGGGTGATGCTGAGGGAATTAGATTAGGAAATGAGACACTTAAAGTAGTAACGGAGTTTTGCTATTTGGGGAGCAAAATAACTGATGATGGTCGAAGTAGAGAGGATATAAACTGTAGACTGGCAATGGCAAGGAAAGCGTTTCTGAAGAAGAGAAATTTGTTAACATCGAGTATTGATTTAAGTGTCAGGAAGTCGTTTCTGAAATTATTTGTATGGAGTGTAGCCATGTATGGAAGTGAAACATGGACGATATATAGTTTAGACAAGAAGAGAATAGAAGCTTTCGAAATGTGATGCTACAGAAGAATGCTGAAGATTAGATGGGTAGATCACATAACTAATGAGGAGGTATTGAACAGAATTGGGGAGAAGAGGAGTTTGTGGCACAGCTTGACGAGAAGGAGGGACCGGTTGGTACGACATGTTCTGAGGTATCAAGGGGTCACCAATTTCGTACTGGAGGGCAGCTTGGAGGGTAAAAATCGTAGAGGGAGACCAAGAGATGAATACACTAAGCAGATTCAGAAGGATGTAGGCTGCAGTAGGTACTGGGAGATGAAGAAGCTTGCACAGGATAGAGTAGCATGGAGAGCTGCATCAAACCAGTCTCAGGACCGAAGACCACAACAACAACAACAACAACGGTACTTACTTAAAAACCACGCCTCGTAGTAAATAATGCAGCGGATTGCGAACGTTTTGTCATTTAATAAAGACGGGAAGGCTTAAATTAGTGACAAAAAGCACTTTCCCACTCGTCTTGGACTCCCCAGTGATGTACACAGCTTGTGAGGGCGTGCAGAGTCCCGACTGCAAGGCGGTGCCCGTCGTGTTGCAGGCGCGTCGTGGGGCTCGCGGTGCCGGCGGAGGCGCCGCTGCTACCCCACGGCCTCGTACTGGCGGTGGCGCGCGCCGCCCGGCCTCGCGCTCGTGCTAGTGGGTGTCGTCTGCTACGCCTTCCTGCAGACGCGCCAGAACTACAAGTACGTGCACAGCGCGTGGCACGCCGTCATGGCGCTCGCCGTCGTCTTCCTGCTGCCCCGCAAGCCGGGCCGCCAGTCGGCCGCCCTCCGGGTCGACGACACGCCCGACGAGGAAGCCACGCCCACCGACCGCAGACCCTTCTGGAAGAAGTCGGTCCGCGGCTGGCGCAAGCGCAGCATGTGACTGCCGCGTCGCTTCGGGTGGCTGGAGCCGCCGGCGCAGTGCACGGGCCTGCCGATCGCTGTGGCAGGACGTAGGAAGGCTGTCGTACTCCTGCCTCCTTCCTGTAACAGCTCCGTAGGCAACTGAACGCGTCGCAGCGCCGCTGTGTGAGCTTCTCGCAGCAGGATAGTAACGGCACGATGAGAAGTAGATGAAAAGTAGCACACTTTTCGCATAAATTACTCGAGAAACACTGCCTCTCCGTACGTCTACATACAGGGATAGACGAAAATGTTAAATTATTTCAACTGCCTTCGTTATTTTTCTATTGTGTACGTGTGTGTGTGTGTGTGTGTGTGTGTGTGTGTGTGTGTGTCGCATTTCAGCCACTTGCTGCAGTTTACAGCGCTGTGATAAAATGAAAATATCAGCTCCTCCCCCTTTGTATGTACGATATTCTGAATACATCCTCAAATCCGTTCCTACAACGAATTTCTCACTTTTGGTTTGCAGCCTCGTTGTGATGGGTTTATAAACCGGAATCACGTCCAGGTCGTCACCTGTTTCTGTCAAAATTTTACGAAGTCTTTAATTTCTGTTCATCGAGAAATTTAACTCACAATACGTATTACAGGCCAAAAGATTAACGGTGTAAAAAGAATCTAAAGCTCCCCTCCGTATTTCATTTTACTTAATTTTTACAGAGTAAAGCATTTAATTTGACTTTTATATTCCGGATAACATAAAATGAAGATCTGGCTTGATTCCTCGGATCTTCTGGGTAATGGTAGGCTTGGTACCTACCAATAACTCTGCACAAAAACATCCATATGCTAAATGTAACAAATGTCAAATCATATACAAATACCAGTTATACAACACAAAATGATGTTATGTCAGTTACAAAATTCAAGACTTCTTCTCATTGTTACTATTGCTTCAGATTTCGCATGAAATGTCCAAGACAGTTATGGCTTTGGCTGTACTTGACAGTCTGAGAAGCCTTATAAATTGCCTGCTTTAAAATATGACAGTGAGCAATACACTCTGACTCAAACCACAATGCTAGTGGCACGTGTCTGTTGTTCTTTGTTATCAGTTTTCAGCCATGTTGGTATCCATACTGAGCAAAGAATATAAAATATGGTTTAGTAACACATTGTATGAGATAAAACATCTATGGAGGTATTCTTCTTGAATCAGGAAATAAATTATATCCTATTGTTGCCAGTTTATGTATTGAGAGGATAAGCAGTGAAGTATAAATGAAAGAGTAACTTACTTTACAAAGATTTGAAGCTCCTCTTGATGTTCTTTTGAAACAACCCAATTTCGAAACTGTAATGGTTTGTTAGTTAAATTAACTGCATCCTTCTACAAAAAGCAAGTAAATTACTGTACTTGTAATGCTGCCAGTTCATTGAAATACGACCAAGCAAAGTGTGTGCCCGGAGGACAACAGTGTGTTTGGAATTGCTTGGTATGCAGTATTTTCAAAATATCATCATTTTGTACACTTTTATGTGCTTTTACTGGAGAGCACATGAAACACAGAGTGTGAAATAAAAGAAACCATCATAAGACATAAACAAAGTTTCCCAATATGGGAGTGGACTCATCCCTTATTATTCCCATCTCCTTCCCACTGTCTCTCTAATTTCTTATTGTCGGTCTTCAGATTTATCTATTTATCCCTAGCACTTACATATCTGCTGCTTGCATTTCTTCTTCAGTTTCAAAGAGGATATGTTTCTGTAAGCTTTTTATATTTAGTGTCTGTTGCTTACACAAACACTCACATGTATACATTCAAAGCAGTATGAAGAGGTAATGGCCCTGCTATTTGCTCTTAAGAATTACTCTTGCATAGTATCAAAGCACTAATGTGTAATCATCATTTTCAACCATTTGACAGCTACTGCCACAAGAAGGCAGTTTTTCCTTCATTGTGATTTGCTGATATGTACATCTCTGTTGTCCATATATGTTGTTGAACATCATGTACTGACCTTCCATTAAATCATCGCTCAATCTTTTGGTACCTCAAGGAATTGGCCATATGTGTTCCTTGGTCCATCTGCCATCTACCCCCCAGTGTACATGTTTTGCTCCATATACACCTTACCATTGCTCACTAACAGCTGTGAGATTTTGAATGGTTTTTCTATTAAAACAGTAACACTTTATTAATTTATTTGTTGCTGTTTTTTGCCATCTTAGTTCGTTTGTAATACAGCTGGCTGACACATACAGTGTTTTTCATTCCTAACATTTTCTATGTTTTGTAATTCAAACTATGTTGTTAACCTTACTTACTCCAAAGTATCTATAATCCTGTACTCATTTCCAGCTCATCTTACAAATAAGGTATGCATATTCATATTTTCTTGAAAAGTTCTCTCTCTACATTTGCTACTAGCAGAAGGACACTTCTTTTCTTTATGTAAATGCCCTCCTCATTCACTTGATTCTTTGCAAATGTCATTCTCAGAGTGTTTCATAATTGGACTTCAATCATGAATATGGTAGTCACTACCCAGATAACTGTAGTAGGCACTCTCACTTTATAAAGATATGTGTGTTCTAATTTAAATTTCTTTACACATTAATTCTATCTGATTTTAATCAACTGCATTAATGTCTGGGAATTTAAGGGCTTTATGCTGATTTCAAGGGTCCCATTTCTGTACTGTCAAAATGACCATGCTGAAGATTATAGCTACACAAAGAACTGCACACAACCTTTGACTTTGAGAAACAGAATGATGTAAAGAGAAAGTAAATGAAAGAAAGCAGCTCATGAAGAAGAGGAAGACAAAGGTGAACATAATAGTATTGTATTGACGTTCTAGTCACAAAAATATTAAACAGTAAGGACAGCAAAGATCAATAGGTAGGAAGCAAACATGGACAGTAACAATTCCATGAAAATTATAAAAAAAATTAAAAGAAGAGAGGGAGGAACAGGAATAAATTATGAAATGAAGAATGTGTGATGCAAAGGAACAAATTTTGTGGCAAAGAATATTGTTAAATTGCTCTACCTAAGAAAATGTAGTATTTTTGAACAGATCTGTATCACACTGAGGTTCATAAATCTATTTTTTTAATTAATTTGTTATTTTAATATATATCAAAACGAAAATACAAATGAACCATTGTAAAGCCACAGATGCAAAATTCTTAGTAACTTTGAGTATGATTTACAATAACTAAGTAATTTGCAAATGACAGATTGACTTTTATGGTTTGGTATTTTCGTACTTATACTGCAGAAGTCACCTTGAAGTTGGTGACTCAGGGATATATATTCAGTGAACTTACTCATAATCTTTGGGAATGCAAGAGGCATTGGTGGCACAGTTGTAGGAAAGACAGATCACTATGGGGTTTTTAGCTGTTCCAGGTTTCAAGAACTAGAAACTTCCACTCATAAAGAGTAAGAAAGAAAGAAGAAAGAAAAAAAAACAATAAAATGAATGAAGAGAAGAGTACTGGTATGGAACAATCAAATGACAAAGGAAATAGATTCACTGACAATGAACAATGGATATATGTGACAAGTAAAGTAAATTACAATCAAACAAAAAAAATGGGAGGAGGCAAAGAAGGGTAAAATACAAAAAGTAGACATCACAACATTTTGAACAAGAAAATAAGAGTTTTTTGATTGGTAGTGTTTTAATAGGGCCTCCTGAATCCAACTATATCAGTTACTTAATCTACATATATGTTTTATGACTATCTTATCATATACTGGAATGAGTAAAGGCAACCACTTCATTGTGCTAGATGCTTTAAGCACTATGCAGAAATGTAAAGAGAATTTGAATATAGCATATCAACACATGAATTTATTTGATTTGATATTCATTTGAAAGTTTTTGCATACTTACCTCAAACTGGTTGTCTTCTGAATTTAAGACTATGTGTAATTTCTGCCCAAAGCTGATGAAGAACATGGAAATTACTATGAGAATGTATTATCTTAAAATGAAGAGGAAATTGTTATGTCGAGATGGTGCTGAATGGTAAACAAGCAGACGGAATTACATAGATCACTCAAACTCAAACAGAAACTTAAGAGTTACTTATTGTTGTAACTCAATAGTTATTGCATAATCAGCATGAGTTAGTGAAGAAATTATTATGCATCTGATGTATAATACTAAAAACAAAAAATAAACTGAGTCACACTTCCACAACTGATAATTATTCCAATTACGATGATTATTTTCTGCACATCATATATCATTTGCTGCAGTATCACATGCAACAATTCAAATACAGCAAACTTTATAGTGTATAATAGTGCAGCAACCTGAACACATCATAGTTTCACATCATCTTTATATTTTCAAGATTTTGCGGGATGCTGTGTAAACTTCCATATCAAATTAATCCTAACTGAACCATTGAACATTTAAACAATGAAAACAGAGCATCTCTTCATCCTTACTGAAAATGGGAATAAAGTATGCTTATATAATGAACCAGTATTATATTTGTAACATAATCTGACATGTAACAGAAGTATGCACAAAAATTGAAACAAAACAGTGGTAGCATTACCAGCCACTCTGAAAATGGAAAAAAAAAACTGAAACATTGAGTATTCTGTCTGGTATACCATGCATCTTGTGTGCAGAATTTCTTCCTTGCAGACACTGGTCATGTATATTATGTTATCAAATAACTGATACAATTTTTTAATACTCTTCCTCCTAGGATAGTTGTTCAATTGTTTTAGAGATCGTGCACTTTAACTTCCACTCAGTATAAATATATAGTTGTCCAGCTGAAAATATTCACTGTGGAAAGGTTTGGAAAATGAAAAATGCTATCTGATAGTATGAGTAACATAACATTTCTGATTAATTAGAGGATTGCATTATTCCAGCTAATAAATGTTAAATATGAGATGTTATATACAGAAAATGTATGTACTACGCAGTTCATATGTATTAGTAGCACACAAGAAGGTGCTCCCATTACAATATTTTGCACTATGTTAATTTTACAGTCAACAATGAAAGGAACAATTGGATGCAGTTTCCTTTGCTGATCTATCTTGAACAAATCTTCTCATATAAGCATAGCTTCCGCACCATAAATCCATTTGAAACTGGTTGGCATATTCAAGCCTTTGTTTCAATACAACATTTATGAACCCCACACTTCCCTCCACTCCCAAATTAACTATCTCTTGGTACTCAAGATGTGCCGTATCAATCTCTCTCTTCTTTCAGTCCATTGTACCACAAAGCTTTCTCCCTAGATTGATACAGTATGTCTTCATCAGTGGCAGTCTGTCCATCTAATCCTCAGCTTTCTAATGTAGTGCCATATTTCAAAAGCATGTGTTATTTACTCATATCTACAGGTTATCATTCATATTTCACTTCCATATAATACTGATCTCCAAACAAATACTTTAAGAAAATACTTTGAACACTTAAATATATTTTTGACATCAACATATTTATCCTTTCTTTTGTCTACAAGATATATACTCATTGGTTCTCCCATTATCATTTAGTTTGCTCAGATTGCAAAATTCTTCAACTAGTTTCAGCATTGCATTCCTAATCCAGTTCAATCGGTATCACTTGATTTAACATCTGTTTGACTTTTATTTTCATCTTTTAACCTCTTCCCAAGACACTACCCATTCCATTATCTGATCTTACATGTCCTTTGCCACCTGTGACACAATCACAATGTGATCAGCAAACCTGAAATTTCTTATTTCTTCTCCCTGAACTTGGAGCCCTTTTCCAAAATTGCCCATAGTTCACTTTACTGCTTGCTCAGTGTACAGAACAAGTAACATTGGGAGAGGATGTGCTACAGTACTGCCTCACTTTTGTCTCAAGTATTGCCTCTGTTTCATGTTCAACTCATTATCAGCAGTCTGGATTCTGTATGGTTTCTACCTGATAATTATGTATACCAACTTTTTTCTGGGTTATCGATTTGTGTGACACAGTTTATTGCCACTGTTATATCTTTTATGCAGAAGTTTGTTAGATACACAAGAAATGCTGTACACACAGTTTAAACCATGTTATAAATACCAGTCTTTTTCTGTTTATTCACATGGAAGTTAATCTTACATATTCCCCTAAACAGTTTGAGCACTCATAACGTATGAATGTCTTTTATTGGACAGTAGAAGAAAGTGTTCTCTGATAAGTGCGGAAATTTTCAGATCTGTCAAACTTGGTGTTATTAATTCTTGTACCATTACTGGTTTAATCAAAACTTCATGGAAGTATTTCTTTTGGGATTCCATAAGTATAGCTACAGATTCTGTGTTCATACTTAATATAGCTGTACTCCAGCTCTGTAAGGTGCCTTGTAAGTCACGGAAGGAACAATCATTGGTGTTGCTTGTCAGGTGTTATACATATGGCATGTATCTGTGATAACCATTCCAATTCTACTGTGCATGAACTTCAAATATTTGTATGCATGAAAGTGATTGTCATTTGTTTCCTTACCCTGCATGCAATACTGAACTACTTGCAAGTTCAATTAATGCATATTTTTTTAAACCAGGTACTCTGAATTAAGTTGTTTGTTTACTTTTGAGATTATTATACACAGCAGTGTTATTTGAAGTTTTTGTGTGATAATACAACAGATTGGCTTTTAAAAAATACATTTTTTTGACATGTAATGGGTTACTGACAGTATAATTAAACTAACTTATGCTTGTAATATTCGTTTATATTGTGATATAAATATAGCTTACATTTTATATATTGTTAGAAAATACAGACTGGCACTGTTACATTATCACATTGCGGTCTTGAGGTATCTGTATTGAAACAACAATAAGCTTTATTTTTCTGTTGGGAATGTATGCTCAGTTCATTACAGATTTTCCTAAATTTTCAAATATGTTATAAAGCGTTAGTTCTGTTTGTGTATGTGAGGGAATGTTGTGTTATGAATCAGCAGTAAGTGCTGTGTTACTATTTTTCTATCTCCTGTGTAAAAAAAATTATCGTTGTTTATAGTATTTATGGTGCTGGAACACATTAATTCAGCTATCCAAGGGCTAGAAAATATCCAAGAGTTTATTTACAAGAAATTTTCACTGTGTTCTCTGTTGTATGTTCAATATCAGTGCTCATTTTACAGTTTCAGCAAGACATTTTGAAGACTGTTATCTTGGCTTTAATGTTAAATGTTTCAACATTCACAACTGTTTTACAGTCCATAAGTTTTATTAGAAGTATATATTCATCAGAGAAATTATCTTAATAAAGTGTTTTGTGACAGCAGAAGTGGTATTTGGGGACAGTTTTTTCATATGAATTACCTTCCCTTCAGCCATAGTCCATTCAGTACTTAACTGTCCATGTCAATCCATACTGATAGCAGAAAATGTGGTTACCATGATGGATATTGGTGTTGTATTACTCATATTAAAAGCTGGTATTCATGTCCTTTCTGATTGCAGATGTCTGTGGCATGTTAATTCAGACTGCTGCAGTATAAAATAATAATATTGACCGGTAAAGCGCTGCCTTCTGATAAGCTTAGTGGTTTTTGACATTTTATAATACCTGATCCTGCTTTGTATGGATGTCTCCTACATCTGGAAGATAATCATGTTAACTGGTTCAGTTGCAATTAGATCCTTTAATTTGGCAACAAAAATTCTGAAATAGTATTAACAAAGTACAGTGGCATTAGATGCCCTAATATGTTGACTGTTGTGTGCATTGGATTCATATATTTTATTGCAATAGAACTCCATAGATATGTCACTTGGATGGATGTGTGTTTTACAATAGAGAACAATACAAATACTCAGAACTAAAACACAGTCTTTTAATTGAAAAGTTTTGTGAATTTGCATTTATAACACACAGTCTGTATTATAAATTTCAGACAGAAAGTGGCTTCTTCCAGAAAACTGTGATGTAATATTAAGAAATATTCACTCTTTGGAAATTTCATGCAGTTCTGTGAATACAATGTCAAAATTGTGCCATATTGTCAGCTAAAAGTTTCTTGTAGAACACACAACTGAATTACCTGTTCATTCTCCTTCTTATTATTAACGCAGTCAGGGTAAATTATTTGTCATTTTGTATCAGCCATTTGTGTCTGTTATTTACACTTAGGAAAATAAACAGTTTGTACATTTACACAGCAGATACACAGACATAATAATGTTGGAGAAATGGAACATAGAATAATGTTGAAAAGTTAATAACGAGTTCAATTTAACTCAACAGAAAATACATAATCTAAGAAAATTTCATTAATTATGTGTGAGAATAATAATAGTGATGATTTACTTAACCAGTTACTGAAACACAGCAACTGCCCTAGGAATGACTACTTGCAGAGATATTCTTCAGTGATGAGCACTGTTCTTGAAATTGCAGTTTTATGCAGGTTTGTTATACACTCAGTTAAAAATTCCAGCATTTTTAAGTTTAGCCAGTAGAAGACGGCTTTAAAATCTTTTGCAGGAATAACCACTACCTACAGATCATGATTCTGTAATACAATTTTTTGTAGCCTAATTTGAAGATATCTGATGCAAACACTTGATTTCTGTTTTCACATTGTGCCTAACATTACTGCAGGATGTCTAAAGAATGAATTCGGTTGTGGGGTTCAGTATTAATATAATTATTAACTACCTATTACTGAGAGTGAAAAACCCATAATTTGTAAAATATCTCCAAAGTTTTAATCATGGTTTTCCATTCTCATAATGAAGAATCAATGTTAGGTATGCAATTAAGTCAAGAGAATGGTGCATTAAAAAGCAATACAAACATTATTTATCAGCTTTATTTGTTTTTTAATGCATGCCTCCTCAGAGTCTATGCAGTTCTGACAACACAATAAATGTGGTTTCTGCATGCTGGGTACACCATTTTTGTTTGTTGCACATAAGACAAGAAGTGGGACTTAACTTTTACTTAACAAATGAGAGGAGGAAAGGCTGTACAAAGTGTAAGGGACAGTTATTTTATTTCTTAATGGATATTGTTATTGGTAGAACATCCCAGTCAATACTTATTTGCTAATGACACTCCTGAATATTGCTTGACAGTGTGGAGTGACTGAGGAAATAAGTATCACTAGTAAATTGGTCAAATAGTTGAGGGAAGGTTGTTGTAATCTACAGTTGTTTATCTTCCCCCTGTGTAGCATTGTTCTGGGCAAAGCCTCTTAAATAGAGACTCCGTCCAAAATTCCATCCTAACAGACTTCAGAAGGCCCAACTATACTGACCATCTACTGTGTCATCCTCAGCCAGTAGGCACCACTGGATGCAGATGTGGAGGGCATGTGGTCAGCACACGGCTCTGATTCATTGCAGTTTTGGTGAGCAGAGCAGCTACTTCTCTATCAGGTCGGTTCTCAATTGGCTGCACAAAGACTGAGTGCACGCGACTTGCCAACAGTGCTTGGCAGACTTGGACATTCACCCATCCAAATGGAGCCAAGTCCAACAGTGCTTAACTTTGGTGATCTGACAGGAACTGATGTTACCACTGCAGCAAGGCTGTTGGCTTCTTAAGTGGAAGGAGGGTATTTACTGTTATTATTTGTGATATGTGAAATGGTAATGTTGTGCTTGATAGCCAATATTAACGCTACTCAAGAAATGTAGGCTTTGTACATTCAATCATCTCTCTCCATTCAATTTCATATTTTTATAGACGAACAGAAACTACACAAGCATTTGTAAGTCATACAAACAACAGAAGCACACACCTGAAAATGTATAATAAGCCAGAGGAATATAAAAGCAACCTATGTTCACTGATGTCTCATGTAGAACAGTATTATAAGATTCAGAGATTGATGCTACTGAATAGCAAATCTATTAGGCTCTTACTGAGTAGTACTTGTATGACTTTCTTGTGAAACTTCTACTAATCATTAAACAAGTGCAGTACACATACTTTAGGATAATTTACAGTGAAGGTAGGTGGCATAGTTGATGTGTTTTTCATAAAACACACACTCCCTAAAAATGTTCCTTTAAGAGAGAGCTTGGATTTGATAAGTGGATTTTAGCATTCTACAGTTCTATGTGTGACAGCAAACACATATGTACTAGACTTAAGGCTTCTTAGCAACATGGCTAATTGAGGACACACATTTCTGATTATTCCATTTGTGGAGGCCTTATCTTAAGTCTTAATTGGAAACAGCATTTGCTGGTATGCCTGTGTCATGACTTACTAAACATATGTCAGTTCATACAACTGTTTACTTTTGAACATCATTTTTTAACTATTGCCATAACCAATGTGCTTTACACACCTGCTTTTCATACACCATTAATGACTGTTGCATGTACTACCAGTGTACATATGCCCAGAAAATGCAAATGTATGCAGTATGAAGCAGAGAAGAATTTCCAGTTACTTTCCTTTTTTTCTTTGGTCATTCAGGGCTGTGCATTGTGTATGTGCTACTACTAAGTATGTGGTGGTGTCCAGTTGCAAACCCAGAATACAATGCTTGCTTACAATTTAGGATGAGTTTACCAGACAATGACCTCATGTGTTGCCTTTCTGTGGTTTACCTAATTTTATTTCATCCATATATGAATCTGCACAACTGCACAATATTTAAAATATGTATGACCATCTTGCTGCTAGAAACCTTATACCAGTACCCATCTCTGTACCAAACACTAATGCGTTGCACTTGATGAAAGAATAAACTGAATACACTTCATTATAGACATACAGTATGCTGAAAGGGGAAACAGCAAAATTACTCTAATTTAATGGTTTCTCACTGTGTTGTCGTGTGTGTGTGTGTGTGTGTGTGTGTGTGTGTGTGTGTGTGTGTGTGTGTGTGTGTGTGTGTGCGCGCGCGCGCGGGTATTTTTTTTTTTTTAGCTTTTGGCCATTGGGTTGACTCACGAACTAACTCTGAACATCTAAGGCATTGAAAAAGTTGCTGCCCGAAGGTGAAAGGTACCTAGTGGAAAGAGTTGGAGATCCAAATATGCAGCTCTGCTTATAAATAAAGTGAAACTCAAAACATTTGTCTCTAGCAGCCCAACTGTATTGGTATGTTCAAGGAGGCAAATCTGATACATCAAAAATGAAGCAAGGCACTGAACGTATTATACTATTTAGTTTCTGTGCTCATTATTTATGCACTTGCATTTTTTTATTTAATGGAAGTCATTGTCTTCAACTTTTATGTATTTAATACCAATAGTCAGTAAGTCAGCGGACATGGAATCTTACTGATAGTATGACCTCTTGTCACAAATAACTGTGTGATTTTGGTCACTTACTGAATATCTGTGGTTACAAGTGATACAAACAGAAATGGTTCTGGAAAATATTTGTGAGTTAAGAGTGACTTAACCTGCATCTATACACTGCAAGCCAATTTATAATTTGTAACTGAGGGAATTTCTTGCACCACTGTCTTTTTCCCCTTTCACTGTTCCATCTGCAAACATTATGTGGAAAAAATGAATGTTTATAAACCTCCATATGATCTCTATTTTTCCTGATTTCCTTTTGTAGTCATTTCATGAGAAATATGCGGATGGAAGTAGTATGTTACCTGTCTCTTGTTGGAACATATGCCCTCAGAAATTTGACGGTAAATCTCTCTGTAATACACAGCTCTTCACTTGTAGCATTTGTTGCTAAGGATTAATGAAGATCTCTGTTAATCTCTTGTGCCTATTAAATGATTCTGTGACAAAATTGGATCTCTCCTATACCTTATATTTATCCAACTTGATAAGGGTTCTAGGCTGATGTACAGTTCTCAAAAACTGGTCCAACAACTACTTTGTAAGCTACTTCTTTCATGGATGAATTATAAATCCTTAAGATTTTCCGAATGAATCCGAACATTAAACCTGCATATAGTTTGTTTTGTGTAGTCATTCCAATGACTTGTCAGCAAGGATAATCAAACAGTGATGGACCTGTATACCCAGTTACGCACAAAATTTTTAATTTATGTACGTTCAGGACCAAATGCCAGCACCCGTATCAGTCATTGTTGCTCTGTAGCTCTTTCTGCATTTTACAGATCTTCTGACATTGCAACCTTCTTCATGGAGACTCCCTATAATGTCTGTCAGATCATTAATACAAATTGTGAACAGTAATGGCTCATTCCTCCTAGTACAGGGTGACCAAATCTATCTTGGAGAAAACTGGGACACAACCAGCTTGGCTCCAATGGACCTGCCCACCCCCACTTCCTGGATATCCCAAATATATCCTTGATTTTAAATCATTAACATTAATGTTTTATTAACACATTCTAGTAACCTGATGATGGCCAATTTACTATTAGTAAGAAGGATAAAAACAGGTATAGTATGATTCATTTTTACTCTATCTTTTTAATTAGTGATATTTAATATACATAATAAAACAAGTTCTTTATTGACATGTGGAAAAATCGGGTCTACTGCCGGATGTTTGTGTCGCTCTGGCACAATATTTCGGCCTCGTAACTCGTTGCCTTCTTCAAATGCTACCTGAGACTGCCGTGTTGGACGATCTTGTCCAGTATTTATGCCCAGAGAGCGCTGGGTGCTCTCTTTGCCGTCCGCGCCCGCCTGGCACTCCTTGTAATGTGTTCTCTCTTCCCTGGTGTTCCCTCGGACGTCCGCGCCCGACTTGGGCGCCATCTGTGGCAGCTCTCTGAGGCCTGTCCTGTGTCGGGCGTTCCGTTCGCGGTCCGCGCCGGCCAGGTGCTGCTCCTCGGTTTTAATCCCTCCCTTGTGCCCCCACGGACGTCCGCGCCCAGCTCGTCCACCATCTGTGGTCGTGGCAGTTGTCTAAGGCCGGACCCGCATGTGGCGTTTCGTTCGTTGTCCTTATCTGACAGAGCTCGAGCCCTGTGAACTAATGTTTCCAAACTTCATTTTTCTGTGCCGAGTGGTGGCAGCTACTGGCTTGAAGGTATAAGTCAGTGTGAGTGGGCTTACGATACACACTGTGCCCCAAAGTGCCATCTGCCTTCCTCTTGACCAGGACATCCAAGAATGGGAGTTGTCCATCCTTCTCTAGCTCCATAGTAAATTTTATTCTTGGGTGGCGTGAATTTAGATGTTCCAAAAAGTCATCTAGCTTCTCCCTACCATGGGGCCAAATGACAAAAGTGTCATCGACATACCTGAGAAAGCACTTGGGTTGGTAAGTGGCTGATGCAAGTGCCTCCTCTTCGTACCTTTCCATGAAAAGGTTGGCTACCACTGGTGACAAAGGGCTGCCCATTGCTACTCCTTCCGTTTTCTCATAAAATTGACCCCCATAAAGAAAATATGTTTGAGGTCAGTACATGCTTGAACAGGTCGAGCAGGGCACCATCGAACTTCTCTCCAATGATATTGAGTGAGTGAATCAGTGAGTGGCACTCGTGTGAAGAGCGACACCACATCGAAACTGACCATGATGTCAGAGTCCACGATGTGTACCTGCCTTAGCCGTTGTAGGAAGTCCTCCGAGTCCCGAATGTGGTGTGCACATTTGCCCACATAAGGTGCCAATATCTTCTTCAGGTATTGTGCAGTGAGGTATGTCGCTGCGCCGATGTTACTGACAATAGGTCGAAGAGGGACCCCTCCTTGTGGACCTTGTGGAGTCCATAGAGTCTGGGTGGTACAGGTGCTTTAGGATGAAGCTTCTTAGTGACCTGTTCAGGTAGACCTGTCTCCTTCAGCAACTTCCGAGTCGTCTTGTCCACCTTGTCAGTGGGGTCACCATCTAGTGGTTTGTAAGCAGTGTCTTCCAGAAGTTGTTGCACCTTCCTATCATACTCCAACTTGTTTAAGATGACCGTGGAGTTACCCTTATCAGCTGGCAGAACTACAATGCTTTCATCCTCCCGTAGCTGCCTGAGTGCCATCCTCTCCTCGCTCGAGGAGCTAGCTTTTAAAACAATATCGCCCACTTCTCATGACACTATAACGGTGCACAGTTTTCATTGTACCACTTGTGAAGGTTTTCCTCAACGACGTTTCTCATTATCCCTATTTGATTAAAGAGACTGCAGTCATTGATCTCAATTTTTTCCTCTTACAATACTGAACTCTCTCTTCAACACATTCTTATTTTGGAACACTATAGCCACAGTACCGCACGAAATCTTTTTTTTTTGTGCGTGCATCAATATTGATACTGTGAAAAACCACCTTTCTGCCATTTTTTCCATACAGATTCGGCAAATTTTGTTGTCAGGGTGTATAAAAATGAACGGGGTAGCCACTTTGTCTAAGGCGTCTTGTCACGGACCGCGCGGCTCGGAGGTTCGATTCCTCCATCGGGCATGGGTGTGTGCGTTATCCTTAGCGATAAGTTAGTTAAGTTAGATTGAGAAGTGCGTAAGCTTAGGGTGCGATGACCCCAGCAGTTTGGTCCCATAAGACCTTACCACAAATTTCCAAATAAAAATGAAGGACAATGAGACCAACCACGTGGAATTTGATGCAAGAACTACACAGACTAAACGGTAGGCACTGTAACTTCAGACTTTCGATGCCAAATAATGCGTCAAGAGTTTTATTTGCGATAGGACAACAACAAAATACTTAATACACTAGTAAAGACAGTTTCCAATGGTCGTAATGACAACAGATGCTGGAGGAAATGCAGCTGTTGGCTAATGACAGAGCATACTTTTTCTGTCGTGAGGATTCAACTTTTTTTTTTTTTCACAACTACATGAACTAATTCGCTGGATGGTGTAGGGAACGGAGGAAGCAAGCCCCTCCCAACGCCTCCCCGCTAGGTTGTGATGTCTAGCAGCGATATACCAAAATCTCGAGATATTGGAATCATGACCGCAGTATCTTTAATCAGTATTTGTCCAGGCGATATGTCGGTAGTGACGACAATATTTATGGCTACACAATCGGAAAATATTATTGTCATTGTAGTCACATAATTTATAACAGAGGAAACTCACGTCTCATTTCTTTTTGGCACTAAAAAATTTACAACGTAAGAACGACGCCTATCGTTTCTTACTCTGAAGTTTTTGCAGAAACTTTCGGTCGAAAGTAAGGTGTGTAAATGTATGAAATGTAATTCTCGAAAGCTCTGCTGTTTGTGTTGTTCCTTGATCGTTGTATGTTTATATTACTGATTTTGCAATGTGAAGAAGAGGGAAAAAAAAACAAAAACGAAACAAAAGTGCCTTTGAGAAGTGATTTGTGGAGGCCTGTTAAGTCAAACGATAGTAAACAAGAGAAGTGTAATTATTGTGGGAAATTATTACTAACCACTGGTAACACCACAACCTTAAAAGCTAATTTAAAGTCTACACATCCGAAAACAATTTGGATCAGTGACGGAAGGCTACGGTTTCTTCGAGAAAAGCTGCGACAAAATCAAACGCTGCCAGTGCTGATACAGACAGCGAGCCTCTCCGTGCCGCTTCCAGTCCATCACTAACTTCGATTTCAACTACCAGTTATTCAACTTGTACGCAAGGAGGTATCGCAGTTACTTTAAAAAATTGTTGCTTCATCTGCAGAAGAAGGATGTCAAAAAAAAGGAGCGATTTTGATTTATATTGTGTGGTATTTTATATTTTGGAGGAAAAAGCTTTCATCAGTCTTTTGAAAGTTTTATATCCTTTGTATAAAATAACAGCCAGAAAAACTTTTGTAAAATTAGTAAGCAACAATATGAAATCCTTCGTCTCCATTTCAGCCAGAATTACGTGACGTAACAACAGCAACATTAGCTCTTCATTTATGGACTGAGAACTAACGGAACGCCATACCTCAGACTATGTTTCTCATGAACAATTCGAAACACATGATCAGGTCACAGCTGTAGTTACAGATACCGGAGCAAATATGGTCAAGGCATCAGTGCGTACATTTGCTCTATAAACGGATTTGTGTTATCTGTATTTTGAGTTATTTTGCTTATCTGTTTTTTCTGTATATTTCTTCATACATTGTAGAATTTTCTTTTATTTTTTCTTATGATTTCTCAGTTCGTATTTAAAAAAAACATGTAATTAATTTAGTTTTTTCATTATTTTTAATTCGTGAAACACACTCCTCATAATGTCAAATAACACGTACAACCTTACGCTATAAAATGAATTTTAAAACCCAATTTTTGGTACCGATATATAGAAATACCGATGTCTTACGCTCGATTAACCGTCAATATCGATATTTAGGTGGGTCATGGTGTGGGTTCCTGTTGTCATCTCCTAGTTCATGAACCATAGACAACGTATGAGTGGCCAAGTAAGTGGTCCTGATAGTCGGGACACCAGTTACTTTGGAATAAGGCTGGGCCTCTCGGACATATTCTGAGTCGTGGTCACCTTTGTGCTCAGACGGCAAAGACTACCAAATCCACCGGTTAGTCACTCAACCGTTAGGGGTAAAACTCAATGGGACCCGGGGCAAGTAAGGCTAGCAACCTGCTTCCCTGGTACTTCAAATATGATGCTGGCAACAATCAGAGCAAAATGCCTCGGACTTTGGAGCTGACGGAGTCCCACCTCTAATTGACAAACCAGGGACACCTAAGATACGACTCGACACACGAATGGTAACGAGATGGGGAGCTATTAATATCAATGGGGGCTACTCTGGGAAGAGGCTGCAAGTAAGATGGGGTTGGACGTCTTACCTGTTGGTGACATTCGGGTAAGGGGTGAGAAAGAAGAGGAAGTGGGAGAATACAAGGTCTACCTGTCAGGAGTCAAAGCAGGAACAGCACAATGGGGTGTAAGGCTATACATCAGGAAAGAAATGGAACCCAGCGTAGTTGCAATAAGGTATGTAAACGAACGACTGATGTGGATAGATTTGACAGTGTCTAGCAAGAAAATTAGGATTGTGTCAGTATATTCGCATTGTGAAGGGACAGATCAAGATAATATGGATAGTCTTTATGACGCACTCAGTGACGTAGTTGTTAGAGTAAAGGACAAGGACAGTGTTCTGCGCATCGGTGATTTTAATTCCAGAATTGGAAATCGAACAGAAGGGTATGAAAAGGTTATGGGTAAATTTGGAGAGGATATGGAGGCCAACAGGAACGGGAAACAACTCCTGGATTTCTGTGCCAGTATGGGCTTAGTAAACACAAACTCCTTTTTTAAAAATAGGAACATTCACCGGTATACTTGGGAAGGCAGGGGAACCAGATCTGCCGTTGACTATATAATAACAGATCGGAAGTCAGGAAGGCTGTGAGGGACACACGTGTATTCAGGGGATTCTTTGATGACATTGATCACTATTTAATCTGTAGTGAAATTGGTATTGTGAGGCCGAAAGTGCAGGAGGTCAGATCCATATGTAGGAGGATAAGAGTGGAGAAACTTCAGGATAAGGAAATCAGGCGCAAGTACATAACAGTGATCTCAGAAAGGTACCAGTTAGTTGAATGTAGTCAATTACAGTCATTGGAAAAGGAATGGACAAGGTACAGGGACACAGTACTAGAAGTGGCTAAAGAATGTCTTGGAACAGTAGTGTGTAAAGGTAAGATGAAGCAAACAGCTTGGTGGAATGACACAGTCAAGGCAGCCTGTAAAAGGAGAAGCAAGGTGTATCAAAAATGGCTACATACTAGAACTCAGGTAGGCAGAGAAAGTTATGTTGAAGAAAGAAACAAAGCCAAACAAATAATTGCAGCATCCAAGAAGAAATCTTGGGAAGACTTTGGAAACAGGTTCGAGACTTTGGGTCAAGCTGCTGGAAAACCATTCTGGAGTGTAATTAGCAGTCTTCGAAATGGTGGTAAGAAGGAAATGACAAATATTTTGGACAGGTCAGGAAAACTGCTGGTGGATCCTGTTGATGCCTTGGGCAGATGGAGGGAATATTATCAAGAGTTGCTCAATGTAGGTGAAAATACGATCAGTAATGTTTCAGATTTCGATGTACAATGGGATAGGAATGAGAATGGAAATAGGAGCACATTTGAAGAAGTGGAGGAAATGGTCAACAGATTGCAGTGCAATAAAGCAGCTGGGGTGGATGAAATTAAGTCGGAACTCATCAAATACAGTGGAATGTCAGGTCTTAAATGACTACACAGGATAACTGAAATGACCTGGGAGTCGGGACAGGTTCCATCAGACTGGACGAAAGCAGTAATCACACCAATCTTTAAACATTGAAACAGAAAAGATTGTAACAACTACAGAGGTATCTCTTTAATCAGCGTTGTGGGTAAAATCTTTTCAGGTATTGTTGAAAGGAAAGTGCGAGTATTAGTTGAGGACAAAATGGATGAAAATCAGTGTGGGTTTAGGCCTCTTGGAGGTTGCCAGGACCAGATCTTTAGCTTACGGCAAATAATGGAGAAGTGTTACGAGTGGAACAGGGAATTGTATCTATGCTTTATAGATCTAGAAAAGGCATATGACCGGTTTCCTAGGAGGAAGTTATTGTCTGTTCTACGAGATTATGGAATAGAAGGCAAACTTTTGCAAGCAATTAAAGATCTTTACATAGATAGTCAGGCAGCAGTTAGAGTTGACGGTAAATTGAGTTCATGGTTCAGAGTAGTTTCAGAGGTAAGACAAGGCTGCAACCTGTCTCCACTGTTGTTCATGTTATTTATGGATCATATGTTGAAAACAATAGATTGGCTGGGTGAGATTAAGATATGTGAACACGAAATAAGCAGTCTCGCATACGCGGATGACTTAGTTGTGATGGCAGATTCGATTGAAAGTTTGCAAAGTAATATTTCAGAGCTAGATCAGAAATGTAAGGACTATGGTATGAAGATTAGCATCCCCAAAACGAAAGTAATGTCAGTGGGAAAGAGATATAAACGGATTGAGTGCCAAATAGGAGGAACAAAGTTAGAACAGGTGGACGGTTTCAAGTACTTAGGATGCATATTCTCACAGGACGGCAACATAGTGAAAGAACTGGAAGCGAGGTGTAGCAAAGCTAATGCAGTGAGCGCTCAGCTACGATCTACTCTCTTCTGAAAGAAGGAAGTCAGTACCAAGACTAAGTTATCTGTGCACCGTTCAATCTTTCGACCAACTTTGTTGTATGGGAGCGAAAGCTGGGTGGATTCAGGTTACCTTATCAATAAGGTTGAGGTTACGGATATGAAATTAACTAGGATGATTGCAGGTACTAGTAGATGTGAACAATGGTCGGAGGGTGTCCACAATGAGGAAATCAAAGAAAAACTGGGAATGAACGCTATAGATGTAGCAGTCAGGGCGAGCAGGGTTAGATGGTGGGGTCATGTTAAACGCATGGGAGAAACAAGGTTACCCAAGAGACTCATGGGTTCAGCAGTAGAGGGTGGGAGGAGTCGGGTAGACCAAGGAGAAGGTACCTGGATTCGGTTAAGAATGATTTTGAAGTAATAGGCTTAACATCAGAAGAGGCACCAATGTTAGCACTGAATAGGGGATCATGGAGGAATTTTATAAGGGGGACTATGCTCCAGGCTGAACGCTGAAAGGCATAATCAGTCTTAAAAGATGATGATGATGATGATGATGATCGATATTTAGAGAGCCGACATTCGATCGCAACGAATACCGACATTTATCTTTCGATATCACATCCCTACTCCCCACACATGGATAGTCGAGGGGGAGGGGTGATGCGGAGGGAACAATTCGGAATTCGTTAGCCTGTGCTAGCACTACAAATGTTCTTATTGGTTTGGGACCAGTGCCGCCAATTCTCAAAAACGAAGTAAGCTAAATCTGTCTACAAAAAAGCTAGAAAAAAGCTAAAACAATCTTATTTTTGTAATACATACTATGTAAAGTACTTAAGGGGGAGGGACGTTTATGGAAGTGCAATAAGGTGGATATTGTTGGATAAATTCAACAGAGGAATAATTTAATCAAGTTTTACACAGAGAGAAGCCAAGCTGTGAAACGTCCCCTTAGAAAAATTATACATGACTGTGCTTAAACTGACATACAATATTTTTAGCGCAACGCAATCTGACTTTCAAAAATCCCTACAAAAAAATGGCCCTGACTAACATTAAACTATACCTTTCAGAAATCACTTACCTCACAAAAATCTTCATTACTCGAACTACTGCAATACAGGGAGCGCCACTACTGCCAGCTAAATAAAAGATTCAAACTACGGAAGGCACTAACTACTGATAGGGATAGTTAGCAAATGAAAGATATTAATAGAGAACAAACAATATATTTACCTTAATAGTCATAATATATATAGCAGTTCATGACAAATTACAAAACTCCGCCATCTCTCTCCCCACATCCATCACTGCTGGCGGCTCACCTCCAACTGCGCAACGCTACGCGCTGTTCACATCCAGCTGCCGCTACCCAACACTACAATGGCAGACAACAATGCAAACTAGACACAGACTGCACACAGCACAGCCAGTGATTTTTTATACAGAGGTGGCGTTACCAATAAAAAAACCTAAACAGCCTACTTACAGCTGTACTCAACACTGATATTACTTTGATGGAATTTTTGTTTTACATTGGAGTGAAGTTCTTGAAAAAGAATTTACTCAGACTTACTCATATCAGGTATGCAATTAAGTTCAAAACAGTTTCAGGAAATAACTGTTACACACGGTTTTGCATTATATCTTAAACTTGGGTATGACGTTTCATTTTAATGACTTAAGTAGCTAGAGAGGAAATGTTTGATGTTCAAAAATGTAAACATTTCCGAAAGTAGAAAAGAACAAAGAAATCAAAGGTGCGCCTTATGTACCTCTTTAGAGGAATAGTGCACTATTACTTTATACGCAGATGTAACAATCTGAGGTTTTGTTTCTATGATATGCTTATAAAATATGAGCACATTTTTAAAAGCTCGATAATTTGACGCAAAAATATTTTGAAATAAGAATATTCATGTCAGTTTCTTTTGATTAATTTATTTCTCATTATATATACATGGTGATTATAATTAGTTAAACTTTCAAACCGCTGTAGAAATAACACCACTCGTCAGAATCACGTCAAATTGCAACGGAATATTATCGAAGGGGGAAAACGTATGGCAGAAGAAAAATAAATAGTTACAAAATGTAGCGATGGATGGCGCTGTAAGCATCATAATTTAATAGTGGTCGACTACAAATGACGAATGAATCATACAACATTGTCTACGTAGTGTGCATGGATGTACAGGTGTGATACTGTTAGTTACGTAAGGCCATCCACAATGGCAAGGTCATATCACATCGGATGGGAAAAATCGGTTTTTAATTGTCCTGAGGCCAAAAACCGCATAAAAAGCATCAATCACATCGGTTTTTAAAGATCAAGATGCCATAAAACGCATAAAAAGCATCCATAAGAATCAAATCGGATTATTAATTTCCGTGTGACTGGCGCAAAACATGTTCAATATGCTGTCCACCGTTTTCCGCCACAAGTTGAAATCGAGAAGCAGCATGTTCCACAACTGATCGAAGTGTTTCTGGGGTCATGTTCAGAATGTGTTGAGCAATGCGTGCCTTCAATGCAGCTAAGTTTGCAACCGGAACACTGAACACAACATCTTTCAGACAGCCCCTCAACCAGAAGTCACACAAATTAAGGTCAGGTGATCGGGACGGCCAGGCTGTAGAGAAATTGCGGCTGAAAATTCTAGCATTAGTGAAATGGCGTTCCAGCAGCTGCTTAACAGGATTTGCAACGTGCGGCGGTGCGCCATCTTGCATAAAAATGATCCCATCCACACATCTACGCTGTTGGAGAGCTGGAATGACGTGGTTGCGCAAAAGACACTCATAGCGCTTACCAGTGACGGTACAGGTAACAGGACCCGAAGCACCTGTCTCTTCGAAAAAATATGGCCCTATGATAAATGATGCCGTAAACGCTGCACAAATAACACCATTGGTCAGAATCATATCAAATTGTAACGGAATTTTATAGGAAAAGGGGGAAAACGTATGGCAGAAGAAAAATAAATAGTTACAAAATGTAGCAATAGATGGCGTTGTAAGCATCACAGTTTAATAATGGTCGATTACAAATGACAAATGAATCATACAACAACAGTGGTTGATTTGCGTGCGTATTTTCCGTTGTCCATATTCGACAATTCGTTGTATTGACATATCCTGTCAGATGAAAGCGGGCTTCATCTGTCCACAAAATCGTCCATGGCCGATCATTGTCCACTTCCATGCGAGCAAGAAATTCTAAAGCAAAGGTCTCTCTTGCTGGCAGGTGAACAGGAAGCAACTTGAAACTTCCTGGCAGATTAAAACTGTGTGCCCGACCGAGACTCGAACTCGGATGGTAGAGCACTTGCCCGCGAAAGGCAAAGGTCCCGAGTTCGAGTCTCGGTCGGGCACACAGTTTTAATCTGCCAGGAAGTTTCATATCAGCGCACACTCCGCTGCAGAGTGAAATTTTCATACTGGAAACATCCCCCAGGCTGTGGCTAAGCCACGTCTCCGCAGTATCCTTTCTTTCAGGAGTGCTAGTTCTGCAAGGTTCGCAGGAGAGCTTCTGTAAAGTTTGGAAGGTAGGAGACGAGGTACTGGCAGAAGTAAAGCTGTGAGTACCGGGCGTGAGTCGTGCTTCGGTAGCTCAGTTGGTAGAGCACTTGCCCGCTAAAGGCAAAGGTCCCGAGTTCGAGTCTCGGTCGGGCACACAGCTTTAATCTGCCAGGAAGTTTCATATCAGCGCACACTCCGCTGCAGAGTGAAAATCTCATTCTGGAAACATCCCCCAGGCTGTGGCTAAGCCATGTCTCCGCAATATCCTTTCTTTCAGGAGTGCTAGTTCTGCAAGGTTCGCAGGAGAGCTTCTGTAAAGTTTGGAAGGTAGGAGACGAGGTACTGGCAGAAGTAAAGCTGTGAGTACCGGGCGTGAGTCGTGCTTCGGTAGCTCAGTTGGTAGAGCACTTGCCCGCGAAAGGCAAAGGTCCCGAGTTCGAGTCTCGGTCGGGCACACAGTTTTAATCTGCCAGGAAGTTTCATATCAGCGCACACTCCGCTGCAGAGTGAAAATCTCATTCAGGAAGCAACTTGTGCACATGGGTAATTTTGAATGGATAGCAAACAATTTGGCAATACTGTTTGGCACGACACAGCAAGACAATCACTTCGCAACGTTTAGGTATATACGGGTACAGTATTGTTAGATCACCAGTGTTGGCAGGTGCCGGACACAAAACACTCGTGGCATGGAGTCAGCTGATTCTGCAAGTTGCAGTGGATCCAGAACTAGGGAACCTTAGCTCAGGACGTTGGGAAGACAGTTTTCAAGTCCCAGGAAGCTTTAAATCAGCCGAAACTCCGCTGCAGGGTTAAAATTAATCCGGAAAGAACTCAAATTGGTGAACATGAGCGAGATGTGTAAGCGGTAGCTGCGTCAACCAAGCGGGCCTTCGACACACAATCTATATTTACTACGGACGTCTTTTTGATGATAGTCGTTTCTTTATCGTGCTACTTGGACAAATGACAATGCGATAATAGTGCACGTTTACTGTCACCTGACGAGGGAGAAAGGCTTTTTGTAGTAGGCAGGATAGGTGTACAGGTATACAAGAATTTCGAGAACTCAGGTTCGTCTCCCAGTTGACTCTGAAACCATCGTTCTTCTGTGCTCTTGGCGGCGACCTGTATCATCGACACTGCCCCGGTCGTGGGAGACCACAAAATTTTTTCTAGCGGTGGTGTGTGTGTGGGGGGGGGGGGGGGGGGGGTGAGGGGACAAAACTCTAAAATTGTCTTTTTTGATATGAATTACTCGATCAATTTGGAAACTTGTCATGCCCAAGAACCATATTTAGTAAGTGACACAAAAATTTCTTACTTTCATACTTAAAAGGTAAGCATGATTCATGACTATCTCCAAAGGGAACCTTTTCGTACTCTCAAGTGGTTATGAATGTGGCACGTTTAACAATTACATTCGACATGTATCGAACAAAATGATCACTAAGTTAAGAAATAAAGCAGTATGATATTTACAAAGGACAATTTCATTCATATACCAATAGTTCTAACTTGATGCTGAATATGAAAACTGGAAGGTAGTAAATAATTATAAATGAGAATAGCGTTGTTTATAAACAAAATTAATTAGTTATAAAGAGCCTTTGACCAATCTTGCTCCAAAATGATAGTACAGAAAAGAAATTTTAAGATGTATTGCACTCTGAAACCAAAGAACGCTCCAGAAACTTCGCTTTTATCTATTGCTGATTATGTTAAGAAGACTGACGGGGAATTTAATTCCTCAATAGATTGGAAACGCCTCGTTCGGAATTTGACGACAACACTTTGAAGAAAGCAACGAAGAAAGTCGGCACGACACACAAGAGCGGCTTTTTTCCGCATTCTTTCGATCTACGACACAGCAACGTCTTCATTGTTATGCAAGGCATAGCAACTTACGAATGAAGGAAGCCCCTGCTCCATAATCAAATGTCTGGTGTTACATTTTCTACAAAGTAAATGGTAACTGCAATAGCTTTATCTCACTGTGATCAACCATATAATTGTACCACTGGCTGAACGACAAGTTTTCATAGTTACCAGCTGCAGGAACATGTCCCTGCGCATAAGGAACCGTTGGTACTTTTTCCCAGAATATAGCGATTTAAGGACGGATCTCCGATCTCACTGGAAAACATAGGGAGTTTTTGTCCAAAAACGAAAAATTACAAAATAAGAACTAAAAGAAGAAAAAATTGCCAAACTGTATAAATTTTAAACACTATATACACTACTGGCCATTAAAATGGCTACACCAAGAAGAAATGCAGATGATAAACGGGTATTCATTGGACAAATATATTATACTAGAACTGACATGTGATTACATTTTCAGGCAATTTGGGTGCATAGATCCTGAGAAATCAGTACCCAGAACAACCACCTCTGGCCGTAATAACGGCCTTGATACGCATGTGCATTGAGTCAAACAAAGCTTGGATGGCGTGTACAGGTACAGCTGCCCATGCAGCTTCAACACGATACCACAGTTCATCAAGAGTAGTGACTGGCGTATTGTGACGAGCCAGTTGCTCGGCCACCATTGACCAGACGTTTTCAGTTGGTTAGAGATCTGGAGAATGTGCTGGCCAGGGCAGAAGTCGAACATTTTCACTATCCAGAAAGGCCCGTACAGGACATGCAACATGCGGCCGTGTATTATCCTTCTGAAGTGTAGGCTTTCGCAGGGATCGAATGAAGGGCAGACCCACGGGTCGTAACACATCTGAAATGTAACGTCCACTGTTCAAAGTGCCGTCAGTGCGAACAAGAGGTGACTGAGACGAGTAACCAATGGCACCACATGCCATAACGCCGGGTGATACGCCAGTATGGCGATGACGAATACACACTTCCAATGTGCTTTCACCGCGATGTCGCCAAACACGGATGCGACCATCATGATGCTGTAAACAGAACCTGGATTGATCCGAAAAAATGACGTTTTGCCATTCGTGCACCCAGGTTCGTCGTTGAGTACACCATCGCAGGCGCTCCGTCTCTGATCCTGCGTCAAGGGTAACCTCAGCCATGGTCTCCGAGCTGACAGTCCATGCTGCTGCAAACGTCGTCGAACTGTTCGTACAGATGGTTGTTGTCTTGTAAACGTCCCCATCTGTTGACTCAGGGATCGAGACGTGGCTGCACGATCCGTTGCAGCCATGCGGATAAGATGCCTGTCATCTCGACTGCTAGTGATACGAGGCCGTTGGCATCTAGCACTGCGTTCCGTATTATCCTACCTGAACTCACCGATTCCATATTCTGCTAACTGTCACTGGATCTCAACCAACGCGAGCAGCAATGTCGCGATACGATAATCCGCAATCGCGATAGGCTACAATCCGACCTTTATCAAAGTTGAAAACGTGATGGTACGCACTTCTCCTCCTTACACGAGGCATCACAACAACATTTCACCAGGCAACGCCGGTCAACTGCTGTTTTTGTTTGAGAAATCGGTTGGAAACTTAGCTCATGTCAGCACGTTGTAGGTGTCGCCACCGTCGCCAACCTTGTGTGAATTCTCTGAAAAACTAATCATTTGCATATCACAGCATCTTATGCCTGTCGGTTAAATTTCGCGTCTGTAGCACGTCATCTTCGTGGTGTAGCAATTTTAGTGGCCAGGAGTGTATGTCTGTCACAACTGCGTACGGGAAGGTGACCTACATGGGCCCACTTTAGGAGCGAAACGAGGAACGTAAGGGATGTATTTTAGTCACTGTCTGGAGAGTTTACGTGCGTGTTGTTTACCGCTCCTTGTGCCGACAAGCTGCAGCCAACTAAGGCACAGATTTCGCACGGAAGTAAGCCTTATCGTTACCGTTTCCTAAGCAGAAATTCTTAGATCTCGCTATGACAAAATTTACCGGAAATATGCAAACAAAACGTCAGAGTCACTGTATTTCTGGTACCTCTGCTATTCAGATACTATTTTACCCACAATCGTCTTGTGTTTTACGTTTTCTGACGCCTTTCATCGCAATAAGCCAACGGCCTTGCCGCAGTGGTAAAGCCGGTTTCCGTCAGATCACCGAAGCAAAGTGCTGTTGGGCTTGCCCTAGCAGATGGATGGTTTACTGTCCGGGTCTGCCGAGTGCTGTTAACAAGCGGGGTGCACTCAACCCTTGTGAAGTCAATCGAGGAGCCACCTGATTGAGAAAGAGCGGCATCGGTCACGAAAACTGACACCGGCCAGGAGAGCTCCGCATCCACATCTGGTGACACCTAATGGCTGGGGATGACACGGCGGTCGGTCGGTCCCGCTGGGCCTCCGAGGCCTGCTTGGGCGGTGTTTGTTGGTTTGTTAACCGCAATACGCTCAGCACAAATTGCTGGGTGAAGTAATAGATGCATAGCAGACCGCTTGCACAGTAAGGCAACGTCTGGACACGAGAACGTGCAAGCCTGTGTCCTCCCTACTACACTACTGGCCATTAAAATTGCTACACCACGAAGATGACGTGCTACAGACGCTGTGATATGCAAATGATTAGCTTTTCAAAGCATTCACACAAGGTTGGCGACGCTGGAGACACCTATAACGTGCTGAAATCAGGAAAGTTTCTAACCGATTTCTCATACACAAACAGCACTTCACCGGCGTTGCCTGGTGAAACGTTGTTGTGATGCCTCGTGTAAGGAGGAGAAATGCGTACTTTCATGTTTCCGACTTTAATAAAGGTCAAATTGTAGCCTATCAAGATTGCGGTTTATCGTATCGCGACATTGCTGCTCGCGTTGATTGAGATACAATGACTGTTAGCATAACAGGGGACGATTGCAAGACAACAACCATCTGCACGCACAGTTCAATGACGTTTGCAGCAGCGTGGACTATCAGCTCGGAGACCATGGCTGCGGTTACCCTTGACGCTGCATCACAGACAGGAGCACCTATGATGGTGTACTCAACGACGAACCTGGGTGCACGAATGGCAAAACGTCATTTTTTCGGATCAATCCAGGTTCTGTGTACAGCATCATGACGGTCGCATCCGTGTTTGGTGACATCGCGGTGAACGCACACTGGAAGCGTGTATTCGTCATTGCCATACTGGCGTATCACCCAGTGTGATGGAATGGGGTGCCAATGGTTACACGTCTCGGTCACCTCTTGTTCAAATTGACGGCACTTTGAACAGTGGACGTTACATTTCAGATGTGTTACGACCCGTTGGTCTACCCTTCATTCGATCCCTTCGAAACCCTGCATTTCAGCAGGATAATGCACGACCGCATGTTGCAGGTCCTGTACTGGCTTTTCCGGATACAGAAAATGTTCGACTTCTGCCCTGGCCAGCACATTCTCCAGATCTCTCGCCAGTTGAAAACGTCTGGTCAATGGTGGCCGAGCAACTGTCTCGTCACAATACGCCAGCCACTACTCTTGATGAACTGTGGTATCGTGTTGAAGCTACATGGGCAGCTGTACCTGTAAACACCATCCAAACTCTGTTTGACTCATTGCCCAGGCGTATCAAGGCCGTTATTACGGTCAGAGGTGGTTGTTCTGGGTACTGATTTCTCAGGATCTATGCACCCAAATTGAGTGAAAATGTAATCACATGTCAGTTCTAGTATAATATATTTGTCGAATGAATAACCGTTTATCATCTGCATTTATTCTTTGTGTAGCAATTTTAATGGCCAGTACTGTAATTTCAGTGCTCGCCCATTTGTTCCCGCGCGTCGGAGATGGCGGACGGGGAACGATGCATCATGTGGACAGACCTTTACTTTATCAAGTCTCTGCTGCATTACCACAAGCTGTACGTTAGCGCGTAAGATGCGCTAGGTGACTCAAAACTGATGGTGTGAGAAAATAATTTACAAGAAGCAGCTGTTGAGCTGATATTTGCCTCACGTAATGAGACTAACAGTCTACCACATACGTGCATGAATGACTCTGTAACGCGCATTTATGAAACATTGGTACCTGCGTGCCTCATATCAATCACACCACGTTTCCTGAAGAATCACGAGCTGCGTACGTTATCAGGATTTCGGAATATTTTGAGAATCTTGATAGTGGTACTGATTTCTGCTCTTATCTTGGAAGTATTTCGTTTTACTGACATAGAGCTTCCAGATGCTAATTTTTATTTTTCCGAATACGCGGTATACCTGAAGGTTGGAACTTTGTGAAACCCTGAAACTAGTCATTTGAAGACATAAAAAATTTGCAACTGGAAGCTAACTTTGTTTCTTTGCATGATGCGGAACATCTATTCTTCGCCGCACCCTTACTCACATCCCTGCGCCACTCAAGCATCCTGTGGCTCACAGCCTTAGATAACGGGAAATATAAAATTAAAAATTTGTATATAAAAAAATAAAACTAAAAATGACTCTCTCCTTTTTAGACATCTCCAATGGAGAATCACAGGAAATAGTGCGTCATTTCCAAAAGAAACACTTTCCATTTCGCTAAATCTGTTGGCGCCTTTAATAGGAGGCACAAAATTTTGTACAGCCGCACTTGGTGTAGAGACTAACAGCAACAAGTTCTCAAATAAGCTCTTTTCTGGTCATTGGTTTAGAATGTTTACGACCATAGGGTCTTGCAAGGTGAACGTAGGGACTTTTCACATGTCGAGTAGGGGACATGTTCGAAAATGATTCGGCGATGCTGGAGGTTTTTTTGACTCACGAAAATGACTTCCAGAAGCTTTTGAGAATTCTGTAATGAATAAAAACTCTGTTCTCCGCATTCCCCGGGGACCTGGGCAAGTGCCCCTTCTTGCGCGCCCCTCACCCCGCCCATGCTACCCCCCTCCCCCCCCCCCCTCCCCAAATGCCCATCCTAGGGACGCCGGCGCCCTAGGTGCAGCTCTACTTTGGGTACTCCCGAAATAATCAGGTGAAGAATCGCCACCCTGCGTGATGTACTGTCTTCTTCCATTCGATAAGCCCTCATTTCTGTCTCTTCTGACTTGAATATCACATGTAAAGGTTTATTCCTGAAAAAGTGTATGTGTAATATTGAACTGCATTTAATAAAATATCTGTAAAAACTGATTCCATTTGGTTGCCTTAGGTTCATACAAGGATGTTTTTGCAATCTGTGTTGGATGTCATCAATATTTCTAATGTCAGTTCCACTGAAGAAAGACTTGTTTGTTCAGAGTACACCAATCCGCCGTAGTCCTGTTCAGCACAAACTTAGAAGGGAGAATCAAACAATTTAAAGAAACTATTGTCATACGATTTTCGCGGAAATCCGCAGAAATGCATGAGTGTAATTTGGCTTCAGCGGAAAAAATTGAAATAGTGATTCAGTTGTTTTAGTAGTAAATATTGGCTTGAAGTATATTTCATACTTGGGGGGATCTACGGCTCCATTAAATATATAAGTACGTCTTCTCAGTACATAAGATGTTCAGTTAGAACAACTTCTCGTGACTGGCAAATGGCAAGTCTGTTCAAATGGTAACAAAATTTTCGCAACTACTTCCTTCATACAAGGTGGGAAATGTACAAAAATATCTTAGCTTGAGAAGCCGGAACCGGTTTTGAAACGAAATAAGAGCTGAAATAAACATCATCCTGAGTGGGAAAAATGCCTAATTCATCCAATAATTATATGACTGTAGTACCATCAATGAAGAAAGTACCTTTCCTAGAAAATGCTCCTTATTCCTTCATATGTCTTCGCTACCGCTGCGGAAATAACAGAGAGATGCAGACCTGGTCTCAGTTCCGCTAATCTCTCATGTGTCCAAATAACTGACATGTAGAGAGGATCTAGTATTTGTACTCTTCGACTCTTTAGTTTACCCGACTTCAGTGGCAATTTGGATTTTGTGTGGTCTCAATTCTTTTGAGTACGATTTTGCTACCTAACGAAGTGCACCACCTGCTTGTCAGAGGATTAAAGGCAGTCACACTATGCCTACCTGTTGCTGTGAACATTTCATCACTTATCCTAGATCCCCCAAAACAGTCGCTTAACGAGATAATTCCATCAGTGTTACAGCTCACCATTTACCTCACGTTCTCGCTCTAAAATTATTCTCCAGATTTTTGTTTAATGCCCTCTTCCGTTCAATAACAAAATTTTAAGACCTCGTTGAGACTAAGCCGTGTATCTCTATCAGTTTAAAATTAAACTTCAAGCAACTAAAATGCAGCGTCAGGGGATCATAAATTAAACACAAGAGGAAGGATAAATTACGTTCAAACTAGGGAGTTCTAGGAACATAACCCAGAGGCAAGAAGTCTTCAATTGAAAGCACTTTATTACAAAGTCTTCAAGTTAACTAAACAGCTGTAAGCGAAAGCATCATTAATTAAAAGACTGTTCAGTCACCTGTTGCAAGGGACTGGCACAACACTCCTGCAGGTCCCATAGCAGGTCGACAGCGGACCCCTTCAGTAATATCAACAGTCTGCTTGTAGAGTGCTACAGGTGACTTCTGAGACAAGAAACGAACCTACATCTAACAACTAGAACGTAATTGTTATTTTCAAGCTCATACTATCAAGGATAAAAACCGCCGGAACTCGAGAATTGGAATGAACAAATAATTGGTCTGATTGTAGCCGTTGTTAGTAAAGAATATCCTGTTCGCCACAAGAAAGTCTACATTTCTATAAAACGGAGGTTGAAATTACAGTACACGGCATCAACCAAATGGTGTCGCAATAATTACTCAGCTGTTAATTTGAGTTTAGGAAAGCAAACACTAGCGATAACAGTCCAGTACCAGAACAGTGTACAAACGATCACTGTCGTGATTTAATAAGTCGATGATTCCATGTTACAGTAACTGATAGCAGCTTTTAATAAATAACAGCAACGATTCAAATATTTTGTAAAATATAAATCACTAAAAGACACCTTTAACACACATTAAAAGCAGCGCCGGCCTGAGTGACCGAGTGGTTCTAGGCGCTACAGTCTGGAACTGCGCGACCGCTACGGTCGCAGGTTCGAATCCTGCCTCGGGCATGGATGTGTGTGATGTCCTTAGGTTAGTTAGGTTTAAGTAGTTCTAAGTTCTAGGGGACTGATGACCTCAGAAGTGTGATGTCCTTAGGTTAGTTAGGTTTAAGTAGTTCTAAGTTCTAGGGGACTGATGACCTCAGAAGTTAAGTCCCATAGTGCTCAGAGTCATTTGAACCACTTTTTTTAAAAGCAGCGTGTAATAGCAAAATTCTATCTTTTAAATGCAGTCAGACAATCAGCTATTAAACGTAGCATACGGTAAATGGGCGCAGTATGAGGACCCATTCAACCAATCAAACCACGATCAAGGAAGAGAGTTTATTTCATGGACTTATAATTGCGTCATGAAGCTTGCCTTTATCCAACCTTTAACACTAGTAGTTATATTACCTGTACTTATCTCATATAACTTTTTTATCTGCTTCAACTTAAGGTGACATCTATATCATCATTTCTTTGATGTAATGTCTATGTAAATGTTATGTTAATAATTTTTTTTGCATTATAATTAATGTATGTATGTAATTTCAAAAATAATGTTGTACAAAAATTCTGGAATATTAAAACCATACTTGTGGTATTGGCTCATTCATAGTGAAGGTAGATTTTTAATAATGTAAAACCTGGGGAATTCCCTCCGCAACGAAACTGGCTAGGCGGGAATAGAAAAGATGGATTTGACGGTCGAACTACAAGGCTCTTCTGCGGCACTACAGAGTTGGTGGCTAGCACGCAAACTTCTCTCAAATGTGCCGAATGAAGCAACAAGAGCGGCACGATTATTCATTGTAGCCTCGGATGACGAATAATTTTGGGTTATTAGTCATGCCATACATGGGTTAACTATGGACAATGAGAATCCTACGCTAAGAAGAGAGTTTTCAAAGCTTGTTATTCAGCGAAAACCATGACGACTTTGCTTCCTATTTTAATAGCCACAGAAGATCGCCACAGCCACCATCTGCGTCTCAAATAATCAGCTAAGTATTGTAAAATTCCTTGTACCAGTTATTTGGCTTCTTGTCCACATGATAATGATGTTTGGTTAAGACGTTGTTAAAACCTATATTTTATCCTGAGTCATTTACCTAGGTATGGTTCTTTTTCAAGTGCTGCGATGTTTCCGAGTTGGAATAACTATTTTGGACTGGCAATCTTGTAGGCCGTGCCCATATCTCCAGGTCCACCAGCCTGGATTCAAATTGGATTCAGATATCATTGATGACATCATAGATCATCACATGGAATGCTATGTCGAATTCTAAACATGGGACCATGTAGACTCCACCAGTGTCCTCAAGAATGCCATCTTGCGTTGCTCACCATGTCAACTTGTAATGGTACTTGAATTACGTGACCATTATGGTACCTCACCTGAACCTCTCGGTACCAGTAATATTCTACTGTGTTTCTGTTAACTACTTAACATATTTCTGAGACAACATTCAGATTTGATTTCATTTGTGATACATCGATATGTTTATATTGCAATGATATTATTCTTATGGGTATTCTTTCTTTTGTCACTATGATCTTTGACGTACTTGTAACTCTGATTTTTGGGCGCGTGAGCGATTATTAGTTAGTTGTTGAGTTGTTGGAGAGTCGGACCTTGAAAAAGTCAAGTCTTGGACGTCATGTTGGAAAGACGCATATTATAGTTGGCTAATAAAATGTGAGGAAGATGTTTTCAAGTATGTTTTGTATTGTGAAGTGATGTTTTGTGTGATACGTGATATTGCAATAAAAGCAGTTAAAAGGAAGTGTAACTTAAATTCGGAGTGCTGATTATTTTTTTACATCACCATTGTCCAGCAAAAGTGTAATCTTCAAGAATGGTTTGTGAAGCGCATCTAGAATACATTTGAATATAGCACGATAAAACCTAGGCCTCTTTGCATCCGAGCTTGGAATCATAACCACCTAGATTTTCAACGATTGAGCCATGATTTTACGACGAGACCAGTGTGGGAAACACAAAAAGATGAGTGCCTAGTTTTTTTGATTATTACATGAAATGACTATTAACTGTGCTCTAATGACACCTCCCACATAATATGACTGTTGTTGCCCGCAAATGCAGTATTTAGCAGCGTGAGCAACACCACAATCGTTATTAAATTCTGACCTTTGTTGTTGTAGGGTTGTTAGAAACTGCACTAAGGTCAGTCGTCCTGTTAACAGTTTGGGGCATTTTGTTACACTTTTGGGGCCATTGTATTACAATTTTTGCTGGAACATATAGGTGTATGGGGTGATCTGTAACGTACTCTTCACAAGTGCTGATTTTTCCACCATTTACCATTTTATATGGAATGCTCAAAGTTCAAACTGCAGCCGAAATGTGTCAGAGTGGTTTTCATAAAACCGAACTTCTCACAACCTCGAGTAACTCTAAGTGCAACAATTGTCGGAGCTGGTATACTATGGTGGAATATATTTCAATGTCCTAGCGGGCTTGAAGAATTTCTCCAAGACCATATGCATGCACACCGCATCTCCTAAGGCTGCCTATTGCGACCAGCAGAAAGAACTCCTGCCAAAGTTCAGGTATCATAAAGGCATTCATCAGTAAATGGTTTAGAAATCTTATGGAAACATGTAAAGTCCAACTACTCCACCAATCTACTACGATCGTGTTGCACATATTCCTCACACCTTCAGATTCCTTAACAGCCATCATTCAGGACTCTGCTGCGAATTTTGAATGCTTTATGTATAACATAAAACATTTACTATTTATGTGAGAAACTGCATAAAAATCACTTAAAGAATCATTCTACATTCTACATTCTACATTGATACTCCGCAAGCCACCCAACGGTGTGTGGCGGAGGGCACTTTACGTGCCACTGTCATTACCTCCCTTTCCTGTTCCAGTCGCGTATGGTTCGCGGGAAGAACGACTGTCTGAAAGCCTCCGTGCGCGCTCTAATCTCTCTAATTTTACATTCGTGATCTCCTCGGGAAGTATAAGTAGGGGGAAGCAATATATTCGATACCTCATCCAGAAACGCACCCTCTCGAAACCTGGCGAGCAAGCTACACCGCGATGCAGAGCGCCTCTCTTGCAGAGTCTGCCACTTGAGTTTATTAAACATCTCCGTAACGCTATCACGGTTACCAAATAACCCAGTGACGAAACGCGCCGCTCTTCTTTGGATCTTCTCTATCTCCTCCGTCAACCCGACCTGGTACGGATCCCACACTGATGAGCAATACTCAAGTATAGGTCGAACGAGTGTTTTGTAAGCCACCTCCTTTGTTGATGGACTACATTTTCTAAGCACTCTCCCAATGAATCTCAACCTGGTACCCGCCTTACCAACAATTAGTTTTATATGATCATTCCACTTCAAATCGTTCCGTACGCATACTCCCAGCTATTTTACAGAAGTAACTGCTACCAGTGTTTGTTCCGCTATCATATAATCATACAATAAAGGATCCTTCTTTCTATGTATTCGCAATACATTACATTTGTCTATGTTAAGGGTCAGTTGCCACTCCCTGCACCAAGTGCCTATCCGCTGCAGATCTTCCTGTATTTCGCTACAATTTTCTAATGCAGCAACTTCTCTGTATACTACAGCATCATCCGCGAAAAGCCGCATGGAACTTCCGACACTATCTACTAAGTCATTTATATATATTGTGAAAAGCAATGGTCCCATAACACTCCCCTGTGGCACGCCAGAGGTTACTTTAACGTCTGTAGACGTCTCTCCATTGATAACAACATGCTGTGTTCTGTTTGCTAAAAACTCTTCAATCCAGCCACACAGCTGGTCTGATATTCCGTAGGCTCTTACTTTGTTTATCAGGCGACAGTGCGGAACTAGCCTGGACATAAGATCACTTTTTCGATTTATTTTTGTCAGCATTGTAATCCATATACATAACGTTAGAATTTGTTAACAACCAGGGAAAGTAGAACAAATTTAATTTATTCGGTTAAGTTTTCCTCCCCTATTCTGAACTAGCCGTCAATGTACATTTTCGTTAGACAACTGGATACTGTAGTTTCTTAAGTTTAGGATAAAATTACTTACTTCTTGTTGTAATCACTTCTGTTGTTCCTAATTAACATGTTTTCACTGCAGAGAAGTTTTTCATGAAATTTCAATCACCAATTTTCTTCACTGAATACGAAAATATTTTATTGATGCCAAACTACAAAGCGGGAAATGATCTACATGCAGATATATATTACGGAAACCACAGCAAGGATTCTGCAAGCAGATATCTTGCGAAACTCTCAGCTCACTCTGTTCCTCCATGAGATCCATAGTGCTGTAGATATCGGCGCTCTGGTTGCTGCGTTCTTAGACTTAAGGGAGATGTGTGACGCAGTCCCTCAATGCCATTTGCTGAAAAATATACGAGCTTACCGAATATCGGACCAGATTTGCAACGGAATTCAAGACTTCCTTGCAGAGAGAACTCGGCACGTCACTCCTAACGGAACAAAATTGACAGGTGTACATGTAATTTCAGGAGTACCGCAAGGCAGTGTTATAGGACCGTTAGTGTTTACAACATATATAAATGATACAGTAGAAAATTTCGGGAACTCCATAAGGCTATTCGCACATGATGCGGTTATCTACAAGATGGCAGCAACGCAAGACGGCTGAAGAGATTTGCATAAGGACCTGCGGAGGACTGATGATTGTTTGTGGAATGGCAGTTGACCCTCAAAGTAAATAAATGTAACATATTGCGCAAACACAGAAAAAGAAATCCACTACTGTACAACTACACCATTGACGACAATTTGATGGAAACAGTATCTACAATAAAATATCTACGAGTGACCCGAGTGACCATCCAGAGCGTCCTTAAGTGGAATGACCATATGAAACAAACGGTAGGATTAGCAGATGCCTCACTCAAATTCACAGGAAGAACATAAAGCAAATAAAACGCATCTACGAAATAAGTGGCCAACAAAACACTTGTTCGACGAATTCTTGAGCATTGCTCTTCACTCTGGGACCAATACCAGATAGGACTAATAAAACTGCTAGAGAAGATTCGATAAAGAGCAGTGCATTTCATCTCAGGGTCATTTAGTCGGCACGAGAGCGTTGCAAAGATGCTCAGGTAACTCCATTGCCAGACACTACAAAAGTGACATTGTGCATTACGGAGAGGTTTATCACTGAAATTCCGAGGAAGTATGTTCCGGGAAGAGTCGGACAACATGTTACTTCCTCCCACAAACGTCTCGTGAAATGATCACGACGATAAAATTCGAGCTAATACGGAGGTTTACCGACTACCGTTATTACCACACCCCATTTGTGAATGGAACAGGACGGGGGGATATCAGGTAGTGGTGCCAGAAGAATCCACCTCGACACACAAACAGGTGGCTTGCAGACTACTGATGTAGACATTAGCTGTCTTTTAGTCTTTGTGCTCATCGAACTATTACTATTCTTCCAATACCCTGCAGGTCCTGTTCTCCTCCTCTAGATCACAACCTTTAAAAGATTAATTAGGTCGTGTATTTTGTCGTATGCCTTAAAATGTTGACTGAAATTTGGACTTACATCTGATTGATTTGTAGATGTACTGGTTAATGAAGTCCTACTGAGGACTACTTGTAACGAATATAAAACTTACCAGTAGTTTTCTACATGAAATCTACCCCTATAAAACAGCTGCACGTTCGGAGTTCATTTTGGGTTTTACACTAGGCAGTTTTTGACATGCGACCCATTAAGCAGTAGTCGAACAAAAGATTGGGTCAGCTGCTAGTTCCATAATGGACAACTTTCGCTGGGCTGCAGAGAATGCACTGTGGATGGTAACACCAGACCATGTGCTGGTTAAGTGCTATAGTGAGGGGTGATTGATATTGCTCTGACTGTTTTGGTATGGAGAGGGGCGGCGGGTGGGAGTTTGGGCCGTGTAGGGGTCGGTTGTGGTAGGGCATGGCCCTAGGATGCGCAGGACCAGACTCTCGTGATCAACGGCGTGAGGAACCGCATGAAATGATCAAGCAAATTAATTTAAAATAAGGATGGAGTCACGCAAGGAAAAACGTCTTATGCTGAAGAGCGAAAGAAACAGGCACGCGTATCTAATATCGTGTAGGGCCCTTCGAACACGCAGAGGTGCCGCAACACGACGTGGCATGGAATCGACTGATGTCTGACGTAGTGCCGGAGGGAACTGACACCATGAATCCCGCAGGGTTGTCTGTAAATCCGTAAGAGTACGAGGGGGTGGAGATCTCTTCTGAACAGCACGTTGCAAGGAATCTCAGGTATGCTCAATAATGTTCACGTCTGGGGAATTTGGTGGCCAGCGGAAGTGTTTCAACTCAGAAGAGTGTTCCTGGATCCACTTCTGATACTCCACTCCGTTTTTATATCGTCAGACATCACCAAAAACACCCTTTGAGTGCGTTGGCGTCTATAGAATAAATGACTGGGGTAAGGAGTAGACCCTTGTTCTGTGACAGAGCACAACGGGGTTTAGCTGTACACAAATTGTTTTTAATTCAGGACTATTGTCAAAGAAATACACGAATTTACATAGGTTGTAACATGACAATGTCAGAACAGTTGTGAGGATAACGTTTTACGCCCTGTTCAGTCGAAATAACTTTGAACACAACAATATTAAATTTTAACCAGAAGGTTCTTACAAAATTATTCCTACTACTACATCGTGAAGTTCGCCAATATTACGACAAATCATCCGATTCCGGTTCTACGTTCGATATTATTTAGGATGACCATCAAGTCTACATAGGATGGTTAGTTTTTGTGACAAGCTGAGCAAATGATTACTCAAGGTTGCTCGAGTTCACATTGGACACAAGCTGGTGAACTAACAAGTTTACGCCTCTGCTAGCAGGATTTACCTTAGCTGCGATGAGGTGCCGGCTGCATGGCTGCTCTCATGCTCTAAAAGTCCTATAAAAGCTAATCAAAATCTTTGCTGATCTTATCAGCAGAAACTGTCCTATGTTTCTCGTTAGGCGAGAAAACATGCACTCATCCCCAGTCTTGAAATATGGCGATATGCACGTGCATGAATGAAACAGCGTGCATATTACAATGCCCTCTCAGTTCTCGCAAGAACAATTAACTATGTGGCTGTTTCGCATCTCCACTGTTGGAGCTCAACGACGCTACAGCTAATATCTAGCGGAATGGCAGCCGAAGTGAACGCAGTGTTCACATGGAATTCCTCCTTTGTGTTATACAGAGCATGATGCGCCCTGTTATGCACTTGACGCTGGTTCAGAGGAGAGTCCCCAAAATTATCGGTCTTGTGTCTCTCATAGCAAAACTGTCCCCCACCTGGACCCTTTCGAACTTCACGTCAAGGCATTCTCCGACAAATAGGAGGATTCCTTTCATCTTGTGGAAACTATCTCTGCCAATCGCAAAGGGCTTACCATCAAATTGCGTTGAAATGTCGGCACTTCACTCCTTCCTAGTCCATGCCAGCCAATAGGACATTTTGTGCCCACTCCAGACGCCTAAAAGTTACACATGTTCATCATGAGCATACCACGTGCAGTTCACATAATCGACTGCATTGCTGGTCTGGGTGTTTCCACCTGGAAATTTCCCAATGCAGTTTCCTAAAGATTTTATCCATACCACGCCACTGGCACGCTACCTGTTCTCTTCAATGAGTCACTCTGCCCGTTCATTGTCCCTCACTGCAGGTCGCTTTAAGAGCATTCTGTTGTACGCGGGCTGTGATGTCACAACTCACATGTGCTCCCCAACTAAATGTTTCCTCCAGCAGCTTGGTTCAAATGGCTCTGAGCACTATGCGACTTAACTTCTGAGGTCATCAGTCGCCTAGAACTGAGAACTAATTAAACCTAACTAAGCTAAGGACATCACACACATCCGTGCCAGAGGCAGGATTCGAACCTGCGACCGTAGTCCAGCAGCTTATTTCACCTCTTGCATATTGACATGCAGGATTTAGGTTCGGTATTTTAATACTGTCAATTGAGTGTCATTCCTTTGCAGTGCATATTGTACATTTTAATAGGCAAATCTGCTCATTTTCGTCGAAGTATGTCAGGTGACATATTCACCTTCCTGATACAATGTCTAAATTCTCTCATGGAAGGTGCGAAATAGACATTCATTTAATCTGCCACCTTACACACTCTGTAGCACTTCTGGATGTGCGGGTTGTCACACTGTCCTGCTGGAATTCCCCAAGTTCATCAGAACGCACAATGGACATGAATGGATGCAGGTGATCAGACAGGATGCTTATGTGTGTGCAATCTTTCAGAGTCGTATCTAGACGTATCACAGGTCCCATATTACTCCAACTGCACATGCCCCAAACAATTACAGAGCCTCCATCAGCTTGAACAGTCAGCTGCTGACATGTAGGGTCCACAGGTTCATGAGGTTGTCTCCACATCCATACACAGCCATAAGCTCGATACAATCAGGAACGACACATTTTCGACCAGCCTGGATGTCTCCAGTCATCAACAGTCCAACGTCGGTGTTGACGGGCGAGGTGTAAAGCTTTGTGTCATCCAGTCATCAAGGATACACGAGTGGGCCTTCGGCTCCAAAAGCTCATGTTGGTGATGTTTTGTTGAATGATTGACACGCTGACACTCGTTGGTGGCCCAACACTGAAATCTGCAGCAGTTTGCGGAAGGGTTGCACTTCTGTCAAGTTAAGCGATTCTCCTCAGTAGTTGTTGGTCCCGTTATTACAGGATCTTTTTCGAGCCGCAGTGATGACACGAGATTTGATGTTTTGCCGGATTCCTGATATTCACGGTACACTCGTGAAATGATAGTACGGGAAAATTCTCACTCCATCGCTACCTCGGAGATGCTGTGTTCCATAACTCGTGCGCCATCTATAACACCACGTTCTAACTCACTTAAATCTTGATAATCTGGCATTGTAGCAGCAGTAACCGATCTAACAACAGCACTAGACACTTGTTGTCTTACACAGGTGACCGCAGCGCCGTACTGTGCCTCTTTACATATCTCTGAATTTGAATACGTATGCCTATACCAGTTTCTTTGGCGCTTCAGCTTATGTAAGTGAATATTACTAGAGAGACTTTGTATTCTGCCTTACGGCAGGTCTTGTCACGGGGGAAGCCTCGTCAGAGAGGTCCACCGCATGAGCGTCTAGGGAAGTGATTCCAGTGGTGGTTTCCCGTTGCCTTCCTCTGATGATGATGAAATGATGATGAGGACAACACAGCACCCAGTCCCTGAGCGGAGAAAATCTCTGACCCAGCCGGGAATCGAACCCGGGCCCCTTGGTGTGACAGACCGCCGCACTTACCACTGAGATATAGGGGCAGACATATGACTAGGGGCATCCCAATTAAGCATGAAAAAAATTGCTACCACGCCATTCACATAGACTATTAATGGGAGTAGGGAGCGTCTAGCTATAATGGAAACAAATGGTCACTGTTACCTATTTATTATCTTCAGAAGTGAGATTTACCCACTGACGTTTATAAGCAGCCATTGACAAGCTGATACGGGATTACAACGCTAAGGAACAACCTTGGCTCGGGCTGGTAGGGAGGGTAAAATGCAGTTAAGATAGTAATTCGCGCACAGGGTGAGTGACTGTTTATGTTGTTAATTAGATATAGAAAGTACATGGAATGATAGGAGCAAACACTGTAGTATTTCCAAAATGTGCACTGAGAGCAACAAGTTGAAAACGTGATTTTACCAACGTGTACTCGGCTACTGACGGGACCGAGTTAACTTAGTGGCCGAAAGATGTTGATGCGAGCGACGATGTCCATCTTACCAAACTATCGTCGCATAAACAAAGCGTCTGGTGCAACAACGGCTGGAGCATGTGATTTCAGTGCTCTCTTTGTATTTAGTGCTTTTGTACAGACATCTTTCTAGCGGCGAACCTGAAGTCTCTACAAATGCCTATAGCGAAGTCTTAGCTCAAAAAGACCTCCATAACTCGGCTGTATTTCTGCTGGAGCTGGAAATCGCCAATGAGCACGGAGATCCTGAGTTATGATGCATTAACAATTCCCAGCAGAATAAAACCATAATGAGATTTCCACTCTGTAGCCGAGTGTGCGCTGATATGGAAATTCCTGGCAGATTAAAACTGTGTACCGGACCGAAACTCGACCTCGAGACCTTCGCTTTTGGCCGGCGAATGCTTTACCACTGAGCTATCCAAGCACAACTCAGGATCTCTCCTCACAGCTTTACTTCCGTCACTACCTCGTCTCCTATCTTCCAGACTTCAAAGAAGCTCTCCTGCGAAACTTGTAGAACTTGCACTCAAGGAATACGGTATATTGCGAAGACATTGCTTTACCATAGGCTTGAGTAGCTCAGTGCTAGGACACTTGCCCCTGAAAGGCAAAGGTCCCAAGTTCGAGTTTCGGTGCGGCACTCAGTTTTAATCTGCCAGGAAGTTTCGGCATTACACCATCTCCTACTCTTTTCTGTCTCATTATACTTCAACCAACGGCTCAGAGGCGGGCAGGTGGAACCAGGAGACTTCTCCCACTCCATGACATGATTGTAAAATTGACGAACATAAAACTCTGCATGTAGGCACAGCGCGGGGACTCTCCAGAAAAATAGTGTGTCCCACTGTGAAGGCAGCAGTCCGGAAGTTTAAACACAGCGTTATTCCGAGGCGTTGTAACAAAGTTACATAAGCCTCACGCCAAAGCCATACCTGGCTATAGATCTCTTATTTTTCTGTAAAGCCTCTTGTAAAGAATTCGGTGTCTGCTTTGACAGTCACTGATGTTGTTGCCAGCGGTCTGCAACTACAGAGCAGTGTAACTGAACGACTATATCATCAATGGAATTTGCATATTGTGCTCTGAAACACGTTAGTCGACAGTTTCATAGAAAAATGGCCACATTACAGCGGCACGCCACGACTTCCTCTCTTGTGCTTAACCCTTCACCTCAGAGTGTATTACGTCCTCAGTTTATTTGTTGTAAAGGGGGCATTTAATAAATAATGCACAGGTTGGTATTGCTGTGGATTGTTTGATGTAACAACAACGAAAATTACTTCAGATGTAGTTAGGAGCGTGGGGAAAAAGCACATGTTTTCGTTTTTTCGCTGTGGGTAATATAAAATTGGCCAGGTGTAGAAACGGCCTCTGCAGGGGTCTCCGGTACTGTTAAAAGACCAGAGGTCGCACATCAAGTTCGAAACTTTAGGTGGCAAAACCCTACAGAAATCCACAGTGCGTTAAGTGAAACTTGTGGTGAGTTTACAGTGGGCCGTAACGCAGTTTCACGTTGGGTTAATGGTTTCCGTGGTGGTCGCACGAGCATAGACAGTATTCCAAGACCAGGAAGGCAAAGAACGTCAACAGATGAACGAAACGTGAAACTTATGGCAGATACTCTCTAAGAAGATAGTAGTGCGAGTTGTGAGGAACTACCTGAAGCCTCGGGAATTCCCCCTACATCAGCATTCTGGATTCTAACAAATGATTTGAAGAAGAGACAAATTTCTGCGAGATGGGTCCCAATTTGTGTGACTGCTGAAGAGAAGGAGAAACCCCTGCAAATTGCAACCTTCCTCAAACATCGATTCGACCGTGAAGGTCAAGGAGTCTTGTGTCCAATTGTTGCTATTAATGAAACATGGATTAGTCACATAGAACTGGAGTTGATATCACTGTCCAATGAGTGTCGCGAACTTCAGATTCTCCAAGTCCAAAAAAAATTCCACGCTCTCAGTCAAAGTTCAAATGATTTTTGCTTATGATTCCCAAAGAACCGTCATGACAGAGTCCCAAGTGGAACAAGTGTCACAGCAGTGTATTATTTATTTATTTACACATTTTACTCCCACATTGGAGCACTTTATTCAATCCATATACATTTAAGTCTTAATACTAGCTGTAGAGTTGGCTTTCTTCTTCTGCTCCCAAAACTTCTTCATCCTTTTCGTCCTGGCTGCCCTTTCTTCATTAGTTATGGTGCATTTTTTGTGTGTAAATGTCTTTACTTTAAATCTGTGGTTCAGGATCTTCTTCTCTTCTCTGCCTTCACTTGTTGTATCGTCAAGCGTGACTCATCTAAATCATCTTGAACTTCTTTGAACCAGTTGTTCTTGGTCTTACTTTTCCAAAAGGAGGTGAACAGTTGTTTCAGTAGCCTGGTTTCTGGTAGTCTGGAAATGTGGCAGAAAAAAGCAACCGTCCTTTTCCGCATTGTGTCAATTATTGACTCAGTTTCTTGGTATACAAGTTCATTAGGTAACAGTCGCAGCGGTCCCTATACTTGGTATTTTTGTTTATAATTGTTCTAAGGATTTTTCTGTCTGCATTCTGTAGTTGATTTGGTGTTCTATGGTTGATTTGGTGTTCATCTCGAGCAGTGTTTCACTAGCATATTTTGCTTCAGGTTTAATAGCGGAACGGTAGTGTCTGAGTTTTGCATCTATCGAGAGACATTTCCTGTTGTATGTTGGCCAGGTGATGCGTTGCGCTTGTTTCAAAAATGGTTCAAATGGCTCTGAGCACTATGGGACTCAACTACTGAGGTCATTAGTCCCCTAGGACTTAGAACTAGTTAAACCTAACTAACTTAAGGACATCACAAACACCCATGCCCGAGGCAGGATTCGAACCTGCGACCGTAGCGGTCTTGCGGTTCCAGACTGCAGCGCCTTTAACCGCATGGCCACTTCGGGCGGCTGCGCTTGTTTCAGGTTAGTTGTTCTGCTTTCTACTGACATTTTCTCGTTTGAATTCCAACTTAAAACCTCTCCAAGATATTTGAATTTATCTACATTTTTAATTTGTATGTTATCACTCAGTGTAATGGCTGGTGTTCTGTCTTTTCAAACGAGATCCGTAATCCGACTTATGCTGCTATTTTTCTGGGTTCTTCAATTTGGTTTTAGCCTCTTACACGCTATTTGCGAGCAGCGCTAGATCATCAGCAAAGGCCAGGCAGTAGAGTTTGGTACTTCTGCCAATCTAGATGTTTGGATGGCATTTCTTATTCCGGTCGCGCATGACTTTCTCCAGTGCGCAGTTAAATCGTGGAGTTGAGAGACCATCCCACTGTCGAAGTCCTGACCATATTTCAAATTATTCAGATAGTTCCCCTCTGAATTTAGCTTTTGATTTAGTATTCTTAAGTATGAGTCCAATAAGATTAAGGAGTTTCAGGTGCAATCCAAATTCCGCGAGGATTTTAAGTAATGACTCACGATGGATACTGTTATTTGCTTTCTTGAAGTCAACAAAAGTGGTGACCGACTTCTTGTTTCTCACACTTTGATGTTTCGTGATCCACTTAGGGCTGATAATTTGATCTGGACAGCTTCTTCCAGGACGAAATCCTCCTTGATATTCTCCGTGTTCATGGTCGAGTTTTTTGTGAGTTCTTGCAAAGATAATTCCAGACAAGGTCTTATATGTGATATCAAGCAGCGAAATCGGCCGATAATTATTTGGATCCGATCTATCACCCTTTTTGTGTATTGGATGGATTATAGATGTATTATACTCTTTTGGAATTTTTTCAGAATTCCAGATGTCTACTATATGCTTATGGAGGTTCTGAAGTGTTTATTGGCGTTCATCCACGGCTCGGCGACCAGTTCATTCTCCCCTGCTGCTTTGAAGTTCTTGAGCCACCTAGTTGCTTCCATCACTTTACTGAGATCTGGTGGTGTAATCTTCTCTGGATGTGCTTTGTTTTTTGGATGTGGTTCGAAATATAACTATTCTTTTGTCTCCTCAGCATGTAGTAATTCTTTGAAGTGGTCAGCTAGAATGTTGGCATTGTCTTGAGTGTCGTGCGTTAGTTTCCCATTTTTATTTTTCATCATGAGTGTGGGTGGAGTATTCTTTGACTGATATTTTCTGAATGTCCTAATATAGTCCCTTATTTTACGTTGTTTGAATGATTCCTCTATGAAGTTTAGGGTTTCTTTTTGATAGTCTCTTCTGATTCTTCTGATTTCCTTGGCCGTTTGTCTCTTCTCGAGATTTTTCCGTTTTCTTTTGCTGCTCGTTCAGCCATGCTTTGTGCCTTTCCTATATTGCTTTATCACATTCTTCTTTTCACCAGGCATGTTTCTTTCTTCTTCTGGCAGGGGCAATCTCATCGGCAATGTTTTTCAGTTTATCAATAATTGTTTCCAGTTCGTCGCCTGGAAGTGTTTTGGATCTCTCTGAAGGCAACACATTATTTTTTAAAAAGCTGGAGTCATATTTTCTCCTCCTAGTGGATTTTGATGGTTTGTTTTCCTTTCTTGGGGTTAACTTAATTTTTACCTTTGAAATGTAATGATCTGAATCGTTGTCCACCCCACGAAGGACTTCGATATTATAGATTTCCTTGTGGTACTTTTCATTCATTGCGGAATGGTCTATTTGACACTCCCCCATTTTAACGTTAGGACATTTCCAAGTCATTAACTTGTGCGGTCTTCTCTTAAATCTTGTAGTTTCGAGAATAAGTCCATGATCTATGCAAAGTTGAATTAGTCTTTGACCATTCTTGTTTGTCAGTTTATGAGCTGGCCGTTTATCAACAACAGTGCGTTATTTTCTTTCTTCCCCAATTTTTACATTGAAATCTCCAAGCAGGATTTTAATATGGGTCTCAGGAATGTTTGATATCAGTTGGTCCAGTTCTTCCGAAAATATTTCCGTTACTTCCTTATCTTTCATGTTTTTGTCATTTTCTGGGGCTCGGACGTTAATCAGTGTATATATTTTGATTGTTAAGGTTGCCGTTCTTGGGGCGTTCGACGAGAAGTTCTCCACTGAGTCTAATATGCTATTATGAACCATATATCCAATTCCAAACTGCGGGACACTTTTTATTACTCTTTTTCCGGAGGTCCTTTGTGGAGATGGTATTCAAATGGGCACTCATCTACGTTTTGAAGTTCCTGAAGGGCTGTTATTAGAATTTTGTGTTGATTCGTTACGTCTGTTATGTGTTTCAGTTTAGTAGTTTTCATTACTGAATTTATGTTTCTTCTTCTTCTTTCGATTTCGGCCATCTTTGGACCACGTTCAACAATTCACTTGCCCGGCTTTTTGATCTTTTTTTCTCTCTTCCCAATATTTCCTCATCATTTTCGAGTGGTTCCTCCTCCGCTCTTCCGACCATTTCCTGTTATTATTCTTTAGTTTCGTTTCTTCTGGAAAACACTTAATTTCGTTCACTATTTGTCTAAACTTTTCCCTGTCCCTGATTGACTCACGGGTGACATTAAAATAGGCCAAATCCTTTTTCACCATCTGTATCCATTTATTGTTGGTTTTTTCGTTCCTGTTACTATGTTCAAACACTTTTCTTGTTAGTCTGTTTCCATCCATCCTCGACAGGTGACCATAAAACGTTAGTCTGCGTTTACGCATTGCCTCACTCACTTTCTCAATAGTTTTGTATATTTCCTTATTACTCTTTAGCTTGTACTCTTCTCCAATCTTTCTCGGTCCTAATATTTTTCTCAAAATTTTCCTTTCTTTCTTTTCCATGTTTTCTATTGCCCCCTTTTTGTTAAGAGTTAGGCACTCCGATGCATACAGGCATTCTGGTCTAATGACAGTTTTATAATGTCTTAATTTAGCTTGAATCGAAATGTTTTTTTTGTTATATATGTCTTTGGTTTTTTGAAAAGCAAATTCCATTTTCCTTGCTCTCGCCTGGTTTGCACTCTTGTCTAAACCATTCACTTGAATTATTTCACCTAAATACTTAAATTTTTCTACTCTCTTAATATTGCCGTATTTAGTAATAAGATTTTTCTTGTTATTTCTATGATTAGACATATACACGGTTTTTTCAAATGAAATCTGCAGTCCAGCTCTGGCCGAAACTTCTTGTAGTTTCTCCAGGTAGTTCTGAGCTATTTCTTCGTTTTCTGTAATTATTGCCAGATCGTCTGCAAAAGCTAAACAGTCCACTTCTATTTTTTCTTTTTTTGTTCCAATTCTGATGTCATTCTTGGTGCCTTTGAGTTCTTCTTTCCATATTCTCAATATCTTTTCCAGTACGCAGTTGAAGAGGATTGGGGATAAACCATCACCTTGTCTAACACCTGTTTTAATTTCGAACTTCCTTGAAATTTCACCCATAAATTTAACTTTGGCCTTACTGTTTGTTAGCGTCTGTTTGATAATTTGAATTGTTTTCGTATCGACCCCAAATTCTTCCAATACTTTCAGTAATGTTTCTCTATCTACCGAGTCGTATGCTTTTTTGAAATCTAAAAATACTATTGCAAATCTCTGGCCTCTTGAGATTCTGTAACGAATTAGTGTTTTCAGGTTAAATATTTGTTCAACACAGGATCTACCTTGTCTAAAACCTGCTTGATATTCACCTATTTTTTTATCCAGAACTGGCTCCACGATTTGAAGTAATTTCCTTGACAAAATTTTGTATCCTACTGGTAGCAGCGAGATCCCTCTATAATTATTAACATTCATCTTATCCCCCTTTTTGTGTAGTGGGTGTATCAGGGCACACTGCCAGTCTTCAGGAATTCTTTCTTCGTCCCAGATCTTCTTAAACATATGTTCCAAAACTTGTGGGAGGTTGGTATCCATTAGTTTTAGGATTTCTGGTACTATGGAGTCTTCACCTGGGGCTTTATTGTTTTTTAGACTGTGTATTATGTGTTTTATTTCTTCAGCGTCTGGAGGTTTTGACTCGGTATTAGTATTTCGGTGGTTTTCAAAACTCATTTTATCTTTGGGTGGTTCACAATTTAGCAGATTCTCGAAATATTTTGCTAATATTTCACAATTAGTCTTGTTTGTCAAACCTAGCTTGTTCTCTTCATCTTTAAAACATAAATTTGGGGATTGGTATTTGGTTAGCTGTTTTCTAAAAGTTTTGTAGAAATCTCTAGAATTATTTCTTTTAAAGTCTTCCTCAATCTGTTCTAGGTTATCCTGAAATTGTCTTCTTTTTTTATTACGGAAAAGCTTAGCTGTTTCTCTTCTCTGGATTTTAAAATTGTCAAGATCTTGAGGATCTTTTGTGGAGTTCCATTTCTGCCACAATTTCTGTCTCTTCTCCAGGTTCTCATCACATTCATTGTCCCACCATGGATGTCTTCTTACTCTTTTCACGAGACAATTTTCTTTTGCTATTTCAACTATTTCGTTTTTGATCTCCTCCCATCCCGCTTCCTTATTTATTGTGGATATGCCATCGCTATCTTTGTGCAATGCTCTTTGAAACCGTTGTTTAATTTCTTCATTTTTTAACGTTTCTGTGTTATATTTTGGAATTTTGTAAAAGGTTTTCTTCTCTTTTCGAAATGGGAGTGGTCTGAATTTAATCGTAGTCAAATAGTGGTCTGAATCAACATCAAGGCTTTTCAGCACTTTAGTGTTTTGAATTTCTTCTTGACAATGAAGTGAGATAGCCACATGGTCAATTTGGAATTCTCCGAGAAGTGGATTTGGTGATCTCCATGTTTTAGTTTTTCGGCTCAGCTTTTTGAAATGTGTTGTCATTATTTTCAAGTTGAAATGCCTACATACCTCTATAAGCCTTTCTCCATTTTTTGAAGTTCTTTTGTGACCTGGGAAGAGGCCTACTGTTCCATGGTATTTTTTCTCCCTTCCTATTTGTGCGTTAAAATCGCCTACTAACATTTTTATGTTCTTCTTTGAGCATCTATCCAGTTCCATTTCAAGTATCTCCCAAAATTCTTCAACTTTCTCCGGGTTATTTTTGTTGTCCTGGTTTATGGGTGCATGGCAGTTGATTATAGAGTATCCTTTGTTTTTACATTTAATCTCAAGAATGGATAGTCTCTCAGAACTCGAGTAGAAGTTAGTAACTGAATCTAAAATTGAGTGATGTACCAGAAATGCTGTTCCCAAGTATGGCATTTGTTTCATTAAGATTTTACCTGGTTTTCCTTTAAATAAACGATAGTTTTCAAAATCTAAAGCAGTTTCATCTAAAAACCTTGTTTCTTGTAATGCACATATTAAAATTTCTTTCTGGTTCAGCTTTTCAATCAATAATTTCAATTTTCCTACTTTAATTAGAGAGTTTACATTTAGGGTTGCAAACATAGTTGCTTTCTTAAATTTCAGTGTTGAGGGCTGCATACATGTTGGTTGGGGTCCTCCAAAATCCTTTGACCCCTTTGCATTGTTTCTACGAACAACGGAGGATTTGCCATTCGGTCTACCTCTTGGAGTAGTGTCTATCTTTGACGACGTTCCCATCATGCTTTGCAGTAATTGTTGGATAATAAATTGGGGGATCGGGTTGCCCCGAATCCGAAATTAAAACCAAGGTAGTAAGCCCTGGAGTTAGCTCTTCCGCTCTCTCTGCCGTTGGGAAATTGTTCCTCTTCCGCCATTGAGACCGTTGGCTGGGTTTCACCTAGTAACCCTAGGCAGGGGCCCTATGACAGGGTGCTACCATCTGGAGCCGGACGGACCCTGGTTTTTTTACGAGGTTGTTACTCCTCCCCCTCCATACTTCCCCATCCTCTTGTTTTTAGATGGGCCCGGGCTTGGGACCGGCTTGCGGCGGTGAATTTATGTTTAATGTTGCAGACAAAGAGAATTTTCAGGGTTTGCTGAATTTAAGTCTCTGTCTGCCTTTTGTCTGTTGGGCTACCAGGTGCTCCCACTCATCACAATCTTCTAAGTGACACCCCACCGTATCCGAGTGGTGAATTTTCTTGGACCCACGATGCTGTGTATCCAAGACGGTGGATTCTTTCGTTAGAAGACTCTGCATGTTCGGTTGATTGATTGATCATTGATCAGTGTTCTGACTGTGGTCAGTATTTACGATTCCAGATGTGATGTGGAAAAGTGATAAATGAAATATGGTGGGATGATGAATGATATTATGGAGTGTGTTTGGTCCGCTAGAGCTATTTAATTTCGCTCAAATCCGCCAGCATTGCTGGTTAATACCCCCCTATCCGCCACCTGGGCCGCACCACGTCGGGGTATCACCTCTCCGCCTGCTACGACAACTACTAGGTTCGTGGACAGCAGTGTATTACGGTGACTTCTGCACCCGTGCAGAAAAACGCACAAAACCCGACCACAGTTACGCGAGACTGGGCCACTCATTTGCACGACAATGCTCGTTCGCATATCGGCAATGTTGTAGCTCAAAAACTGCGCAAATACTGATGGGAAGCGCTTCCGCATCCTCCCTACAACGGTGACATGAGTCCACCATATTTCGACTGGTTCCCGGAGTTGAAAAAACCTGGAGTTGGAAAAACCTGTGCATGGACGTCGTTCTCTTTCTCTGAAGGAGCTTTCTACTACCGTTACCCGAGCCATTCGACAGATGAACAGAGGTGGTATCCTGGATGGAGTAACAGAGCTTCCGAGACGTTGGGATTCATTCACGGAGAAGCAGGGACACTATACTAAAGGACTGTAAAGAGATATTGAAGAAAAGTGTAAGCAAAAAATAGTGTGCATCTTTTATGATATGCCTCTCATATACAGAGTGGTCCATTGATAGCGACCGGACCAAATATCTCACGAAATAAGCATCAAACGAAAAAACTACAAAGAACGAAACTCGTCTAGCTTGAAGAGAGAAACCAGATGGCTCAATGGTTGGCCCGCTAGATGGCGCTGCCATAGGTAAAACGGATATCAACTGCTTTTTTTTTAAAAATAGGAACCCCCATTTTTTATTACATATTCGCGTAGTACGTAAAGAAATATGAATGTTTTAGTTGGACCACTTTTTTCGCTTTGTAATAGTTGGCGCTGTAATAGTCACAAACGCTATTTACTTCGTGATAGGTTACCCGTATTAAAATGGACCGTTTACCAATTGCGGAAAAGGTCGATATCGTGTTAATGTATGGCTATTGTGATCAAAATGCCCAACGGGCGTGTGCTATGTATGCTGCTCAGTTTCCTGGACGACAGCATCCATGTGTCCGGACAGTTCGCCGGATAGTTACGTTATTTAAGGAAACAGGAAGTGTTCAGCCACATGTGAAACGTCAACCACGACCTGCAACAAATGGTGATGCCCAAGTAGGTGTTTTAGCTGTTGTCACGGCTAATCCACACATCAGTAGCAGACAAATTGCGCGAGAATCGGGAATCTCAAAAACGTCGGTGTTGAGAATGCTACATCAACATCGATTGCACCCGCACCATATTTCTATACACCAGGAATTGCATGGCGACGACTTTGAACGTCGTGTCTGTCACTGGGCACAAGAGAAATTACGGAACGATGACAAACATTTTGTACGCGTTCTGTTTAGCGACGAAGCGTCATTCACCAACAGCGGTAACGTAAATCGGCATAATATGCACTATTGGGCAACGGAAAATCCACGATGGCTGCAACAAGTGGAACATCAGCGACGTTGACGGGTTAATGCATGGTGCGGCCTTATGGGAGGAAGAACAATTGGCCCCCATTTTATCGATGGAATCTAAATGGTGCAATGTATGCTGATTTCCTAAGTAATGTTCTACCGATGTTACTACAAGATGATTCACTGCATGACAGAATGGCGATGTACTTCCAATGTGATGGATGTCCGGCACATAGCTCTCGTGCGGTTGAATCGGTATTAAATAGCATATTTCATGACAGGTTTACTGGTCGTCGAAGCACCATACCATGGCCCACACGTTCACCGGATCTGACGTCCCCGGACTTCTTCATGTGGAGAAAGGTGAAGGATACTTGCTATCGTGATCCACGGACAGCGCCTGTTCGCGCATTGCCAATGCATGTGCGAACATTACGGAAGGCGAACTACTCGCTGTTGAGAGGAATGTCGTTACACGTATTGCCAAATGCACTTGGGTTGACGGACATCATTTTGAGCATTTATTGCATTAATGTGGTATTTACAGGTAATCATACTGTAACAGCATGTGTTCTCAGAAATGATAAGTTCACAAAGGTACATGTATCACATTGGAACAACCGAAATAAAAAGTTCAAACGTACCTACGTCCTGTATTTTAATTTAAAAAAACCTACCTGTTACCAACTGTTCGTCTAAAATTGTGAGCCATATGTTTGTGACTATTACAGCGCCATCTATCACAAAGCGAAAAAGTGGTCCAACTAAAACATTCATATTTCTTTACGTACTACAAGAATATGTAACAAAAAATGGGGGTTCCTATTTAAAAAAAACGCAGTTGATATCCATGTGACCTACGGTAGCGCCATCTAGAGGGCCAACCATAGCGCCATCTGGTTTCCCCCTTGAAGCTAGACGAGTTTCGTTCTTTGTAGTTTTTTCGTTTTGACCCTTATTTCGTGAGATATTTGGCCCGGTCACGATCATTGGACCACCCTGTATATTATAATCTCCGTGTTCCCCTTCATTCTTTGACATCATCATTGACTGTGATGGTCAGTTTGCTGCTCATTGTTGGTGAGGGTCTGGTTGATCGCTTATTCCAATATAACGTCACGTGGTTACAGAACCAGTATGGCATCTCAAGAAGTAACATAAGGTACCACGACTTAAAGAACGTTCAGATCTCAACGTAGCGCCTGTCTGCACCGTTCCCGTGCCGGTCTCGAGGAACGTGGTGTGTTGTCGCATTGAAACATTCCAATGTCGTCTACTAAAAGTTGCAACATTACTGGAAACGGGAACGGAAGGTAGAATGTAAAGCATCCTCGACGTATAGTTTGCCGGCACGTTATTTCCGTCTGTACTGTGCCATTGCAAGAAGTCACTGAACCGCATCGATACAAAAACCGGATCGGCGGCTCAGGGGCCACCCTCAAGAGGCTTCCTAGAGACTGCTGTTGTTTAGATTAGATTAAATTAGATTAGAGGAGGAGGAGATTAGTGTTTAACGTCCCGTCGACAACGAGGTCATTAGAGACGGAGCGCAAGCTCGGGTGAGGGAAGGATGGGGAAGGAAATCGGCCGTGCCCTTTCAAAGGAACCATCCCGGCATTTGCCTGAAGCGATTTAGGGAAATCACGGAAAACCTAAATCAGGATGGCCGGAGACGGGATTGAACCGTCGTCCTCCCGAATGCGAGTCCAGTGTCTAACCATTGCGCCACCTCGCTCGGTTTAGATTAGAGTAGTACTTGTTCCATAGATCATGAGTACGACACTTCGTAATGATGTGGAACGTGTCAGGTTAGTAATAGGTGTCTCTACAAGATATTACATTAGACAAAATATTACATGACACTCAAATTATTTTTATTTTTTATTTTTTTTTGTGGAGGTTGAGAGATTACCCACTTACTACATCCAAAAATTCATCTAATGAGTAGAAGGAGTTGCCATTAAGATATTCTTTTAATTTCCTTTTAAATGCTATATGGCTATCTGTCAGACTTTTGATGCCATTAGGTAAGTGATCAAAGACTTTTGTGGAAGCATAATTTACCCCCTTCTGAGCCAAAGTTAGATTTAACCTTGAGTAGTGAAGACATCCTTTCTCCTAGTGTTGAAGCCATGTACACTGCTATTACTTTTGAATTCGTTCGGATTGTTAATAACAAATTTCGTAAGTGAATATATATATTGTGAGGCTACAGTGAAGATTTCTAGCTCTTTAAATAAGTGTCTGCAGGATGATCTTGGATGAGCTACAGCAATTATTCTGATTAAACGCTTTTGTGCAATGAACACTCTTTTACTCAACGATGAGTTACCCCAGAATATGATGCCATACGAAAGCAGAGAATGAAAATAGGCGTGGTAAGCTAAGTTACTGAGATGTATATCGCCAAAATTTGCAGTGACCCTAATAGCAATTGCCCGCATCTCGTGGTCGTGCGGTAGCGTTCTCGCTTCCCACGCCCGGGTTCCCGGGTTCGATTCCCGGCGGGGTCAGGGATTTTCTCTGCCTTGTGATGGCTGGGTGTTGTGTGATGTCCTTAGGTTAGTTAGGTTTAAGTAGTTCTAAGTTCTAGGGGACTGATGACCATAGATGTTAAGTCCCATAGTGCTCAGAGCCTAATAGCAATTGTCGGGCGCGGCGCATCGAGAGCGCCACCGCGAGGCGCCGGCGACACCAGCTGGAGTCAAAACGGACAGAAACTGCAAGAAGGAACCGTCCGAGATGCGGGCCATACACTGAAGTAACGAAAGTCATGCGATACCTCCAAATATCGTGTCGGACCTCCGTTTGCCCAGCGTAGTACAGCAGCTCGATGTGGCGTGGTCTGAATAAGTCGTTGGCAGTCCCCTGCCGAATCGAGCCAGCCTCTATAGCCATCCGTAACTGCGAAAGTGTTGCCAGTGCAGGATTTTGTGCACGAACTGACCTCTCGATTGTGTACCACAAACGTTCGATGAGATTCATGTCGGGCAATCTGGGTGGCCAAATCTTCGCTCTTATTGTCCAGATTGTCCTTCAAACCAGTCGCGAACAACTGTGGGTCGGTGACATTGCGCATTGTCGTCTATAAAAATTGCAAAGTTGTTTGGGAATATAAACGTCGTCATGGTTCCACATGGTCTCCAGGCAGCCGAACATAACCATTTCCAATCAATAATTGGCTCAGTTCAACTAGAGGACCCAGTCGATTCATGTAAACACAGCCGACACAGTGATGGACCCACCACCAGCTTGCACAGTGGCTTGTTGACAACTTGGATCCATGGCTTGTTGGGATCTGCGCCACACTCGAGCCCTACCATCAATTCTCACGTCCGAGATCGAGACTTATCTGACCAGGCCAGAGTTTTCCAGTCGTCTAGGGTCCAACCGACGTGATCAAGAGCCCAGGAAAGGCGCTGCAGGCGGTGTCGTGATGTTAGCAAAGGCGCTTGAGTCGCTCATATGCTGCCATAGACCGTTAACGCCAAATTTAACTGCACTGTCCAAATGGATACAATCGTTGTACGTCCCACATTGATTTCTGCGATTATTTCAAGCAGTGTTGCTTGTCTGTTAGCACTGACAATTCTACGGGAACGCCACTGGTCTCGGTCTTTAATTGAAGGACGTCGGCCTCTGCGTTGTCCGTGGTGAGAGGCAATACCTGAAATTTGGTACTGTCGGCACACTCTTGACACAGCGGATCTGGGAATTTTGAATACCCCAATGATTTTAGAAATGGAATGTCCCATGCTTCTAGCGTCAAGTTCCATTCCACGTTCACGATCTGTTAGCCCCGTCGTGCGCCCCATAATCGTGTCAGAAACTTTCACACGAATCACCTGAGTACAAATGACAGCTCCGCCAATGCCTTGCCCTTTTACACGTCTGTGTAGCCGTGGTGGCTGATGTTAAGAATAGTGGGTTGGCGGAAGGGTTATGGCACGGGTGTCGGACACAGTTAGCTTTAGAAATATCTGTCCGGCCTGTAACAGCAAATGAACTTAGGAGACAGCTACTTACCCCTTGTAAGTTTTTGATCAGTCAGGGATATTTTAACTTTCCGTGACAGGGTGTGGCTAGCCCTCTCCCTCATGTAGTCAGTAATGTCTTCGACTGGAGAGAGCGAAGTGATTTCTTGGTGCTACATTTCCTGCCGTAACTAGACCGATCTCTAATTGCTGTATGTTCCGCACATTTCTAATGAAATTATGTTGCCTCTGCGCAAGATATAATAGACAGTGCAACAGTGCTGGAGTATTCGTTGTACTGTAAGAGTATTCGTTTTGTATTTGTTATCTCTACACGTGCGCACATGTAGTGGCAACATACCCATAGCATATTTGTTTCGTGGTCCACTTGGCTTGATTGGGCTCTATCTCACTTAACTGTGGTTTAAGACTGTTTCTTTCTCTAATGAGTTCCAATGAACCTGCTCCGAATATAAATTCTAAGTTATGCTAGAAGTTTTAAATATCTTGGCCAACTGTGTGTGATACCTGGAGGTGTGATTCGTCGATTGAAGTTGCTTTAGTGGCCAGTTTTTGAACTAAATTCCATTTAAGAATAATTGCTGTTATTGTTATACGAGGGTAATCCCAAAAGTAAGGTCACCTATTTTTTTGTAAGTACATAGACCTGCTTATATCTACAATGGTTTACATCAGTTTACAGCTTGAACATTTAGCTATTTTTCGACAGAAGCACCATTTCTGTCGATGCATTTTTGTAGACGTTGTGGCAGTTTTTGTATGCCCATGTCATACCAGCTCGCCGCCATGCTGTTCAGAAAGTTTGGAACCTCTTCTTTCACCTCGTGGTCGGAGCTGAATCGCTTTCCGGCCAAATGTTTTTTTGACTTAGGAAACAGGTTACAGTCACTGGACGCCAAGTCAGGACTATAGGGTGGGTGGTGGGTGATTATGTTCCACTGAAACCGTTGCAGGAGAGCAACGGTTTGCCTAGCGATGTGTGGGCGAGTGTTGTCATGGAGAGTGTGTACGCCCTTGTTCAACATTCCTCTTCTCCGGTTCTCGATTGCCCGTTTGAGTTTTTTCAGAGTCTCACAGTATGTGTGCGAAATCTTCTGGGACTTAACTGCTAAGGTCACCGGTCCCTAAGCTTACACACTACTTAACCTAAATTATCCTAAGGACAAATACACACACCCATGCCCGAGGGAGGAGTCGAAACTCCGACGGGACCAGCCGCACAGCAGTCCATGACTGCAGACTGTCTGTGTTTGAATTTCCACGGTTTTGGCGAAGAAAGATACCGCCACTGGCGTGTTTGTTGCTTGGTTTCAGGTGTAAAGTGGTACGCCCAGGTTTCGTCAACCGTTACAATTGAGTCCAGAAAGTTGTCTGTCCGGCTGCAAGGTGGTGAAGAAATGCGCGGGAAGCATCAACTCGTTGCCGCATGTGGTCCTCAGTCAGCATGCGTGGAACCCATCTTGTGCACACCTTCCGGTAGTTCAATGTTTCCGTTAAAATTCTCTGAGCGGTGCTTCGGGAAACCTCAGGAACCAACGTGCAGAGATCATACAGGGTGATGGGCCGACTTCACGCATGCTTCGCTCAACCTTCAACACTGTCTCCTCAGAAACTGACGGTCTCCCGCTCCTCTGTTCGTCGTGAATTTCGGTCCGACCAGCTGAAAACTCTCTACACCACTTACGAACATTTTTGACATCCATGCACGACTCACCATACACTTCCGTCAATTGGCGATGGATTTCAATCGGCGCAGTGCCCTTTGCGTTCAAAAACCGAATAACTGCGCGCGATTCGCACTTGGCGGTAACATCCTACGGAAGCTCCATTCTCAACGGCTGCCAAGCCAAGACTGAGCGCCTCAGCGCGGCGTGCGCATGTTTACACACAGCGCGTGTAGCACTCTTCATAACAGTGTGACCAACTGCCACACAAACAGAATTCTGTACTTAAAAGAAAATAGGAGACCTTACTTTTGGGATTACCCTCGTATCTTACTGTGTTCAGCGCTTCGCTCTATGCACGATTGGACTTTAGTTGTATTTCAAAGGGTTTTATTAAAGGATTTTTTTTTTGTTGACTGCCGTTGGGTAATTTTCTTAATACAGAAACTTGCAGAATTATTAATGGAAATTAATTTATAACTTCCTGTTCTGAGCTCGAAGGTAGCACACCGCTCCTAGTACACGCCACCGCTGTGCTCTGGGGTCACAGCACCAAGTTAGACACCTGAAGATGGGCTTGTAAGTGCCCGAAACCGGTCGTGCGATAATAAAAGAACTTTACAACTGAAGCGGCATTTTCAACCTCTGGTATAATGCTCAGATGCGAATGTTACACCAACAGGATTGTTTTGGAATTTATTTTCTTACTTTTGTGTTTTAAAGCAATTTTTCGACATCAGGGGTGCATTACCTGCCTTTTTTTTAACTGTGAAATTTGATCTTGTATTTTAAATTGTGAAATTCGATCGTGGCTCTCCTCGGTATTGAACTGTTAAAGACATTACGTTGTTTGACGCAAATGTAAACAAACCGAGCTTCATAAATTTGCTAAATTTGGTTGTAAAACTGATTTTGAGAATCTGCTGAATAAAAATTTTAACGTTAACAGATCACTGGTAGCTCAACTAGTCCTACCACTTCCTCTAGCGGCACATACATTAACAGTGGTGGGAGAAGGAACAGAACAACGTGACTTTCGGATGAAACTGTAATGCTGACCAGCCAGCTGCATGATCGTGTCTTCTGCGACTACTCCAATCTATCAATATAAACTGATAACTATAATATTTTTTATTTCAAGAACAGATAATGGTATAAAACTTCTTTGCACACTTCCTATGTACTAATGAGTTATATCGTAGGATTAGGTACAGATACAGACTCTTGTTATTTATCTTTTATCATAAATGGGAGAATTTAAGACAATATTTCGCTTCAACCACGTTCATAGTGTTTCTGATTTTAAAATCTCATTATATTATGACTGACCTATTTCGGAAGAGCAAACTGCCATCTCCCAATCCACATCATCGCAAGAATCTCAATAAGCAATAGTTATCCACAAAGAAGTCTAATTACTTTGGATTCATATATTCCGAGCGCAGATAAACCTCTACCGCAAAGTGTCTACACGTAGGCGTGATACTGTTAGCTGTGCGAAATGTTTAGTAGCTATCAAGGATTATTCTGCAGAATAAATAAGCACAGTTTCTGGGCTTTGGAGATATATCTCGTATGTGTGTGTGTGTGTGTGTGTGTGTGTGTGTGTGTCTGTGTTGAGAGAGAGGGAGAGAGAGAGAGAGAGAGAGAGAGAGAGAGAGAGAGAGAGAGAAAGAGTTTGTACAGCAGAATATGAATTTCATCAATCAATAAATGTCAGTAATTCCATCAAAATGACCCATCAGCAAGTCTAATTGTTCGTATCTTATAAAGTTGTTTTTGGTCAGCATTAGGTCTAGTTCAAATAAAACAGCCCCTTTTCGAATATCGGTTCCCGATACGTGGCATCTCCAACGTAAGGAACTTTCGGCATAGCCAGAAAGAGCCTACACGTTGTTTGTATCATAATTTAAGTGACGAAAATAAGCGGCTTGCAGTGACGAACCTGTCTGTCCGAGACCCGTAATGGCGGTATTTTTGGACGAATGGTTTTATTAAAACGGCTGGCGCTTTTCTTTTACTCTGTATAAAAATGAACCAGCGTAAATGTACAAGTAAAATGTTACTTCTAAATATTTCTTCCAATTGACGCTCGTCATTTTTCACATTGAAAACTTTTTCTCTGTCTGTGATAGAGGTTGCTTTGGTTCCTTCAGGAACGTCGGCATCAAATAACGCGATTTCTTCTCTTTATTTCCTAATCAATCAACAAGTATGGTGTCTGCATTTAACTACTGGTGCTGTGTCAACCGGGAAAGCACCTTTGCTCTCTGTTTCTCTCGCAGCTCTTACGGCGGATTTTACGTCGCGCTGTCCGTTAATTGGTGTCTCTTTTTCCCGGCGATGAAAAGGAAAAATGAGCCCCGGGGAAACCAGTGTTCTTTCCACAGCCCCCCAGTCTCTCCGGCCGTGGAAAAAGAGCGGAACGAGAGAGGGCGTGGCACCGCCGGATACCGCCGCCGCTGTGGCTGTTTGGAGAAGCGGCGACGCTCCGGAAAAGTCCGCCGGCCGGCCTTGTAGACCGAACCACTCTCAATTCATTAGCAGATTTTGCGGCGCGCATATGAAGCAGCCTAATGAGCAAATGCGGCCGTGCCGGCGCGCCGTGCACAAAGAGCGCGGCGACGGTGGCGCCGCCAGCAGCTGTTTGCGGCCGCTGCCGAAATACGTTTACGCGCTGCGGGCAGCCGAAATTTCAAACGAACCAACAGGGCTCCGCGGATGAAAGAGGGTGCGCCGCTGCCGAAGGCGCGGTCGATAGCCGCGGCGGTGTCCGGCGGTCTTGAACCGCCAGCTGTTCATCCGGGCGGCGATAATCCGCTCTCCGGCCAAGTCCTGTGTGTTCCGGAGCAGTTTTCGAAACAACGTCCCGTTTCCGCTCACACTTTTGCTTGTCTCTCACTCGCTCTCTCTCTGTAGAAGCTATCCTCTTGCCGAGGCACCCAAAGAATTTTTCTCGCTACTGTATTTTACCAATAGCGGACACTCGTTAGCCTGTAGGTCAATGGATTTTGTCTTTGATGTTTTAACGCACGCAGAATCGGCGACTAACAGAGAACTGCGGGCATTGTTTCGTAAATCAAAGCGAACAGTCACAAAGTTGCAGCACGCGGTACACCAGCAAGTTATTCTTTTTCTTTTTCTTTTTTTTTTTTTTTTTACTGACGTATAGGATTTTATATTTTTATAAGAAATATAGTACAGGTAAACGCCATGTAACATCGAACTGTGGTCTGTAGTTGCAATTCACAGGAACATCAAAAGATTTTTAGTTTGTTTTACTGGCGAAGTGACCTTTACATATGTGTACAGAATATAAATCAAGTCATAACAGAGAAGAAACAAGTGTGCTGGCTTGTTACTTACTCATCCCATTCGTAATCAAAATGCAATGGTTCAAATGGCTCTGAGCACTATGGGACTTAACTTCTGAGGTCATCAGTCCCCTAGAACTTAGAACTACTTAAACCTAACTAACCTAAGAACATCACACACATCCATGCCCGAGCTAGGATTTGAACCTGCGACCGTAGTGGTCGCGCGGTTCCAGACTGTAGAGCCTAGAACCGCTCGGTCACAACAGCCGGCCCGTTCGTAATCCATTCAGTTTCGTATATTTGTTAACAACTTTTTTATGTGGCACCCTCTTCTCATACATGCACTCAAAAGGAATGAAATGTCACCGAGACTGCCACTATATCCCTTCTGGATACGTCACTCTCAGTTACCTTTCCATGTTAGTTTTGCACAACTTTCTATACCTATTGTGTAGAAATCTTGAGGACGAAAGTAACTTCCGCTGCCAGCGTCACTGCCAAGTAACGTAGCTCGATGAAACTTGGACCAGACATAGAAAGAACTGCTACAAGGTAATCGAGTCGTGGTTTAGACACTATCGATACCTGTCTCTGTGACTGACTGTCGGCTATTTGGAGCACTGACGTCACCCGAGGCCGCAACAACGTGCGAGTCGGTTGCATAAAGACGTCAGCATGCGCTCCTTAGGCCGTCGTTATCAGGAGAAAGAAAACTGGCGTTCTACGGATCGGAGCGTGGAATGTCAGATCCCTTAATCGGGCAGGTAGATTAGAAAATTTAGAAAGGGAAATGGATAGCTTAAAGTTAGATATAGTGGGAATTAGTGACGTTCGGTGGCAGGAGGAACAAGACTTTTGGCCGGGTGAATACAGCGTTATAAATACAAAATCAAATAGGGGTAATGCAGGAGTAGGTTTAATAATGAATAAAAAAGTAGGAGTTCGGGTAAGCTACTACAAACAACATAGTGAACGCATTATTGTGGCCAAGATAGACACGAAGCCCACGCCTACGACAGTAGTACAAGTCTATATGCCAACTAGCTCTGCAGATGACGAAGAAATTGAAGAAATGTATGATAAGATAAAAGAAATTATTCAGATAGTGAAGGGAGACGAAAATTTAGTAGTCATGGGTGACTGGAATCCGATAGTTGGAAAAGTAAGAGAAGGAAACATAGTAGGTGAATATGGATTGGGGGTAAGAAATGAAAGAGGAAGCCGCCTGGTAGAATTTTGCACAGAGCACAACTTAATCATAGCTAAAACTTGGTTCAAGAATCATAAAAGAAGGTTGTATACATGGAAGAAGCCTGCAGATACTGACAGGTTTCAGATAGATTATATAATGATAAGACAGAGATTTAGGAACCAGGTTTTAAATTGTAGGACATTTCCAGGGGCAGATGTGGACTCTGACCACAATCTATTGGTTATGAACTGTAAGTTAAAACTCAAGAAACTGCAAAGAGGTGGGAATTTAAGGAGATGAGACCTGGATAAACTGACTAAACCAGAGGTTGTACAGGGTTTCAGGGAGAGCATAAGGGAACAATTGACAAGAATGGTGGAAAGAAATACAGTAGAAGAAGAATGGGTAGCTTTGAGGGATGAAGTAGTGAAGGCAGCAGAGGATCAAGTAGGTAAAAAGAAGAGGGCTAGTAGAAATCCTTGGGTGACAGAAGAAATACTGAATTTAACTGATGAAAGGAGAAACATAAAATTGCAGTAAATGAAGCAGACAAAAAGGAATACAAACGTCTCAAAAATGAGATCGACAGGAAGTGCAAAATGTCTAAGCAGTGATGGCTAGAGGACAAATGTAAGGATGTAGAGACTTATCTCACTAGGGGTAAGATAGATACTGCCTACAGGAAAATTAAAGAGACCTTTGGAGAAAAGAGAACCACTTGCATGAATATCAAGAGCTCAGATGGAAACCCAGTTCTAAGCAGAGAAGGGAAAGCAGAAAGGTGGAAGGAGTATATAGAGGGACTATATAAGGGTGATATACTTGAGGGTAATGTTATAGGAAGGGAAGAGGATGTAAATGAAGATGAAATGAAAGATATGATGCTGCGTGAAGAGTTTGATAGAGCACTGAAAGACCTGAGTCGAAACAAGGCCCCGGGAGTAGACAACATTCCATTAGAACTACTGAAAGCCTTGTGAGAGCCAGTCCTGACAAAACTCTACCATCTGGTGAGAAAAATGTATGAGACAGGCGAAGTACCCACAGACTTCAAGAAGAATATAATAATTCCAATCCCAAAGAAAGCAGGCGTTGACAGATGTGAAAATTACCGAACGATCAGTTTAATAAGTCACGCCTGCAAAATACTAACGCGAATTCTTTACAGACGAATGGAAAAACTGGTTGTATTTGACCTCGGGGAAGATCAGTTTGGATTCCGTAGAAATATGGGAACACGTGAGGCAATACTGAGCCTACGACTTATCTTAGAAGCTAGATTAAGGAAAGGCAAACATACATTTGTAGCGTTTGTAGACTTAGAGAAAGCTTTTGACAATGTTGACTGGAATACTCTCTTTCAAATTCTGAAGGTGGCAGGGGTAAAATACAGGGATCGAAAGGCTATTTACAATTTGTACAGAAACCAGATGGCAGTTATAAGAGTCGAGGGGCATGAAAGGGAAGCAATGGTTGAGAAGGGAGTGAGACAGGGTTGTAGCCTCTCCCCGATGTTATTCAATCTGTATATTGAGCAAGCAGTAAAGGAAACAAAAGAAAAATCCGGAGTGGGTATTAAAATCCATGGAGAAGAAATAAAAACTTTAAGGTTCGCCGATGACATTGTAATTCTGTCAGAGACAGTAAATAACATGGAAGAGCAGTTGAACAGAATGGGCAGCGTCTTGAAGGAAGGATAAAAGATGAACATCAACAAAGCAAAACGAGGATAATGGAATGTTGTCGAATTAAGTCGGGTGATGCTGAGCGAATTAGATTAGGAAATGAGACTCTTGCAGTAGTAAATGAGTTTGGCTATTTGGGGAGCAAAATAACTGATGATGGTCGAAGTAGAGAGGATATAAAATGTAGATTGGCAATGGCAAGGAAAGCGTTTCTGAAGAAGAGAAATTTGTTAACATTGAGTATAGATTTAATTGTCAGGAAGTCGTTTCTGAAAGTATTTGTATGGATTGTAGCCATGAATGGAAGTGAAACATGGACGATTAACAGTTTGGACAAGAAGAGAATAGAAGCTTTCGAAATGTGGTGTTACAGAAGAATGCTAAAGATTAGATGGGTAGATCACATAACTAATGAGGACGTATTGAATAGGATTGGGGAGAAGAGGAGTTTGTGGCAAAACTTGACTAGAAGAAGGGATCGGTTGGTAGGACATGTTCTGAGGCATCAAGGGATGACCAATTTAGTATTGCAGGGCAGCGTGGAGGGTAAAAATCGTAGAGGGAGACCAAGAGATGAATACACTAAGCAGATTCAGAAGGATGTAGGTTGCAGTGAGTACTGGGAGATGAAGAAGCTTACACAGGATAGAGTAGCGTGGAGAGCTGCATCAAACCAGTCTCAGGACTGGAAACCACAACAACAACAACAACAACAACAACGTATGTGATTTATTTTGTGAGCGTCTGACTTATCATTAACCTGTGCTAGTGAGAGTTTTGACATCTGTGGTGTAGCGTCAGGTTCCTCCATCTTGGTTTTCAGTGAACTGCACAGCGATTTGAAACTTTCAATCGTTGCGAGTGCAGTCTCATTATGTCATGCTCAGATACTTTGAGGGAGGGAATTATTGCTTAGCCATGCTCGATGATATCACGCAAGCGCGTTTAATTGAGAACTTATTAACTTCTGTCAAATCTTTATGGGCTAACGCCTGAGTAAGCTAACAACTCTGTAAGTTACATTCTGGTTTTGATCAATGCAAATGTATTCATGTTTCCCAGAACAGTCACTTAGTTATCTTAGTGTGAATTTGTTGGGAACTTCAAATATTGGCCGATTGATTCCAGTTTTCAAAGCTCTGAGTGATAAATTGAGCTCTCATACTGATGTTAGAACTATTTCTATTTAATGCGACTTGTCATTAAAGATTTTGGTGTGTTGGAGGCAGATTTGCTGTATGTACATTAGAACAGTTGAAATTAAAAGTGGTTGCGAGGAGGCCCTTGCTTTTCAGGGGTGCTGTCTGCAAGCGGTTCGCCGTCGCCACATTCGAACCTGACCTTCACGGTTTCAAATCGGGCTTGCCTAAGATATTAGAGCTTTAATACGAATCTTGTGTAATTGTTGTAATTTATTTTGCCGTTTTAAATGCCGTTTATTCGAAAAATCGTTTTGAAGCTTACGATAAGCCAACTTTGGTTTTGCATTTTTGCGCTTGATTTTCGTTGCTCCCGGACTTCCTTCATCCTTCGGAAGCGCCGTTTTTTTTTCTTGGGTCCACTTTTTTCTTTTGCAGACCTCTTTCTTTCGTGAAATTATACCTTTCGTGTTTCTTCTCTGAAAAGTATTCTGTTAGCTATTATGCCCACTTTTATTCTTGTGTTTCTCGCATCTTTGCCAGTTTTGGTGAACCGTGTGGGTTTGGATTACTAACTGCTTAGTAAATGGAAGATTTTCTTAGTTAGTCTGTTATTATACATTCGGTACACTCGTATGTGGCCATAGAACTGCAGGCTTCTTTTTCTCATTACATCAATTAGCTTTTCCACTTTCAAATAAAGCCCTTTCATCTTAATTTGTATTCAACATTACTGTTACTTTGAGGCCCCAGTATTTTCCTTAGAATACTTCTTTCGACTTTTTCCAGTCTTTCAATATCCCCAAATCTTGTTAGTTTAAATGTTTTAGGTGTTACCACTGTTTCATAGTATCTTAGTTTTGTATTCGAGGCAAAGTTCTTTGTTATTTGGAATGCCCTTCCCATTTTGTGTACACTAATTTCCATGGCTATTTTTTCGTTTTTATTGCTTGTTATCCATTCTTCTGGGTATTTAAAACAGTTTGTTTTAGATATAGTGTTGTTATGAATTTGAAGGTTTGGTAGGGCATCACTGACATTTGTCATGAAGTGCGTTTTTTCACTTGAGATTTTTAGTCTTACTTTTTTTCTGCTTGTGTCCGCAGTTCTGTGATTTGTTCTCTGACACTGTTCAGTGAGTCAGTAATTAATGCCATGTCATCTGCCAAAGCTATAAAATCTATGGTGATTTTATTTGGGATTCTTCCTAGTAGAACACACCTAGTATTGATCGATTTTCTCCACTCTCTCATTACCTTCTCTAATATGCAGTTAAAAAGTGATGGTTATGAACTATCTCCCTGTCTTACTCCTGATTTTATTTCAAAAGGTTTTGCTAATGTATTTGTTAAACTTCCTTTAATTACTTCTGTTTTTTATTGTCGAGTGCGAATTCCTTTAAAATGTTGATTAGTGCATTGTTATCAATTGAGTCATATGGATTTGTAAAATCTACAAAAGTTATCTGTATTTCAGGTTTCTCATTTTCCTCATTTCTGTTATGTTCTTTAGATTTAGTACTCACCCTGCACAAGACCTTCCACTCCTAAATCCTGCTTGATACTCTCCTAGTCTCTTTAAAAGTCCCATGGACTAGATCTTATATACCACTGGTAAAAGGGAGACCCCTCTATAACTATTAAGATCATTTTTCATTCCTTTTTTATGTAGTGGATGTATTAAAGACGATGTCCATTCATACTGTAAGCTGTTCGTTGTCCTGACTTCATTAAAGATTTGCGTCAGACACAGAATACTTTTGTCACTAGAGCGTTTCCACAGTTCAGCAACTGTGCTGTCTTCTCCTGATGCCCTGTTATTTTTAAGTTGTTGGCTTTGAGTCTGGTTGTAATTAGATGACGTACCAAAATGAAATTCTCCTTTCGGTGGATAGCAATTGTGTAGCTGTTTGTAATAATGCGCAAGTATTCTGCAGTTCTCCGTATTGTTATGTGCAGTCTTTCGTGTTTTTTGATCTGTAAACTGTAAACTTGGTGGTTTGCACTTCTTTAAACTATTTTTTTATTTTTTTATAGACGTTCCTTCTGTTGTTCTGCTGAAAACGTGACTCAGTTGACGTTAGTTGACCTTTTATATGTTGTACTCTGATGGTTGTTTTCTTGCTTCTATAAAATTTATCCCATTCTTATCATATTTATTTGCATTCCAGATATTCCAAGTTTGTTGTCTCTTTATAATTAACTCATCACAGTTATCACACCACCAAACTTGTTTACATTTCCTTTTAAGAGGGATAGTTTTTCATACAGTCTCAGTAATGACTTTTTGAAGTTGTTCCCAACGTTTACGTACTCTATTTTCCAACTGCATTTTGTAATCACTTTCTGTAGGTAACTTCAATATGTCAAACTTTCTGGTTTGCTATTGGTGCTTCTTTCGAAATATTGGTCTAACTTTGAATTTAATGACAGACAGGTGTGACTCTAAACTGACGCTCTTGGCAGTTGTTACATCCAGTACCACAAATGTAGAGTGCCTACTTCTAGCAATGTGATCGAGTTGTTTTTCATCACAAATTGGACTTGGTGATACCCACGCTGCTCGTTTTCCAGGAAGATTTTTGAAGAATGTAGATTTTATTACTGTGTTATGCTGCCTGCATAGGCTTAATAGTCTTTCTCCGTTTGCGTTGATTCTTTTATGCGCAGGGTATATTCCCACTATTAATCGGTGCAGACGTTCTTTGCCAATTTGTGCATTAAAGTCTCGAAGTAGTAATATTGCGTTTTTCGATGTAATGTGATCTAGGGTGTTTTACACAGTCTGCCAAAAGATTTCTGTTTGCTCCTTCTGTGTTCTTTTCTTCTCATTTCTTGGTGCGCTTGTGTTTAAAATAGTGTAAACTTTGTTTGATGATTTAAATGTCAGCGTGGAAGGTCTTCCATTAATTGATTTAAATTCTGTTATTGAATTTAATATGTTTTTGTTTACAATGAAACCTGTTCCAAATTGGTTTACGTTTTTCATAACTATTTCTCCTGGTTTTGCCTTAACTATCGTGAATCCTTCTGTATCGAAAGGGTGTTCATCAGTATGTCTTGTATCCCGCAGTGCTATTATCATTGTATTTTTTTCCTTGAGAAAGTTCATTCAAGTTTTAAGTTTTTCTGTTTTTAAGAGTGAATTTATATTAAAATTGACCAGGTAATCTATGTCTCCGTGCTTGATTTTATGGGTTTATTGTTTAAAAGGGATATCAAAATGCTCCGATTCATTGTCTGCACGACGCAGTAGGCTCCCAGAATCTGAATTTTCTTGGAAATGGGAGATTGAGTGCTACCTGGGGTAAAATCACTTACAGAGTGCATCTCCGTTGTTGTTCGCTTGTTGAGTTAGGGGAACAAGTCCGCTAAAATACTACTCAGGGTACTTAGCTGTGAGGAATATGTTTACAGCCGCACCTCTGGTGAACAGACGCTGTTTGTTGCAAGTCAGACGCATTGTGGAATTTTTTGTGTTCCTTTTTCCACTAGTTCTGCCTTTCCAAGATCCATTCTTTCTGCCTTCACTACCATTATTACATGTTACATTAATTCATCAATGTTCATTTTAACTATTCTAAAATTTTGGTATTCCCGAAAACAAATTTTAGGAAAATTTTGCTAGTTTTTGGTTTGTAATTTAATATTCAAGCTTCAGTGGTCACTAACTAAAAATCTGCGCGCTCTTAACTGTTCTTTGTGTAGGTTCCGTTAAAGCCACTAAACAGGCTTCCAAGTAATTGCTTATTTATAATAAATATCTTGACGTTGACAGTATACTTCTATTGAAATTGTGTCGAGAACCTTACCACTCCATCACATCTCTTCCACATGATCTCACAGCTGTCGCTGACATTCTTCTTTCTCTTCTTGTTGGCACTCCGCGTGCAAGTTTTTACTATCCTGAATTACATTTGTTTCCTCCAGCAATGTGAGTTCTGCTCAGTGGCAAGCAGTTGCACGTTTTCCAATGTTCCAATGGCTCTGAGCACTATGGGACTTAACATCTGTGGTCATCAGTCCCCTAGAACTTAGAACTACTTAAACCTACCTAACCTAAGGACATCACACACATCCATGCCCGAGGCAGGATTCGAACCTGCGACCGTAGCGGTCACGCGGTTCCAAACTGAAGCGCCTTTAACCGCACGGCCACACCGGCCGGCAGTTGCACGTTTTGCTAGAGTCTGTTTCCGTTCCTACTGCTAGCGAACCTGTCCTTTGAAGTTGGCTGTAAATTTTATATGACTCCTTGTATCTTCTTTGCTGTCTTTAGTTTATCGTTTTCAGCTACCTATGGAACTCAATAAGCACCTGCGCTTCCTGGCATTCTGCTGAAAATACTGAGTTAGTAACATCTGAGCCTGTACCCGCTTTTCTGTTTTCTTTTCGATCACCTCACGGTTGTGAACTTGTAATCGATTTTGAGATTTTTCCTTTTGCTCCTCGGTCTTGTCTGCTCACTTCTCTACTTTTCTCTGCCTCTTGTGCAACTTCATTCGATCTTGTTACGATCTCTATTCTAGTGGTTAATTTCTTCATCTCTTCCCATAACTCCTTCGAGTGTTCTTTCGTTTCAGTGGTCGATTCTTATGCTATTTTCTTGTCTTCTTGCGCATTTCTCAATGCCATTCTTGCATTAGGCTAGACTTCACTACATCTCTCGTTTCTTTCCTAGCTTCTTGTACTTCCCTCTGTATTTCACCTGCCTGTTTCTGCTTTTCTCTACGTCCAGTTGTGTTTCATTTGTTCATGTCTGCATTTATTTTATGTCCTTCAGTATCTCATCTGTCCTCCTCTGTGCATCCTTCTCCATTTTCTTTAAGAATTCCAGTGTTCTGAATTTACTTTTATTTTTACTATCTGTCTAGTAGGAGAAGAGGCTAGTGAACTCATTTGAGCATCTCGTCTCCCTGACTTTGCTGGCCTGCTGCTCTCTTCTACCTCATAATTTCGAATAATAGATTCAGGTTCGACATGTCTTGAAGTGATCTCGTCTTCCTCATTATTCTTGCCTTCCTTTCCTAAATCACCACCTCCCCTAACTTGATTGTGCTCCATGATACTAATCGTCCTTTTTCACGTGTTCTTGTTCCATTCGCGCCTTACCGAATGTAATCGTTCAAGTGATGTACTTCACTGAGTCATTAACACAAACAAGAAATAAACCTTGTTACAGCTAATCTCTTAACCTGTCACCTTATTTACCAAATCCCTTGCACGTATATCAACATAAATCCCAGTTACTGTACCAAGGGAGAGCTCGCGTTACTGACAGCTGCTTCTCATTTACAATGTCCTCTTTATTTTAACCAGTTCTGCTTCTCTCTCTTTCTCACCCGGCTACACACACACACACACACACACACACACACACACACACACACGCTCACACACCGCGTTGAACAGCTGTGTAGTGGTACTTCGGTATAAAAAAACATTGTCCTCAGGTCATCACTTTGAAGTGTAACAGACTTTATAATCCGAGTCAAATTTCTGAATATTACTGAATAATTATTGTCGATAACAATGTTGTTACTGAATTTATTAAACAGCTGACATGTGTTTCTTGAAAATAATTATATTCTTAAATGTTAAGCAGTTTCAATAAAAAAAATGCTTCATTGGCAGATGTCTCAAAAGAGACAGACTACAGTTTTATATTCTGCTCCTTCGTTTATCCACTTTTATATGACTGCAATAACGAAGACCCGATGTGCAGAAAGCTGCAATCATTCGATTCCGATGCTAGTTGATTACTAGAGAATCAGCGATTCTTGAACTCGTGGAGTCGGAATCTGCGCATGACTCATTCCTAATTAAAAACATTATGGATGAACTTTTTTTCTTCTATTTTTGAGAGTAATGTAGTATAAGTAGAAATACTACCTACAGGATACAACTTAATATGAACTACACTTTATTCAAGAATTTCTTTTAAAAATTGAATTCTGTTTTCTTTTTTTAGTATGTACTACCCCAAGAACTGACCTCGTTAAAAATGCATAGTTATGTTTACAGTCTAATTTATTTCCCCTAACTCTCAAGCAGCTTTATCTACATGGTTACCCAATCGCTACAGTAGCAATTTTGCAAACGATCTGTTTCAATACAAAATATCAGTTGAAAATTTCTTTATAAGTGCCGCTTATCAATTAATCTTTAAAATATATAAATGCCCGAGCATCTATGAATTTTGGGCATTTGCTCAGGTATTTATCCTTATAAATTCAAAGGCATTTTACATCATTACTTGAGACCCAGAGAAAAATTTAATGTGGCAACGGAATTACTAACACTTAAATTGGTTGGCTCATAGCAGTGAATACGAAAGTGGGGAACTGACGTAATATTACCATTTGTTTTGCAAAAACAGACATAATCTCTGCAGGGATACCGAAATCACTTTTTATGCAATGTTACTTATAATCCGTCTTGATTGCAAAATATTTATTCACATGACCGGTTTCGGTTCCTCTAGAACCATCTTCAGATCTGAAATGACAATGATACTAATTTACTATTTCACAAATGCAAGCCTATTTCGTCCTATCTGATCAACATCAAATGTACCAGAACGTACCTGCAAATTTCGGTTACAGGAGTAACCCGTCCACCTGTCGGTAAGAGTTTTATAATTAATTTAAATGACGTGCATTTTTCCAACCAATTTAATGTGACGCAGCATGTGAAGGTTGATGAGTGTGGACGGGTTACTCCTATAACCGAAATTTGCAGATAAGTTCTGGTACATTTGATGTTGATCAGATAGGACGAAATAGGCTTGCATTTGTGAAATAGTAAATTAGTATCACTGTCATTTCAGATCTGAAGATGTTTCTAGAGGAACCGAAACCAGTCATGTGAATAAATATTTTGCAATCAAGGCGGATTATAAGTAACATTGCTTAAAGGAAATGGTTTTATTAGGGAACTTACAATTCAAACAACACTGTGGTTTATTATCAGACATATGAATATTAATGCAGTAAAACACAATGATATTGATAAGAACTTTATAGAAATGTTCCTTGATTGCACATATTGCTAATTTACTGAAAGAACTGGAGTTGAGTCAAATCTCGTATCTACAAGCTCAGTAGCCCTACTATGACGATCACAGTGACAGATTGTCTGGTACCAGCATCCAAGAATCCCACTGATCTGAGGAAGTGCTGATAAATGAGCCAGTGTTAGCCATATTGCAAGTGAGCTACTGCACTCCCTGTTTCCCCAATACGCCGAAGCTGTAAGCAATGCTTATCGTGATCTTCAGTGAACTGTGAGCGGAGTGGAGACACTGTGACTGCCCATCCTGAGAATGCAGCCGCACTCCAAACTCGGTCTCCTGTCCGTGACTTTGGCTGCATCAGCCTCTGCATCTTGCAGTCATTCTCTCTCATTTGCAATTTAATATAAACAGTCACAACCGCAATAATTTTTTTCATGTATAAGATTACCGGTTTCAGTCTATTTTAGACTATCTTTAGATTCACACCATGATGGTAGATGGTGGTTGCGAACGGAGCTGGCGCTACACCTCCACGAACGATAACTGCTGAGCAGGAGTGCTAGAGTGGGTCTCACCTCTGCTCCTGTAGTTCACTTTTAAACCCTTTAACCACTTTCCTCTTCAGATTCACTCGACATCTGTCGTCCAATGCTATTCACAGATGGAGGCCGGCCGCGGTGGTTTAGCGGTTCTAGGCGCTCAGTCCGGAGCCGCGCGACTGCTACGGTCGCAGGTTCGAATCCTGCCTCGGGCATGGATGTGTGTGATGTCCTTAGTTTAGTTAGGTTTAAGTAGTTCTAAGTTCTAGGAGACTGATGACCATAGATGTTAAGTCCCATAGTGCTCAGAGCCATTTGAACCATTTGAACCACAGATGGAGTAAACGTAACAGCACAGTCGCTGCAACAGTCTTCTACATCGGAAATGTCACCATCGATGTGCAAAGATGCTTCCATGTCTTTCAGTATTTCTTCTCATGATACTGAAAGAAAATAGTGAAAGTATTACTAACAACGAACACAAATGTTTAATACAAAATAACGCAGAAAGTTACGCACACTTGAAGAACAAATGCATCCACACAGTCCGACTGAGGCGCACGCGACAAACAATTTGGCAGATATTATTTCAGATTTCATATGTACGAGGGACGTTCAGTAAGCAGTACAACACTTTCTTTCCCTCCCACTATCGGTCGAAAAAAATGCGAGCTTTTTTTTTAAGGAACATTTTTAAATATTCCCGCTTCGGCCCATCTACATCTACACTTACGTGAATACTCCGCTATTCACAATTAAGTGCCTGGCAGAGGGTTCAATGAATGACCTTCAAGGTGTCTCTCTACCGTTCCACTCTCGAACGGCTCGCGGGAAAAACGAGCACTTAAATTTATCTGTGCGAGCCCTGATTTCTCTTATTTTATCGTGATGATCATTTCTACCTCTGTAGGTGGTTGCCAACTGAATGTTTTCGAAATCGGAGGAGAAAACTGGTGATTGTAATTTCATGAGAAGATCCCGTCGCAACGGAAAACGCCTTTGTTTTAATGACTGCCACTTCAATTCATACAAAACGAGCAGCCTTCTTTGAACTTTTTCAATATCATCCGTCAGTCCTACCTGATATGGATCACACATCGCATAGTAATACTCCAAAATAAGGCGGACAAGTGTAGTGTAAGCAGTGTCTTCAGTAGATCTGTTGCACCTTCCAAGTGTTCTGACAATGAATCGCAGTCTTTGGTTTGCTCAACCCATAACATTATCTGTGTGCTCGTTCCAATTTAGGTTATTGTAATTGTAATCCGTAAGTATTTAGTTGAATTTACAGCCTTCTGATTTGTGCGACTTATCGCGTAATCGAAATTTAGCGGTTTTTTTATAGTACCCAGGTTTAACTGCCACTTTTCGCACCACAAAGATATCTTATCTAAATCATTTTGCAATTCGTTTTGGTCATCTGATGACTTTACATGACGGTAAATGACAGCATCATCTGCAAATAATCTAAGTTTGATAGGTGGCATCGCTATACCCAGCCTTCAAAATGGCGTCTGTAACGGATATGCATTCCAAGCAGAGAGTTGTCATTGAGTTTCTTTCGGTAGAAAGCCAGAGCATCGCTGATATTGATAGGCGCTTGCAGAATGTCTGCTGAGAGCTGGTAGTGAACAAAAGCACGGTGAGTCATTAGGCGAGGAGGCTCTAGTCATCGCAACAAGATCATGCAAACGTATCCGATCTCCTGTGTTCCTGCCGGGCACACAGCTGGGATTCCTGCATTGTTGGAGCGTGCGGACTCGATATTGGCTCTGATGTCGACCAGTAGAGTGGTACCATGCTGGCATATAGGCCCTCCTAATAAGATGGCGTAAGGCCTTCCCATTAAATGGAGATTACGTTGAAAAATTGAGTTTTGTTGCCAAAAGAGTCGGGAATAATTTGGTGGAAACCTGAATCAAACCAACCTGTTTTCAGCTAATAATAATGAAAACGGACGCTCCCCGTAGTAAATCTCCGTTATGTTCCAAACACGATTCAATTAAAATATAGGCAATGTATAAAGAAATGAAAGCGTAGCGTTGATACTTACGTGACTTTGCTATGGCTGCGCTCTAATCCACCCGCACATCTCAAGAAGATTCACACTTTCTCATAGGTCAGCTAACATGAGCGTTAATGATACGAAAGCGCTCAGCCGCCACCGCTGACATCTAGTGGCGAGAGCGCAAACGGAGGTGGAATGCCTCGTCGCCCACACACTGCTGCTGTGTCGACTAAGGGGACTCTACGGAAGTGCCACCTTTTCGCTCCGCCCCCATCTGCCACCGTTCGCCTCTATAGTGCTGTTTTAAGTGAATGTTCAGTGTTGTGCGTCCCCTGTCAGTGTAGCGAACAGCAACCATAATGTCGCTAGTTGTGTTTTCTTTTATCTCGTGCGAACAGAAACCAGAATGTCGTCGTATTTTTTTAATTGTGCCTGTCTACTTACTGTGTGTCTTCATCCTTATCGTCAATGCCGTGTTTTTACATTTTAAATTCCACAACTTTCCGCCATTTTACAGTTTTTTTACAATGTGATGGGTTTATCACCTGTTTTTATTGTTTGTTTATATTCTCATTATGTTTAACTTTTCTGTCGGCTGTAGAGCGGCCTATTACGCTGCTGCCAGCTGCCCCCCCCCCCCGGGGGGGGGGGGGGCGGCGGGGGGGATCGAAATGCAATAAAGGAAAAAAAGTTTCACCCACATTTGGTCACTTTTTCTACTTCAGACGCTGACAAGAAGAAGTAATATAATCAGAAAACTATGTCTCTCATTCGTTAAAGTAACACTTGATGTGTTTACTTTACAATGAAAACTACCGCGGCGAACTACCTTCACCATAACTAAATCAACATGAAAATCGATGCTACATATTCTACGAGCACCCCGAAACGCACTTTGCAGAAGAGGCAGAAAGACGTTGTTGGCTGGTGCTTCACTTGTTACACTTCTCAACCTTTCTTTTATTTCCGTCATTGCTTCTTTACTATACAGAATGAACAGCACGAAACACTTCTGTCTTGGCTTTCCATTCTCATTGTTCTCTCTTGGTTCTTTCACATATTCTCTTTCCTCTATAGGTTATAACTATTTTTGAGAGGTTCAACTTAAACCATTTTACATTCTGAAAGACTATTTTTAGAACGACACATCCTACAAAACTGTCTAGGTTCCTCCATAGATACCTTCGTTGGACCAATATTTGTTGGTCCAATTAGTGTTATTCCTGCTTTTAGGGGTGTCAATTCCTCTAAAAATGAACTATGTACTGTGATACTCATGCAGTACCTGTTACATTCGAAAACTTCAAATGCACATCATCACTCCTCAGTTCTTCAGTATTCCTCTTCTTTACACATTGACTCTTCCTGGCCATTCTCTTAAGCTTCAGTTTAAAGTCCATTATTCTTGTGATCTGGCTAATTATACTTGGAGTTAATCCTTAGAATCCAATATTAGGTTTTGGGATCTGTGTGACAATGTTGTAACCGAACAGGTATGTTCTCGTATCTCCAGATCATTTCAAATATACCTCAGTCTCTTGTGATTCTTGAACATTACTAGAAGGAATTAATTATATAACTCAAGAAGTCTTTCTCGTCTCTCAGTCTACTGCCGAGCCCCTATTCTTCAGTAACTCCGTGTCCTTTCTTTCTTCTAGTACGGGTTTCATATCCACCATAGCTATTAGATTTTCATCTTACTGTAATTACCGAGTTACCCAAATTACTGAGTTACACAATCAATACCGTCTCTCTAAATCTTCATCTTCTGTTTGTGATATCGGCATGTACCCCTGAACTGTTGTTATTGTCGTTGGTTTTTGATGAGAATAGCCCAAGTACTTTCCGTTTATAGTTAAACGGAACTATTCACAGCAACTTACTTTGGTCTATCTTCCCATTCAAAACGAAAATCGTTCCCATGGCATCATTTTCTGCTGTCTTTGGTACGACCTTATACTCGTCAGATCTCAAATTCTTATCTTTTTACCATTTCACTGTATTGACTCCTACTTTATCCAGACTGAATCTTTGCGTTTCCCTTCTCGGATTGTCTAGGTTCCCTACCACTTTCAGAACTCTCACATTTCCTGCTTCGACTATTTAGAATGATATCCTTTCGTTGTTTATTCATTCTTTTTCTCTTGATCACCTCCGCCATGGAAATTCCCTTTTGGAGATCGGAACTGTGAACTATTCCGGAAGATTTTGGCAGTGAAGTGATTATCATGACATTTATTCAACTACAGGTCACTGTAAGTAGCAGATTAGTTTGACTTTTAGCATCTCGGTACAATTACCTATGAAACCAATCATTCCGAATAATGTGAATATTTAAGACTATGCACATACATTATATCATCTGGTTTGCAAATGATTACTTTTAAAGCAGGCCTTAGTCCGCAGTTTGAACCTATTTTAAAAAATTTCATCGTAGATCATCATGACATTAATAGCACGATAAAAAATGTTTCCTGGTGATTCACGAGGGCATTTTTAAAAATGTTGACTTTCTTACTTGTAATACATCGTACACGTATATTTGGCAAAATGCAATCACTCTGGAGTTATGTGACGTGCTATAATAAATCCTGAAGTTGTGCTGTGTATTTGGCATAGACATGCAGATTAAAATACAAGGATCTTCAAATGTGAACAGGGCAATTACTCTTACAAGGAAAGGACCCTAGGGGTGGAGTAGACATTTTAAAACCAAATATACAGTTATGTATGTTAGTGTCTCAGGTATCACACCCTGCAGACATTCACTCTAGTGGACCATTGTCTGTAAGTGATTGATGAAAAAAACTTAGGAATTTTGTCTGATGCTCAGTATTGTTACAGAATTTGTATTATTTAGTCATGGTGGGTAGTTTAGCGGATATCAGTAGTAGCTTAACGTGTAGCAGGATGTGGGTTCGAGTCTTGTAGGATGCAGCAATTTATTTTATTTTTAAATTTTCGAAAGGACTTTGTAAGTAGGCTGTTTATGTTCTTATACTGGTAACGCCACCGCCACGTAGCGCTCTGTATGAAAATCACTGGCTGTGCTGTGTGCAGTCTGTGGGTGGGTGGCATTGTTGGAATTTGCTATTGTAGTGTTGGGCGGTTGGCTGTTAACAACGGGTAGCTTTGCGCAGTTGGAGATGAGCTGCCAGCAGTGGTGGATGTGGGGAGTGAGATGGCGGAGTTTTGAGAGCGGATGATCTGGACAGAGACAGTAAATTTGTAAGACTGGATGTCATGAACTGATATATATATATATATATATATATATATATATATATATATATATATATATATATATATATATAATGACTTTTGAACACTATTAAAGAAAATACATTGTTTGTTCTCTGTCAAAATCTTTCATTTGCTAACTATGCCTATCAGTAGTTAATGCCTTCAGTAGTTAGAATCTTTTATTTAGATGGCAGTATTGGCGCTCGCTGTATTGCGGTAGTTTGAGTAACGAAGATTTTTGAAGGGTAAGTGATTTGTGAAAGGTATAGGTTATTGTTAGTCAGGGCCATTCTTTTGTAAGGATTATTAAAAGTCAGATTGCGTTGCGCTAAAAATATTGTGTGTTCAGTTTAGTGTTGACCAGAATAGGTAAAGAGCGAAAAGTCTGAGTACGTTCAGTTCTGCTCAGCTGTTTGAAAATCAAATAATGTAAGATGTTTATCAGCACAGTAATTCATTAAGCTTTCTAAGGGGATGTTTCATATGTCGACCCTTAGCCGAGGATACCTCTCTGGAATCTTCTGATTTTTTCTTGTAGTTTGTGTAATTAGTGTAGCTTTTGTTTATTGCTAGCGCGTAATTATAGAGAGAAGTTCCTTTGTAGTTGTAGTTTTTCATTGTTGTACATTAAAAAGTTGTGGAATGCATGTAGATTTGCACCAAGTATTTCGCAGCTGCGCTTGCAATTACCTAGATATAATTTTCAGTGCTATATTAATGTGTTTTTCTTATTTTACTCTTCAAATTGTGCTTTTCTGTGCTTTCGTGTGAAATATTGTGACAATTATGGCGTGTGAAAACGTAATACTAGGCTCCAAAGTAAACTGGGAAATGATAGTGACGACGAGCGTAGCTTATCAGCACCACTGTGTAATGAATTAACAGACATTCAAAGTGGTAATTTGGTAATTGTGCATAGGGAAATGGAGCGGGCTGCAAATAATGGTGTAGACAGTGAAACAATTAGTGAACAGGGAAGCATTATCGATCGATCGGTAGGCAACAGCTCGCCTCAGGAATCCGAAATGACAGGACACAATCTTGCAAATACCGTAGATTCAGGTTTTGCGTCCTCAACGTTTTCTCAAATAAGTCAAGACACATTTGCTGCTTTTCAAAATGCGAATATTGCCGTTTCAAATGCACTGCCGAATAGCACTGAGGAACATGTTTCAGACACCAGTGCATTGTTATTACAGTTAATGCAACAAATGGGACAAAGGCTACAAAAGTTAGTCGCAATGCTTGAACAAAAACAGAAACAAATGGGACAAAATCTTCAAAAGTTAGACGCAATGGAACAAAATCTTCAAAAGTTAGACGCAATGGAACAAAATCAGAGACAAACACAGCAACAGCTTCAAAAGTTAGACTCAATGGAACAAAAGCTTGAACACACACATGAAGGTTTCACTGCTGAGTTACTTAAAATCGAATCGAAATGTCATAAAGTCTGTAATGACGTAAAAACACAAATTTGTGAGCATTTTCAACCTATTTTTTCGCGTCATGAAAATGCATTACAGAATCACGGAGCAGCCATAAAAGAACTGCAAACTATTGTTCATAAAAATCACAACACCTTGCAAGCTAAAATTGACTCAGTTGCATCTACCGATTCGGTTACGCAACTTGCAAAAACTCATGAAAACTTAAAGGACACAGTAGATACGATTTCAACACAAATGGACACTCTGAAAATTGGTTCAGAAAAACACAATGAGGAAATCTGTTCACTATCGGAGAAAGTAGCTGAACTTTCGGATCAGTTCACTAACTTATCTACAAAGGTAGATGATGATCTGAATGACACAATACCCGTAGCCTTCACTGACACAGAAGAGTATGAACAAATTAGAAAATTCAAACAAAATCCAAATCAAATCAATACACAGCACAAAAGAGAAATTCGGGAAGTACAAGATCAGTTGACGCAGGTAGTACAAGAATTACATATTTCAGAGGACACTCGCACTCCAATACGGGAAGAGGGACATAGAAATACGGAACAGCCACAAAAGAATAACACAGGGCACTTCGGAAATTACGAAAGAAATTGGCAAGGTACACCGAATTTTGAGATGGAACCGCCGAAACGCAATAACAATGACCGATATGTCACTCGCCGACATGATGATTTTGACTATAAGCTGTTTGTTACTACACGTAAATTCAAAACATTTAAGAATTCCAGCAACGACATTCATCCACAAGCATGGCTTCATTAATTCTCTCATTGTTTTCCTCCCAACTTGTCACTGGGGCACAGGTTAGAATTTATGTATGGCACTTAGAGAATGAACCAGCTGTAAGAATGCGATCGGTCATTCACGATTGTCACAGTGAAGAAGAATTTTATCATGTCTTCCTCTCAGCATATTGGTCTCAAGCTACACAAGACCGAGTGAAACATAGCATCATAATGATGAGACATTTCGAACAATCTGATTTTTCCAGTCTTGTCAAATATTTCGAAGACATGTTATATAAAAATCAGTATCTTTCAAACCCATACAGCCCCTCAGAACTCATCCGCATTTGCTTAATCAAATTGCCTGAGCAATTACGACATATTATTTTGGCAGGACGTTGCAAAGACGACATTGAAGTTTCTCAGGGACTCTTAGAAGAGTTGGAAATGGACATTGACAAATGCGGGATGCGAAAACAGGAACACAACAATTACAGGTCACATTCGTCACAATTCTGCAATGAAAGGAATAATAACTGGACACGACAAGGCTATTCTTACAAAGTAAATCCTGAGCAAAACAGACACCACCCGTATGACAACCGTTGGCAGAGTAGTAATAATTACAGGGAAAGATCACCTCTCTGCGGTAATGACTATCACAGAGACAATCAGAGAAACAGACAATATGGGAACCAAAATAATTATTATAATGGAATACAAAATAACTTCAGATGCAATGGTCCAGTGTGCAGTTACGATTCTGGGTGAACTCCCCCACCACATGACCGACAAAAAAGAAACTATGTTAACTACCGACAAAACGACAGACCTGAATTTCATCAAGACTGGCGGGATTCAAACAGGGCAGGGCCCTCTCGACAAGGTGAATTTGTAGAAGTTAGGTTTCCTAATCCTAACACTGCGCGCCAACAAAGAGACAGACAATGACTCGCACCACAGCCATGTGCGCCGGCTGGCTCAGAGAAAAATAACATAGACGCTAACCTTGAGAAAAATTTTAGCGTTCCTTACCACTGTATACAACATGATAATTGCTTTGAAGTTGACACTCTGCGCACTAGAAAGGGTAAAAGATTGCACCACATTTTACCTGTAAAACCGTTTATTGAGAGATAATCTGCTTTTTAACTTAGTCTTTGCCATAAAATTTTTCACCTCACGTCTCTTTTTCACACTTAGAAACTGTTAGCATGCAACTATGTTCCAAAATTAACTATCCAGTCGAGAACCTAGTTAACTTATTTAAACAAGTAATTACAAATGCACTGTTATAGTGAACAGAGGACACAGTGTTACTGTGTGTGTACATTTTTGCTTCTTAGTTGCACGATTATGTAACGACTATAGGGCTTACATACTTAGAACATATACTGCTAATGAGACTTAAATGCAACATTTTGGTTTACTTGAAAAGACATTCTTTATTTGAAGTACTTTCTGTGAGATTAAAGATGACTTTGTATTTGGTTTCTTTGACAGCTGCATGATTACATCATGATGCTAGTAATGTGTGACACAATTTACATTGTTGCTATTGTGCTGTATCTGCTTTATATCTGCGCAGTTTTTCTGAATTCTTCTGGAAAGTAAAACATGTTTTAGTAGTAACGTTTGTGGTATAGCTACAATGAGACAGCCTTTTTCGTAGCACAACAATATGTTACAATGTAGTACTTTCTTGATCACGGTACTGTTTGTAATAACAACGATATCTATACGCAAAGCATTTCACTTTTGTTTATGATGAGGTGAGTACATTGACTTCTGCATAACTTTGCTTACGGAGGACGATAACTACGACACTTCCACAGAATTATCTTACAGCAAGACGCACATTTAGCGCTACAGGACACGCATTTGAGTGATTAATTTTGTACTTAAAACATTTATGTTTAAAGATTTTTGAATTACAATGATACAAAGGTTTGCTGTGATACATTTCATTACATTGCTGTAATCTGTAACACCTGAGAGTATAATTACATTAATCCTCAGGGGGGGTAAACGCTTACTTTGTGTACCATGTGTCTGGCAAGCACAAGGAGCCCTAGCTAATATGATATTTGCTTTTACAACTTTACACATCAGTACCACATTTCTCTAACACAGAATTACACAGCTATCTGATTATTTAACAGAGATACAAACTGTTTTTTTTTACTATGTCAGAGACACATGTTTACACAATTACACATTTGGATAATTTTCACTTATGAAATTGTATTTTGTCTGTACTTTGTGAACTTTTCATATTTTTTTGGAATCATTTTGATACTATGAGAGCTTCGAATGATGTATTTGGTATGGGATCATGATTTTTAAAGTACGTTTGAGGTAGATGACACTATTGAAATGAGCAGAGAATTTTTTTTAGGTTCTGAAATTATTGGAGGAAGCTACGACGATTTTGAGATTTGGCTGAGGTTTGATGATGTTATTATTACGATGACGATGTGTATTATGCTGTTGAGGCATGTTTATGATCAAGAAGCTGATGCTATATGAGGAATTTGATTATACTACATATTTATTATGATGAAATATTGAAGAAGTATCGACGACGATGTATATGTGTAATAAGGTAAGGAATAATGAGTAGTGGTTAGGGTCTATGATATGTGAAGAAGGATGTGGAAACCAAGAATCGTACTTTAAGAGTTATGAAATGTGTGTATACACGTGAATGTATCACAGTGCCGCCGAAAATGTTTTGGACACTGTTATATTTACAGGGTTTTGTTTCTACACATTTGTAACGCAAATTCTCGACCTGTGTAATTTTTATATGAGACTGTCACTGTAGCGGAAACTGCTGTCGTAAATATTTCAGTAAGAAAGATACGTGACCTTGACATAATGCGTTTTGGGCGCCAAGCTGAGAGATAGTCGTCTGACAAAAGAAAGCCAATAGATGAAAAAAAAAGAGGTCATTATTCTCGCTATTGACATTACTTTGTCGAAAGCATCGCAAATACGACATGCTCAAACTTGAAAACATATGATTACACTGTGGAGCTCTTCATTTATGATATTTACTACAATTCCTAATGAAATGATGAGAAACATTTTATATCTATTGTCTTTCTAGTTGAGAGATTTTTTACTGCCTTTGAAGACGCCATTTGCCTAGTGAATGACGTTTCACGCCTTGACTTATGTATTTATTTGCTCATTTTGTTATATATCTAGTTTCTAGCTGCACTGCAGTATTGGTTAGAATAAAATTTAATAGATGTACTAATATAGATATTTTATGCCTACAGATACAGTAAATAATAATTTTATGATCTACTTCCCAAAAAACAAGGGAGCACAAAAAGACATTTCCCTTCACAGGAATTGTATACATAATTTTTGTTGATGACTGGGTAACTTGTTTAGTAGTGTAAGTTAAGGTGATGCATCACTCTAGTGTTAAGATGTGACATAGGTATTAGACATGGCCATCTTAACTGTACAATTTTTTCTGCTTGTGGGTTTGTCATGTTTAGGTATAAGTTATTGCATTTTCTGCTGCTGTTTGCCAGGCATAGTTCTACTGAATTTTACATTGTATTAAGCTAGTTTTACTACTGATTTATTTTTCTTTTTGCTGCTCATTGCCTCATATTGGTTGTATTTGCTTTGCTAATTTCTATAATGATGTTTGCTTTGCCAATTTGCATTATTTGTCATTGCTGTTTGTGTTAACTGTTTTGTGCTGCTATTTGCCTCATCCCTTAGTTTATGCATCTGAGCTCAGTAGATTTAAGTTAACTTAAGATGGGGTAGGCTATATAAGAGAACGAGTTGTGATGAATTGGAAGAAATGCATTGAGAAGCTATAAGAAAATGGTTTGGCCAAAAAAGTATTTTGAAAGAGGATATGAACAAAAAAAGTAGAGTTTAGGGACAACAGGCTTAGGTAGGATTTTGTTGGAAATAAATGATGAGGTAAGATAATGGAAAATAAATAATGAGGTAAGAAATATGTGAACATATAAATACAGAAAGCATGCTTGGATAGGATTTTTTTGGCGGAAACAAACGTTGAAATAAGAGGAAAGATCAATTGAATGAAGTTTTGGGTTGGACTGCAGTACCAAATGTTACACTGAAAACGAACCCTGTCTTTCCTTTTGTATTATTCCGCTATGTGTTTATGTACCCTTGTGTATTTGTCTTTTTCCTGTCTTTATGTGTTTAGCTAATAAGATTTATGTTGTAGAATTTTTCAAATATTATGTTATTTTCTTTGAAAAGATGTTTATACATTGTTTATTCTGTACTGTTTTAATGCTCATGTGTGAAATTAATATTTTGAAAACTATTCTCATTATTTTATATATTTACTTATGTCATAATTCCTGTAACACTGATGTATCTTTTTATTTCTAGTCTTTGGTAAAGCCTGTAGTACTATAAATGTTGTCTGTATTGTTATGTTCTTTAATAATGTATTTTGTACCTCTGTTATTGTACTCTCATGTTATAAAATTGTAATTGACACCAGTTCATCAAATTAAGTAAGTTGTAAGTTGTAAGCATTCATTTCACTGCACATATTTCTGATGGTTATAGTATATGCACAATATGTGAGAAGTTGGGGCTGTTAGTGCTTGCACGTGTGTTAATAATTGAGCAAGGGACTGATTAAGAGCATTACTGGTTCTAAGGACAATTCCAAAAACTTTGTGAGTGCACAAGTGGTGGTTTATGGACTTGCTATATTGTCCGCAAGACTCTTCGATGGTGATTTTGAATCTGCACAGTCGCAACAGGTGGCTGCTGGCCGTCTCTACAAGGACTACAGCAGGTCTGAATCTTTGATGGCCCACCAATACCATTATTTCTACAAGGACTGCAGTGGGTCTGCACCTCTGGTGGCCCATCAATACCGTAATCTCTACCAGGACTACAGTGGGTCTGCTCTGTGGTGATCTACCTACCAATATTCTTCAAAACTTTGACTGACTCTGTTGTGGGTTTGCTCTGTTGTGGCCCATTACCTGTCTGCATGTCAAGAATCAGCATTGTCTTTCCTATGGAAGGACAACACTAGTTCTTCAAGACTGCATGGAAATCCACTACTTCCATGTGCATTTACTTTTACTGCTCAGACTTTGTGCATAAAATTGTAATTAATACTGTGATGAATGATCAGGACTGTCTTTATGGACTGTGAGAAAATCTTTGCTTTTGACCAACAGTGTATCAATAAGTGTGTGCATTTCTTTGTTATTGTAATTATGAAAATTTTTTTCAAATCTGTATTGGCCAGTGCCGAAAACAATTTGTAAAATTTTTTGTGGGGAGCATGGGGACTATGTAAGTAGGTTGTTTAGGTTCTTATATTGGTAACGCCACCGCCATTTAGCGCTCTGTATGAAAATCACTGGCTGTGCTGTGTGCAGTCTGTGGGTGGGTGGCATTGTTAGAATTTGCTATTGTAGTGTTGGGCAGATGGCTGTTAACAACGGGTAGTGTTGCGCAGTTGGAGATGAGCCGCCAGCAGTGGTGGATGTGGGGAGTGAGATGGCGGAGTTTTGAGAGCGAATGATCTGGACAGAGACAGTAAATTTGTAAGACTGGATGTCATGAACTGATATATATATATATATATATATATATATATATATATATATATATATATATATAATGACATTTGAACACTATTAAGGTAAGTACATTGTTTGTTCTCTATCAAAATCTTTCATTTGCTAACTATGCCTATCAGTAGTTAGTGCCTTCAGTAGTTAGAATCTTTTATTTAGATGGTAGTATTGGCGCTCACTGTGTTGCGGTAGTTTGAGTAACGAAGATTTTTGTGAGGTAAGTGATTTGTGAAAGGTATAGGTTATTGTTAGTCAGGGCCATTCTTTTGTAAGGATTATTAAAAGTCAGATTGCGTTGCGCTAAAAATATTGTGTGTTCAGTTTAGTGTTGATCAGAATAGGTAAAGAGCGAAATGTCTGAGTACGTTCAGTTCTGCTCAGCTGTTTGAAAATCAAATAATGTAAGACGTTTATCAGCACAGTAATCCATTACTTTTTCTAAGGGGACGTTACAACTTTGATCATTACTTTTATTCATTTAATTGGTTTACACGTAATTTTTTATTTCTGTGCCTCTGTCACATCATTCTAATCACCGGAAGAATTTTTTCATTTACTTCTTTTTTTCTTTATATAATTTTTTTTTCCAATCGGAATTTTTGGTGAATGTGAATTGATTTATATTTATCTACACACATCAAAAAAAGTTTTGCATCACCTCGGTTCCGAGAGTTCCGGATCTTGTACAGGAAATTTGAGTGGAGATCAACATAAACATTTCCGCCCTTTATATAGCTCACGAAAACCACGCATTGCATGCTGTACCACCATACAGCGGGACGATCAGAGGTGGTGGTCCAGATTGCTGTGCACACCGGTACCTCTAATATGCAGTAGCACGTCCTCTTGCATTGATGCGTGCCTGTATTCCACAAGTTCATCAACGCATTGCTGGTCCAGATTGTCCCACTCCTCAACGGCGGTTAGGCGTAGATCCCTCAGTGTGGTTGGTGGGTCACGTCGTCCATGAACAGCCCTTTTCAGTGTATCCCAGGCATGTTCAATAGGGTCTGGAGAACAAGCTGGCCACTATTCGAGCGATGTCGTTATCCTGAAGGAAGTCATTTACAAGATGTGCACGGTGGGGGCGCGAACCTGTCGGTCGGAGGATAACATCCATGTATCGTACAGCCGTTATGGTGCCTTCCATGACCACCAACAGCTATGTCGGCCCCACATAATGCCACCCCAAAACAGAAGGGAACCTCCACCTTTCTGCACTCACTGGACAGTGTGTCTAAGGCGTTCAGCCTGACCGTGTTGCCTCCAAACACGTTTCCGACGATTGTGTGGTTGAAGGCATATGCGACACTCATCGGTGAAGAGAACGTGATGCCAATCCTGAGCAGTCCATTCGACATGTTGTTGGGCCCATCTGTACCGCACTGGATGGTGTAGTGGTTGCAGAGATGCATCTCACCATCGACGTCGTGAGTGAAGTTGGGCATCATGCAGCCTATTTCGTCACATTTTCAGCCGTAACACGACGTCCTTATGGATGCACGAAAAGCAGTATTGAACATGGCTTCGTTCCCGTCAGGGTTCCTCCGAGCCATAATCCGTAGGTAGCGGTCATCCACTTTAGTAGTAGCACCTGAGCGGCCTGAGCGAGACACGTCACCGACAGTTCCCGTCTCTCTGTATCTCCTCCATGTCCGAACATCATCGCTTTGGTTCACTCCGAGACGCCTGGACACTTCTCTTGTTGAAGCCCTGCCTGGCACAAAGCAACAATGCGGACGTGATCGACCCACGGTATTGACTGTCCGGGCATGGTTGGAATACAGACAACACGAGCCGTGTACCTCCTTCCTGGTGGAATGACTGGAACTGATCAGCTGTCGGACCCCCTCCGTCTAATAGGCGCTGCTCATACATGATTGTTTACATCTTTGGGCGGGTTTAGTGACATCTCTGAACAGTGAAATGGACTGTGTTTGTGATACAATATCCACAGTCAATTCTATCTTCAGGAGTGCTGGGAACTGGGGTGATGCAAAACTTCGTTTAATGTGTGTATTATAATATTCAATTATTTGAAAATTCCGATCTATCATTCAAAAAAAGACGAAATTATATATACTGACTGTGCAGTGGTGTGAAAAATGTATTTTTCGTTACCAGACGTGCAATTTTTTGCATGATAATCGGTATACAAATATTAAAAACATAACCTAAATTCCTATTGCGCTATGGACAAAATAAAGAGGATGAAGATTTAAATGAATGAAGGCCTTATAAGTACATCGGTATTCATGCAAAATGTGAAATGCATATAGTATAATTAACGCAAAAACCAGGAAGAAAAACATGGTGATGAAGCAAAACAAATTACCTGAAATTTATATATAAAATCAATTAAATTCACATTCACAAAAATTCCCACTGGAAAAGAAAAAATTAAGCAAATGAAAAAGTTCATATGGTGATTAAAACGATGTGACAAAGGACTAGAAACAAAAACTTACATTTAAACCATTTAACTGAATAAAAGTAATGATCAAAGTCATTTCGATAAAGATACAAAAGCAGAAAATTTGCTACATCTGAGAAATTCGAACCAACAGCCTCCTGTATATTAACCTATTATCCTATCCATTACACCACCTAAAATGACTATACAGTATTCCACGTGATACGCCTTTCTCAACGCGAAATTGAAGCGTCACCCATCCACCAGTGTCAGCCCAGTTTGCAGGTGAATATAAGTTTAATTTAGTGTTTTGTGTATGTATTTTGTAATATTTGAAAGTGTTGTGAATTATCTAAAGTGTTGTATTTATTTTTTATGTTTCATGTACGGAGAGGGCGGCGCAACGAACGGAGACAGCATCTTCACTGCCGGGGCCAGAGAGAAAATTGCTGGCCACTATACGTCGCATGTCATATGTCAAAAGAAAATCATTTATACAAAACTTACGTCGTTTCACTACACCGTGGCGACCTTATAAACAGGACTTGTGTGCAACTAAGACACACAGGTACGAAACAATTAAAACATCAAGAGTCCTTCGGAAGTCAACGAGAGTCTTCGTGGAGCCTTCACCAGCCAGCGGCGACTTCGCGGATGTGGGCAACTGATGGAGCGCAGCCGAGCAGTACGGTCACGCAGTTATTCTACGAGAAGGCGCTTCTGTTGGGCAGCAGCTGAACGTGCAAACCCCGATAACCTTTTCCTCCCTAAACTAACAGGCCCAGTACGTCAGCTGGGGGGCGTTCCTCCGGCTGGTATTAGAGGTGTTGCTGAGGGCTTCGCCTGTCTACGGTGGGGCCGGGCATGGTTGCAGCCAGTGACGTCTCCGGTGTTCGACTCAGCGTCCTGCCGGTTGCGGAAGCTGTGTCGCAGCATCTCAGCGGCTGCATCGACGGCTGTTACTTCTGCAGCCCATAGCAGCACACTGATCACCGAGAACTACAAACTACAATATTAGTGTCCGGTGAGTCTGTTTTAAATTGGAAGTTGAGTGTTGCATATAGGGAGTGTGCTTTTAATAGGATTGTTGATTACAAGTCTGCGTGTGTAACTAGTAAATATCTTACAATAACGTCGGGAAGTGAAATGTCAGACGAAGAGCAATCTGTGTCCGATAGGAGCATGAGATCCCTTTTTAGGGCGATCGATAAATTAAAACAGTCTAGCGAAGAATCTATTGCTAGATTAAAAGAGGAACTAAAACAGGAATTAAAACAATCTAACGAAGAATCTACGGCTAGATTAAAAGAGGAACTTAAAGGGGAGCTAACAAAATCCACAGACAGGTTACAGGAACATCTTAATGAAACCAGTCGAGAATTAAGTGATAAAATAGAGGCTTCTAAAGTTGAAATGCAATAAAAACTAGTAGGACTTAGTAATAAGATTACTGATAATTGTAAAAGGTTAGAAGAACATATCCAGGAATCGCGTGAGGAAAAAGCTCGCATGCGAAATGATATTACTGACTTAACCAAGAGACTAGATAAAGTCAATGTCTTAGTTGTAAATGAAATAGAGAAAAATAACGATAAGTTACGAGATGAATTTTCTATGCAAACAGAAACTGTTCGTAGAGAATTATTAGAATCTATTAAAGAGGTTTCTACCAAACCTGTAGAGATTTCTTCAATAGATAACGTAGAATTAGAGACATTAACTCATCGAGTAGAAATGGATCATACTGAAATAGAAAACATCAAATTTTTAATTACCGAAATATGCAGTAACCTTGAGACTTCCAAAGATAATAACATTGACGAAGGTACAGAGCGTTCACATCGTGAACACAGTGAAGAATCGATATTAGCTAACCGCGTTTCTAAGACAGAAATGCGAATACAGGAAATTACTAAACGGTTATCGGAATTAGATAATGAAAACATATCAAGTAGTGGAAGTAATAACGTAATCAGAGACAACAGTCGCATCGTGTTTGCTAGCTCGGACGACAACAACACAAATAAAGAAATCACGGCAAGCAAATCCGACGCAACTCCGTCTCTGCAATCTAAACAAAATCCAACTATGTCTCTCGCAGAATGTTGGGATGATATAACGAGAAATTCAAATGTAGCAAGTCGATTTCCTGTATTCAAACCAGGATGCGAACTTCACCCTATAATCTTTATAAAAGCTTTTGAAACTTCATTATCTCCTAAATGGAGTAATGAAAAACGGATTCAATTTGTAATGGGACATTTAGAAGCAGAAGCTGCGGAATGGGCAGTACTGCATAGAACTGAATTTAGGGACTGGGATGATTTTGTTAAGCGGTTTAAACAAAATTATTGGTCAAGCGGAAAACGACAACACTTAACTTTAGAGTTGTTAGACCCTCCTCCATATTCTAAACGGTGGGGAGGCTACAGGAATTATTTCGAATGGCATTTAAACCATGCTAAATTAATTGAAGAACCAATTATTGGAAGTCATCTAATACGAGTCCTAATTAGTAGGTTACCGTATTATGTAAAGGAAAGAAAAATGTTATTCTACGAATTGTCTATCCAAACGAAAAAATTCGCGAACAGATTGTTAAAAATGCTGAACGGAGAAGTCAAAGTTATAATCAACATGCTATAGAACCCTCATTTCAGGTAGGAGACCTTGTATTCGGACGATTTCATCCTAAAAGTTCGAAGATCGATAAGGAATGTAGAAAATTCTTCTTTATCTTTGAAGGTCCATATGTTGGTCATAAGATTGTATATCCCAAAGCGTTACTTCTTATGGAACCTTCATCAGGTGTAATTAAAGGACTATATAGTGTCGATCAAATGAAACCCTTCATTCCTAAATAAGTTAATATTCAGTATATGTTACATACGGAAGAGCGTTCATAGTTTATTCATGTGCAGTTTTTCGTGATAGTTACGTGTCATTTTAAAGGAATGACAGGAAGTTTAAACAAGTGTTCTACAATAATCTACCGGTACTTCAAAAAGAGAAAGATTACTAAAAGGGGATTTATATGGAAGAAATTTTGTTATTAGGTCAGAAGGAATTTTGTATATTTTATATTTACTCAGATAGTAGGAACCAAAGGGGATGGTTAATAATTTTAGGGACCATAGGTGTCCAGAGCTATATGGCTCATGAGAACATAGCAGAGTGCCTTTAATAGAGATTTGCAATAGTGTTAATATAGAACACACCAAACGGGGCTCTCTCGCTTGTTTCTCCTAAATAAATTGCCATTACCCAACAAAGTGTCCGAAGGTAAAGAAAGCCGTGCCGAGATTCTAAAGAAAGTTTTGCTTGACTTCTTCTTGACCTCAGGCATAAATAAAGCATTGGGGAAAAGAACGACGTAAAGTAAATAGTACTATTAGTTATTGTGAGAAACTTATTAGTAATATATATTTTGGAAAGAATAACTCTAGTAAATGAATAAAACTGAAACTAATCTATCACAATTTGAACGCGCTGTCCTAATGTAACAACGTTAAAGAACGTACTAAATTATTATTTACTAGCAACTATTAAATGAAAAGGAGTAATCGCCATATATTCGGTTATGAATTACCATAATAGCACAATTAAAAGTAAATGAGAAATAGTCACAACAATATTGTCATAAAAGGATTGAATCTATCTAAGAGCAAGGACTTTAGATTACGGAAAATGTGAGGAAAATGTATAATATTAACAGTTAAATATTGTATAAAGAAGAAGTTTTATTTTCAGTTAAAACCTGACAAACTGAGCTTGTGGGTGGGGTATGTAGTGGGACGCGAAATTGAAGCGTCACCCGTCCGCCAGTGTCAGCCCAGTTTGCAGGTGAATATACGTTTAATTTAGTGTTTTGTGTATGTATTTTGTAATATTTGTAAGTGTTGTGAATTATCTAAAGTTTTGTATTCATTTTTTATGTTTCACGTACGCAGAGGGCGGCGCAACGAACGGAGACAGCATCTTCACTGCCGGGGCCAGAGAGAAAATTGCTGGCCACTATACGTCGCGGATCGACAGCCAGAGAGCAACAGAAGATCCTGAAACCGAGTTGTTGCATCGTGCTTCTAAAAACTGAAAAAAATAAGAATTTGTAATGTTTGTACAACAATGACGTCATAGAAAGTTGTAAATCATGTTGTAAATATTCAATCCTATCTTGTCAAGGCTCAGGTTCACGTCTATATGTAGGAAGATAATAAACTAGTGGATGCTACTAAAATTTAAATACGTGTTCCGAGAATTTATTTATGAAGAATTATCTTAATGAATTACGAATTTATTTGACAAGATTATCAACTTTGACAACGTTCATCGCGAGTTTGAGCCTTGAAAGTTTATTCAATGTGGTTCTAATATTTATTAAAGCAGATAACTTGCATTAATATAATTTCTGAGGAGAAACAAACGACATCTAAATTGGAAAAAAAGTTTGCGCAAACCAATTGGACTGAGTGATGTAATTCTGCGCATACGACTCAAATGATGATGTTTTGATTACAGTTTCGTTCAAGAACCATTCAGAGACAATTTAAATAGAATTTAAATAATTTTGAAGTGTGTTGTAACTGACGTTGGTGACGAAGTCTGCACATGGTCATATGTCAAAAGAAAATCATTTATACAAAACTTACGTCGTTTCACTACACTGTGCATCACGCAAAATTCTAATTTTGTTTTCGTCAACTACTCGCAAACGAGCGCCTACCAGGTTGAATGACTACAGTGTGTGACACCTGGGATCTTGAGCTACATGACCGCACAGAAGGTCTCAAAAAGTCGATCCCACCGCTGGGGACCGCTCGTTAGTATTTCTGGTCTGCTATTGCTGTAATCTCTCGTAACTCTTTTCAGGCCTATGGATTTCGTTGTCATTCGGGGATCGCATTAACAATGGAGTAATCTAGCTAGTTATTCCGTGGTATCAAGCTGTATTAGATTTCATCTGCATAGAATTGGGCTTTGAATCCTGGTATTTCCACACACGCATTTTGCATAATTATGCTAAATTCTGAATTACTTTGTAATGCCACGTTCTAATTTCGCAGTGGACGAGTCTCATAACCACTACATCATTTTCATTTATGTGGGCTGCGAAATTACGTAGGACGCCGTTTATCGAAATTCTAAGTAGTAATGACTTCTGGAGAAGTTATCTTACTGATTATTGGGCATTCCACAGAGAAGAGAAATCCAGAATTCTCTGAAACTTTGTTCTTTTCCGTAATACTAACGTTCAATTTAAAGCTGCATTTTTTTTAATGGAGCCCTGCTCACCGTAACCCTGGAATGTATCTTTTCCTTGCCGATAGGGAAGTGGTGTCTGACTAGTTCTTCTATTCGTGTTTCAGTCCGGAGACTAGTTTTACGTGCTTCAATTAGTAAGCTATAGGGCACCGTGGTCGTTGATGCGTTAATAGTTTTTGTCCTCTGTAACAAGATATGTAGCAGTACGAGGAAATCTCAGTGGTGTTTGCCAGCAGAACAGCAAGCAACATGTGAATGACTGAAAATGCCTGAATAAATTATAAAGAAATTAGTCTGGCATAATGTAAATTCAGTTTCTCATGGACGTGCATAACCTAAAACACATTAAAATAATATTACCGCATACTAAACGTCGTTTGCCGATGTGGTCTTTCCGCGAAATATAAGTTGGCGGCAGTAAAATTGTACTGCAGTCAGCCTCAAATGCTGGTTCTCTAAATTTCCTCAGTAGCGAAACACGAAAAGAACGCCTCCTTTCCTCCAGAGACTCCCACCCGAGTTCCTGAAGCATTTCCGTAACACTCGCTTGATGATCAAACTTACCAGTAACAAATCTAGCAGCCCGCCTCTGAATTGCTTCTATGTCTTCCCTCAATCCGACCTGATAGGGATCCCAAACGCTCGAGCAGTACTCAAGAATAGGTCGTATTAGTGTTTTATAAGCGGTCTCCTTTACAGATGAACCACATCTTCCCAAAATTCTACCAATGAACCGGACGCGACTATCCGCCTTCCCCAGAGATGCCATTACATGCTTGTCCCACTTCATATCGCTCTGCAATGTTACGCCCAAATATTTAATCGACGTGACTGTGTCAAGCGCTACACTACTAATGGAATGTTCAAACATTACGGGATTCTTTTTCCTATTCATCTGCATTAATTTACATTTGCCTATATTTAGAGTTAGCTTCCATGTGTTGCTGTTATAGTCGCTTGAAAGCGACATGCTGTTCGCCAGTTCGAATCTCGCATCCTACAGTTATTTGAGATATGTAAGTTTTGAGATGCCTGGGACGTACATATGAATATTGGATTGTAAGAGAACATCCCGTGTATTTATTTTTGGGAGCACTATCTGCTGAGGTAGGTACTTCACTTCCACCTGTACTTTCGATTGTGTTGTAACTGGCACTTGATACCAGATTCCACGTGACATAGTTTGTTGGTGACTGCAGGGACCTTGATACAAACAGTATATTCTTTCTATAGTCCACAATGTTCAGGATAGAACGGATGCAAAAGATTCGTTAAGTCGAGTACCCATCAGACATCCAGCAGTTTTTTCAGGAGACGCAGGACACGGTCCAATGAAATTCCACCGTGTTGCTAAACAGAACAGATGGGATGATATGTTGTGGCTTTCTATTGTCTTTGTTTGTTTGTATGCTACAACCCAGCAGTATTTGAGAACAGCGAGGGAAAACTCAAGAGCTGGGAAAATTATAGGCAGAAATAAAGAAAACTTTTTACTATAACCACAATCAAATCCACATAGCCGAAAAACAACTGAAGACGAGAATCCAACGCCCAACGACACAGTAGTACATAGGAGGCCTGATGAAAAAATTCCAGAACTTTGTCAACAAAATTTTTCTGCGCTTACCTTGTACTTATTGTGCATGGTCTCCTTCGAAACACTGTCCTCGATAATGGATAGACCGCTCCCAACGCCGTTTCGACTTCTGAAGCAGTCTTGGTAACCCTCTTGCTGGATCACGCGAAGCGCTGTCTGCAAATTTTCTTTTATCTCGTCTATCGTTGCAAATCTTCATCCTTTCAAAGGGGTTTTCAACTTCTCAAATAAAAAAAATCTGCAGGGGCTAGATCTGCTCCAGTACAGAGAATGAGGCAACACAATGATTTCGTTTTTTGTGCGAGAGTCACGCACCAACAGGGATGAATATGCGGGTGCGTTATCGTGATACAAGAGCCATGAATTGTCCCTGCCACATTTCAGGCTGTTTCCTTCCCGCCGGCAGCTGGGCGAGTGAGCGTGCAGGAGGCAACGTGGGCAGCTCTACATCGAGCGAAGAAGTTGCCGGTCGTGGGAGACGACCAGAAGATGATGTCTACTTGGAACAGCCCCTTTGCAACTGAAAGAACTGAACTTTAGGTGACCACGTTTCAGAACACTGCCTGTCGCTGGTAAGCTGGTAAGCTCGAGCCGTGAAAAGTCCGTCCGAACAGGCCTCTGAAAGCCCAGCGGTACCGACGGATCGCCGTGTCATCCTTAGCCGATAGGCGTCACTGGATAAGGTTTTGGGGGAGTGGGGGGGGGGGGGGGGGGGGGAGGGGGGCATGTGAGCAACACACCGCTCTGCCGCCCGTTGTCAGCTTTCGCGTCTGGAGCTGCTACTTTTCAAACAAGAACCTGTTCACATTGCCACACGAGGACTGAGTGGATTCCACCTGCCAACAGTGATCGGCAGACCCGATTGGTCACCCATCGAAGAGCTAGCCGAGCGCGATAGTGCTCAAGTTTGGTGATCTGATGGGAACCGGTGTTAGCACTGTGGCACCGCCGTTTGTCGTTTGCAATCCTGTGCCGTGACACTGACCTTAAAGTAAAGTACTACCTGTACAGCGCAGTTCACCAAACCTTGTTTCTATGAAGTTCACTCGCCTGTTCTTGGTGGTTATTACTTGTCTACAGACTTATAAATATTGGTCTTTTTTCTCACATTATATTGTTGACGCTCGTTACTTGGTTATTGACGTTGCGGGTCGAGATTAAATGTTTCGTCTTATGGTTTAAATTGCTCAGTTGTCAGTTTTGGTCCCGGGGTTTCCCGGTAGAATAGTTTTCTAAGTCACAGCTTACTTAGCGTGTGCATTTGGCCCTAAGTTTTGCTGAAGTGATTTCTTGTAACTTGTCTCTTTTGATGCTCTGCTTCGTTTAAAATAATTTGACTAATATCCTCTCACTAGCACCGGCCTCGAAACTTTCAGACTACCTGTATTTCACTTGTACCGGGTTTATAGGGACTTCCTTTAGTTATTAAAGCGCTAACAGCTATTGGCTTAAGTCAGAACCATGAATGGTTCAGCTTGTTCCTTTTTCTTTTACATTAAATTTGTCGTTGTTGTGATTTGCCTTAAGTATCATCACTGTTTTAATTTGTTCTTGTTTTAAATTGTAGGATTTAAATTAGCACTGTCATTTAAACGTGTTTGTTTTATCTGTGGGCTTTAAAGTATTTATTAGTACTTCAGAGTCCCGATAATCCGAACCTCGCTAATCCGAACGTTCAATTAATCCGAACATGAAAAATGTTAGTCTAAGTACGGAAAACTGTGCGGTAAACTCCTGTACATACACACTATTTTAATTTACGCAGCACAGTAAACATGTATTACAAAAATTGGCAAGAAAACATTAGGTTTAAACAACGCATAACAATGAAGGAAGAGCTGTCAGACTTACTAAAATACAGCGGACATTTTATCCCTACTTTTTAGATGACAAAAATTCATTGTATTTGGGGTAATGAAGACAGTCTGTTATATGGCGCATAGTTTCGCCATCGTCTCATAAACATCAAATCAGCAGGTATAGCAGCTGGCTGTTGCTCCAAATAACGTAGCGCGAGGTCAAGGGTCTCTGCTGCGTCACAGTGTGACACCAGCTCTCATTTGTCGCTTTCAGGATCATTGCCACTTCCGTCACAGCAGTCCACTTCTTCCTGGTCTTCGGTCATAGCGGTAACTAAATCGTCAGTAAGCTTCTCCATACATGCCCCATCCGCTGCCATCCACTCATCTACGTCTCGTTCACTAGCTTCTTCACATAGAGGGATTGTCTGTATCATTTGTAGTAGATTTTCCTCTTCATTTTCAACTAAGTTGTCCTGAAATTCAAGACATGTCCACAGTTTTCTCCACGATTTTCTCAGAGTATTTTCTGAAATATTCTGCCATGCCTCAGCGGCCCAATAAACAACATCCTTCACAGTGGTCTTTTTTTATTTTGTCCACTAAAGGAAAGCTATATTCTTGGATCAGTATTCTTAAAAATTGTTTTCTGTATATCAGTTTTAATGTTGGCACTACGTCCTGGTCCATCGGCTGTAGAAGTGGTGTAACATTCGGCGGAAAACATTTCGCCACAATTTCTCCATCACATATTCCTCAGTGCTGGGGTTAGATGGCGCGTTATCGATCAAAAGGATAGCATGGGGAGACAAATGATTTTCCTTAGAAAACCGTCGAACAGAGGGAACAAAATGGCCGTGATACCATTCTTTGAACAGCTTAACATCCATCAATGCTTTTTTCTGGTTGAGATAATATACGGGCAGGGAATTCATGTTGCAGTTTTTAAAAGCTCTGGACCTAGCAGATTTGCCGATCAGCATTAAAGGGAGCTTGTGATTACCATTAGCGATGCTACACGCTAATAAAGTCACACGATCTTTGCACATTTTAAAACCAGGAGCATGGTCTTCTGCTTTTGATGCCAGGCTTTTTGTTGGCAATACCCTAAAATTAAGGCCAGTCTCGTCAGCCTTATAAATTTTTTGAGGAGAATACTTTTCCTCCCTTATCATCTTTTCAAACTCACCCAAGCAATCCTCCGCTGCATCACGGTCAGAAGAAAGCATCTCTCCAGCAACTGTTAGCTGACGGATTCCATGACGTTTTTTCAATCTGTCCAACCAACACGTAATCGCACTAAAAGACTCATCACCATTCATGAATCTGTTCAGGTAAACAGCCTTCTCCTGAACCAGTGCTCCACTCAAAGGAGTTCCCCTTTCTCTTCCCTGGGTAAACCAAAGGAAAAGAGCTGTATCCACTTCACCGCACTGGGACTGTTTCAAAGTCTGCCGAATTTAGAGTGTTTACCGTAGGCGCTGCACAGGACTGTTCAAGCTTCACTCGGTTCTTCTTCCAGTCACGAATGGTTGCTTTACCAGCACCGTTCCGTTGCCGGGTTAGATACATTCTCACCAATGTCTATCCGCTTCAAAGCATTCAGTTTTTCTTTGAGAGTTAAATTTATATGTTTCCGTTTACTCATGACGAAAATACGTACACCACTACACCTGAGGGAATACAATACAACTGTTACGCGTGCTAGCGATCGATAACTAACATAACCAAGCGCTTTGCGAGCCATCTGGCAGTGCACTACAAAGGTCTCAGCAATGCATAACACAAGGGCAGGGAGTGAAAGACAGCCATTGCTCCCACACTTGTTCCCATGGGGTACTTACTTAACTACTTGGTATACTTCATTCTAGAAACTCGTCACCGTAATTCCGGCTAATCCGAACAAATCGGTAAACCGAGCGAGGTGGCGCAGTGGTTAGACACTGGACTCGCATTCGGGAGGACGACGGTTCAATCCCGCGTCCGGCCATCCTGATTTAGGTTTTCCGTGATTTCCCTAAATCCCTCCAGGCAAATGCCGGGATGGTTCCTCTGAAAGGGCACGGCCGACTTCCCTCCCCATCCTTCCCTAATCCGATGAGACCGATGACCACGCTGTCTGGTCTCCTTCCCCAAAACAACCAACCAACAAATCGGTAATCCGGACAAGGTCCGGTCCCAATTACTTCGGATTAACAAGATTCTGCTGTACCTTCACTGATAATTCTAAGATGTTTCTGGGTAGAGGCTGTGTAATGTGTAATCTTGGGAGAGCTTGAAAGAGGCGTTCACATTATGAACTGCTTACTGTGTGTTTGTTAAGAGAATTTCCATTTTTTTTATTTTAGAAGTACCGGCAACTGCGCTACATGACAAGATCCCATGACGCTCCAACCATGCTGGGATTGAGTCATACGCACATTTGTGTAATTATTTTGGAGTCAAGCGTTGGCTAATTTAAATAAAATCTTCTTTTATTCTGCGAAAGATGTTTGTTTGACGGCCTGGTCCTACCACTCCCCATGCATCTCGCTCTATGCCAATTTCTGAACCAAAACAACCTAATGCAGCAGCATTGACTGTCCAACTAAGGCAGGAGGTAAAAGCATCTTTAATTCAGGAAGAATTTCGTTGATAGTAGGTACCGATCTCTTCACGAAACCCAACATTGAGGAAAGGAATTCCAAGACATCAGACATTACTGCAGACGTCCGACAACAGCCAAGGTTCTCAAAATTTCGTTAGCTACATGGGAAAGAATAGAATTCATTGTAAAATTGTATGATAAATGGTAATATACTGCAAAAAGAACTATATTTTCAGGTGTAGGTAACACTTGTATTTAAGAAAATGCCAAAGAAATGAAATAAATGTTAAGTTCCCAATATGAGCCGGCCGTAGTGGCCGAGCGGTTCTAGGCGCTACAGTCTGGAACCACGCGACCGCTACGGTCGCAGGTACGAATCCTGCCTCGGGCGTGGATGTGTGTGATGTCCTTAGGTTAGTTTGGTTTAAGTAGTTCTAAGTTCTAGGGGACTGATGACCTCAGAAGTTAAGTCCCATAGTGCTCAGAGCCATTTGAACCATTGAACCCAATATGAGATAAACAGCCGTCAGTAAGTATAACTGATGACATGACTCAGAACGTTTCTAAGGCACTAGCTTTCTTTCTGTTTTACATCATTAAAATTACCTAGCATAAGAAAGAACAGTACTAAGCAACACAGTGATAATAATAACTTGAACACAAAGTATTAGTCTTTCACACTAATATTTGTTAATTCGTTATGAATCGGCTTTCTGTTTCTTAGGCCATCGTCAGATAACTTAACGCTAAACAGATAGTACACACAACTTCAGCGAGAATATATAGCTGTATAAAAGAGTTCTGTACGAAGACATGTGACGTTTATGACTGTAATGGTACAAAACACAATCATGATGTAATACTTAGAGAGACACTGAACAAATAAATTTTCTATTACAGTACATTCAAACATCAGAACTATATGAGTGTATAAAACAGAAATGTTCAGCAGTGATTAATGGCACAAGCTACTATGCCATATGGACAAACCGGCGAAGTGACGAACAGAGCGAATAAAGGGCGAGGAAGAATGAAGTCTGTGGAATGTGGGTGTGGAACAGTTATAACAAGCTTATTATCTAATGTGAGAGGAATAACAACTGGCCGGAACTTTAATAATGGCGAGTAATGGAACTGTGTTCGGTCAGTAAGGATCAGGTCAGAATCCTTTGGTTGGTGTTTATTAACGGCCAGAATTACCAAATGCTTCAAATGGCTCTGAGCACTATGGGACTCAACTTCTTAGGTCATTAGTCCCCTAGAACTTAGAACTAGTTAAACCTAACTAACCTAAGGACATCTCACACATCCATGCCCGAGGCAGGATTCGAACCTGCGACAGTAGCGGTCTCGCGATTCCAGACTGCAGCGCCTAGAACCGCACGGCCACCAGAATTACCAGTAACGTTAGTTTTCTCCGTTTGGTTCCTTCATTACGAACTAATAAATGTTAGTGTGGAACATTAATACTTTGTTTTCAAGTTATTAATATGTCTGTGTTCCTCCAAGAACCAATGAAACATTCCTTAAATAGTATAGTGATGATGTGATTCTTCAACTTCTCCCGGCGTATTTCTTGCTCGAACAGTCCACGGGTGTACTGCCGGTCCATAGTGTCCAACGGGCAAAATATTTCGGCGATCAGACATGTTGCCATCGTCAGGTGCGCTGACGAACTGAGCTCCTGAGGGCGGGCGGCCGTTCTAAATCCCCTTCCCCCGCGAGGCGTTCTCTCCGCGGTCCGCGCCCGCGGCGGCGCGGCGGCGGTCGCTGAGAGGCCGGCATTTACCAGATTCCCTGTGAGACTTACATTGGACAGACAGTGCGCACCATCGAAGGTCGTTGCCGAGAACATCAGAGGCACACTCGACTTATGTGCCCCAACAAGTCGGCAGTCGCAGAGCACTGTTTGTCCGAAAATCACGAAATGGACTACCAACATACCAAGATCTGTGCACAGACATCTAAATACTGGGACAGCGTCGTTAGGCTATCGAAATTCGTACCAGGGACAGACTTATCAACAGAGCACTGAGTCTAATTGAAAACACACTCAGCAAAGAAAGCGAACGAGCGACCAGGGCGGACGAGGCAGTTCCACCGACGCCACCACAGACGCCGACGCCAGCCTCTCAGCGACCGCAGACGCGTGGCCGCGGGCGCAGACCGCGGAGAGAACGTCTCTCGGGGGGAAGGGGATTTAGGACGGCCGCCCACCCTCAGGAGCTCAGTTCGTCAGCGCACCTGACGATGGCGACGTGTCTAATTGCCGAAATATTGTGCCCGTTGGACACTATGGACCGGCAGTACATCCGTGGACTGTTCGAGTATAGTGATGGATTATTGTTATAAATATAAAGTTTTAGTGATATACTTATCTTCTGTTAATTTCTACCTAAGCCATTCTACATCCCCGATGGTTCCCTTTTAAGGAATTCAATAAATAAGTAAGTGGATGAGCGAAAATGAACGATACAGACACAATTGGCTCCACTGCCAGCTCAATCGCCGCGCACGAAAGCAGACAGCCACAGAGGACAACACACCTCTGGGCAGGTCGTATGCTACTGTAATGGAAGGAGAAGAGTGTTCGGCGACTATTATGCCGCAAGACGTCAAACAACGGAACATATCAATGTCTGCCAGGCAACTGTAAGTAGCTACAGCCGACCTGCGAGACGAGGCCAATCAGCTTAGCTTAGTCGAGGTCGCTCTTAACTTCAGGGCACCTCAGTCGATACCTGCTACCGTATTACGGATCCAGCTGCTCTCCTAACCGCCAAAATCAGGAAAACCAAACGACGTGACCTTCTACGGAGATGAGTCCGCCACAAATGAAAAGCATCCGTCAAGGACAATTGCCAAAATGACATCGATTCATTATCGAGGACCATCCTGGTCAGGCACACTAGTCGGTTGTGGGGCGTCATTTATTGCAATATCGGACGCTTGTCGTCGCAAGCTGAAGAAGATTGTGTGCCTTTGGATTGTCGAATCAGTCCAGGAAGATCAGATCTGTACCACTGAGAGACAACCATAGTGCACTATCACTACTGATCACCCACTGGATGATTCTACTGTCCAGTCGCCAATAGGCCCAGCTTGGCAGAGAAATAATATCGGCGAGGGTTGGCAATTATGTGTGAACTACCAGGAGCAGCCAAGTCTGAAGGCAAGATAAGGTAGACCAGATGACCTGAAGTGAAACACTATATTACCACTGGGGTTTATTCCCCCATCAGTGACCGCTCATGTAATTCAGAAGAAATATATAATTCAAATATATAATTCTGAGACAACAAAGACCTTGGTCCTAACCCTGTGGTCCTCTTGAAGAAGAACTGCATTTTTGTATCGTTCACCTGCTGCCGAACAAAATTATCAAGAGTGTAGACTCACTGCCGCAGTAGATGATATCTCTGGAGAAAGCGAAGTATTTCTCCACTACGGATATGCAGACTGGCTATCGGCAGATCGAAGATGACGATTTAGGAGTGAAGACACTTTAAAAAATATCGGGAATCCGATATATCGATATTCAAGAGAATACCATTATCGGTTCATAATAGGTATTGTTATATCGATAGATCCGCAGAGAAAATATAGATGTACCTGCCTATGTAAATATCGGCTGCACATCGTAAATATACTGCCGGTTTCAGAGCTGTATATTTAAATACTGCTTTATTATTACATATTCCGTAAATCGAGGCAGGCTAGCAGCCTGAATACCTCCATCAGGCCAAGAATTGAAAGGAAAACGATTCACGTTCAAATTTGGCGATAACCACTTTGCTAACAATGGTAACTGCATTTAAGCGGCACATTAAAAGCTATCTCACGGGTCCATCGTTCGGTTTCGTCACATATCGGATTTGTCCGCAACATGCCGTGTTGACTTTCCTGTTTTTTTTTCATTTCTGCAAACGCCAGCGACCTAACGGATGTAGTGTCAAAATTGCGTGGTGAAGACAAACGCTGCAGCTGAGCGCCACTTACGTCAGCATTTCACCTCACACGTCTCCGAACACCTCAACGACCAGTCGTGTCATTTAGATTTTTGTTCATCATTTTCAGCAGCTGTTTTGAAGCATGTCGATGTGAAGAAATAGCACACTAGATGCGTTAAAAATTGTTTGTAACGCAACTGGTGTGCTGTTTCTTCACACCGGAAATCTTGTTGTTCCATTCACACTACCACCGCACAGTGCAGTCGGAGCTTTTCTTTTGTGCCATAGGCAAAGGGAAAGATTGGACGTGATGAAAGCTCAAAAACTAGTAAGATTCCTTCACTGAGGGAAAATAAAATGATGTCCTAATACCATTTGAATAGAACAACTTCAAACATTTTCCGATAATTGTGAAAAAAATATAATATAAAATAAAAATATCGACACTTGATATTGCCGCTTTGATATCGATATAGCGAAATGTCTGTAGAGTAAATGACATCCGCGTATATCGACATTGAGTTGGAAACATATCGATATATACGTAAATCTACATTTTGTCAACAGCTCTAGCTGACATGTCCCACCGGAAAAAGAGTGTTTTCATAACACCGGCCGTTTGGGTTATGCAATGGTCTACCCGTCTTTGAAAGTATAATGGTCCATCTGCTTTCACATCTTACAAGGACGATGTGTCCTTGCTGTTTGTATGACAACCGTTCACATCTCGAACACCATTTAAGAACATCGTACCCGCTTGACAACTGTTCTGAAGTGTGTCCATGACGCAGGCCTTCACTTAGATCCCAGAGACTTTGTTTTCGATGAATTTTGTTTTGAATCAAAAGTCTTCAGAGAGGTTTCATGCTGGCCGCAACGAAACCCTCTCCTTTGTCACCATAATAACCTAGTTAACGTATTGATCCACAGAAAGTAAGGGCCACAACCGATATCCATATTCGTGACGTGAAAGCCTGCTGTTTTATGTGCTTCTTCTGCAGGTTTTTATTTAAAAAGTATTTCAGATGCCATTTAAGAACAACCGTAGTAAGACGAGGAGGAAGAAAGATTTGTATCCTGAAGCAAGCGCTGCTATCTTCAGCCGAGAATGAACTGCGCACTGAAGCTGGTGGTTAAATGGATTTCTAGTGCAAATCCAGGAAGGGGGCAAAAACGTGAGTGCCTGTGCCCCAAGAGTGTTTTTCAAGTCTGGGAAGAATGTTATTCTGTGTCTAACAACGTGTGTCTTCATGTAAGTGGATAGTCAGTTTGTACCCCTTTTGCATGACATGCCAAAAAGTCGTATCGGTCTGGTGTAATGCTTGAAGGAGGAAAAGGAGAATACCATTCATTCTTGCGACTGGCATTAATTTTTGATGTTGGTTAACAAGCCTGAAGGATTGTGTCGTCGTAACTGCCGTCTGTGTCACGTCTGCTGTGCAGCGAGCTACGTTAATTTAAGTATTAACTGTATTTTTCTTACTTGTCACTTCTTCTTCCGTGTGTTTTTGCTTTTAGGAAGCTTTAATTGTCGAGTGCTAGTAATAGTATTCCATAGATTTCGTGTTTGTTTTGAATACAGTCAGAGAAAGTCCCTTTAGTCAGCCATAGTGCCAGTAGTGCTAGTGTTTGTTTTCAATACAGTCCAGAGACAGGTAGTGCTATTTTCATTGTTTTCTACAAGAAGTGTCTAGAAACCACAGTTTAGTCAACTATCAGCCGCCTTTAGTGAATTAGCAGTCTAGTTAAAAGTTGATTAACTCTCTAAAGTAAATTGATTTCTTAGGATGGATAGGATGTGTGACTGCTGTGTACGGACGCAGGAGGAGCTGGTCACTGTTCACGAGCAGCTGAACGTGTCGATGGCCGCGGTCAGTCGTCTTCAGGCTGCTGCCTCGGTTTGTAGCGGCAGTGTCGCATGGTACACCCCAGGTGTTATATGCTTCACCCACTATCCCTGCTGTCGAGACATCTTCGCGGGTACCGGGCGCGGTTGGGCCACCCTCTCCTCAAGGGGAGTGGCGGGTTCAGGGCGTTCGCGGCGCACGAGGCGGAGGGTCAATGTGGAGGCTGGCCGTGTGGCATCGCTCGCTCTGCCTGTGGTTGGACATGTGGCAGCTCCTTCAGCAAGGTCCCAGCAGGTACACTGGGGGAGGGGTTTATTAGTGATTGGGAGCTCCAACATTAGGCGGATGATGGAGCCCCTTAGGGAAATAGCGGAAAGGTCGGGGAAGAAGGCAGTGTTCACTCTGTCTACTTGCCGTGGGGTCTCATCCGAGATGTGGAGGAGGCCCTGCCGGCGGAGATAGAGAGCACTGGGTGCACCCGACTGCAAATTGTTGCTCATGTCGGCACCAATGACTTCTGCCGTCTGGGTTCAGAGGTCATCCTCAGTTCATACAGGCGGTTGGCGGAGTTGGTGAAGGCGGAAAGCCTCGCTCGCGGGGTGGAATCTGAGCTAACTATTTGTAGTATCGTTCCCAGAACCGATCGCGGTCCTCTGGTTTGGAGCCGAGTGGAAGGCTTAAACCAGAGGCTCAGACGATTCTGCGGAGACCTCGGGTGCAAATTTCTCGAGCTCCGCTATCGGGTGGAGAAATGTAGGGTCCCCCTGAATAGGTCAGGCGTGTACTACACGCAGGAAGTGGCTACAAGGGTAGCGGAGTACGTGTGGAGTGCACATGTGGGTTTTTTAGGTTAGAGAATTCCCTCCCTAGGCCCGACAAGACGCCTCCTGAGACGCGGCAAGGTAGGAGTAGGCAAAATGCAACAGGGAATAACAATATTAATCTGCTAATAGTAAACTGCAGGAGCGTCTATAGAAAGGTTCCAGAACTGCTCTCAGTAATAAACGGTCATAATGCCCACATAGTACTAGAGTCGAAAGTTGGCCGAAACCAGATGTAGACAGTAATGAAATCCTAAACTCGGATTGGAATGTATACCGCAGAGACAGGCTGGACAGTGAAGGGGGAGGCGTGTTTATAGCGATAAGAAGTGCAATAGTATCGAAGGAAATTGACGGAGATATGAAATGTGAAATAATTTGGGTGAAGGTCACGGTTAAAGCAGGCTCAGACATGGTAATTGGATGTCTCTATAGGCCCCCTGGCTCAGCAGCTATTGTTGCTGAGCACTTGAAGGATAATTTGCAAAATATTTCGGGTAGATTTCCCCACCATGTTATAGTTGTGGGTGAAGATTTTAATTTGCCGGATATAGACTGGGAGACTCAAACGTTCATAACGGGTGGCAGGGACAAAGAATCCAGTGAAATTTTTTTAAATGCTTAATCTGAAAACTACCTTGAGCAGTTAAACAGAGAACCGAATGGTGGCGATAACATGTTAGACCTTCTGGTGCCAAAAGGACCCGAACTATTTGAAACAGTTAACGCAGAACAGGGAATCAGCGATCATAAAGCGGTTACTGCATCAATCATTTCAGTTGTTGTTGTTGTGGTCTTTAGTCCTGAGACTGGTTTGATGCAGCTCTCTATGCTACTCTATCCTGTGCAAGCTGCTTCATCTCCCAGTACCTACTGCAGCCTACATCCGTCTGAATCTGCTTAGTGTATTCATCTCTCGGTCTCCCTCTACGATTTTTGCCCTCCACGCTGCCCTCCCGTACTAAATTGGTGATCCCATGATGCCTCAGAACATGTCCTACCAACCGATCCCTTCTTCTAGTCAAGTTGTGCCACAAACTCCTCTTCTCACCAATTCTATTCAATACCTCCTCATTAGTTATGTGATCTACCCATCTAATCTTCAGCATTCTTCTGTAACACCACATTACGAAAGCTTCTATTCTCTTCTTGTCTAAACTATTTATCGTCCATGTTTCACTTCCATACATGGCTACACTCCACAAAAAGACTTTCAGAAACGACTTCCTGACACTTAAGTCTATACTCTATGTTAACAAATTTCTCTTCTTCAGAAACGCTTTCCTTGCCATTGCCAGTCTACAGTTTATATCCTCTTTACTTCGACCATCGTCAGTTATTTTGCTCCCCAAATAGCAAAACTCCTTTACTACTTTAAGCCTCTCATTTCCTAATCTAATTCCCTCAGCATCACCCGACGTAATTCGACTACATTCCATTATCCTCGTTTTGCTTTTGTTGCTGTTCATCTTATATCCTCCTTTCAAGACACTGTCCATTCCGTTCAACTGCTCTTCCAAGTCCTTTGCTGTCTCTGACAGAATTACAATGTCATCGGCGAACCTCAAAGTTTTTATTTCTTCTCCATGGATTTTAATACCTACTCCGAACTTTTCTTTTGTTTCCTTTACTGCTTGCTCAATATACAGATTGAATAGCATCGGGGAGAGGCTACAACCCTGTCTCACTCCCTTCCCAACCACTGCTTCCCTTTCATGTCCCTCGACTCTTATAACTGCACAAATTGTAAATAGCTTTTCGCTCCCTGTATTTTACCCTTGACACCTTCAGAGTTTGAAAGAGAGTATTCCAGTCAACATTATCAAAAGCTTTCTCTAAGTCTACAAATGCTAGACACGTAGGTTTGCTTTTCCTTAATCTTTCTTCTAAGGTACGTCGTAGGGTCAGTATTGCCTCACGTGTTCCAACATTTCTACGGAATCCAAACTGATCATTCCCAAGGTCGGCTTCTACCAGTTTTTCCTTTCGTCTGTAGAGAATTCGTGTTAGTATTTTGCAGCTGTGTCTTATTAACCCGATAGTTCGGTAATTTTCACATCTGTCAACACCTGCTTTCTTTGGGATTGGAATTATTACATTCTTCTTGAAGTCTGAGGGTATTTCACCTGTGTCATGCATTTTGCTCACCAGATGGTAGAGTTTTGTCGGTAAATAGAAATATTAAAAAAGGTAGGAAGATTTTCCTGTTTAGCAAAAGTGACAAAAAGCAGATATTAGAGTACTTGATGGCTCAACACAGAAGTTTTTTCTTAAGTACACATAGTGTTGAGGATCAGTGGATAAAGTTCAAAACCATCGTACAATACGCGCTAGATGAGTATGTGCCAAGCAAGATCGTAAGAGATGGAAAAGAGGCACCGTGGTACAACAAACGAGTTAGAAAACTGCTGCGGAAGCAAACGGAACTTCACAGCAAACATAAACATAGCCAAAGCCTTGCAGACAAACAAAAATTACGCGAAGCGAAATGTAGTGTGAAGAGGGCTATGCGAAAGGCGTTCAATGAATTCGAAAGTGAAGTTCTATGTACTGACTTGGCAGAAAATCCTAAGAAATTTTGGTCTTATGTCAAAGCGGTAGGTGGATCAAACCAAAATGTCCAGACACTCTGTGACTAAAATGGTACTGAAACAGAGGATGACAGACTAAAGGCCGAAATACTAAATGTCTTTTTCCAAAGCCGTTTCACAGAGGAAGACTGCACTGTAGTTCCTTCTCTAGATTGTCGCACGGATGACAAAGTGGTAGATATCGAAATAGACGACAGAGGGATAGAGAAACAATTAAAATCGCTCAAAAGAGGAAAGGCCGCTGGACCTGATTGGATATCAGTTCGATTTTACACAGAGTACGCGAAGGAACTTGCCCCCCTTCTTGCAGCGGTGTACCGTAGGTCTCTAGAAGAGCGTAGCGTTCCAAAGGATTGGAAAAGGGCACAGGTCATCCCCGTTTTCAACAAGGGACGTCGAACAGATGTGCAGAACTATAGACCTATATCTCTAACGTCTATCAGTTGTAGAATTTTGGAACACGTGTTATGTTCGAGTAATATACTCCAACATAACACGTGTTCCAAAATTCTGGAGACTAGAAATCTACTCTGTAGGAATCAGGATGGGTTTCGAAAAAGACGATCGTGTGAAACCCAGCTCGCGCTATTAGTCCACGAGACACAGAGGGCCACAGACACGGGTTCCCAGGTAGATGCCGTGTTTCTTGACTTCCGCAAGGCGTTCGATACAGTTCCCCACAGTCGTTTAATGAACAAAGTAAGAGCATATGGTCTATCATACCAATTGTGTATTTGGATTGAAGAGTTCCTAGATACCAGAACGTAGTATGTCATTCTCAATGGAGAGAAGTCTTTCGAAGTAAGAGTGATTTCAGGTGTGCCGAAGGGGAGTGTCATAGGACAGTTGCTATTCACAATATACATAAATGACCTAGTGGATGACATCGGAAGTTCACTGAGGCTTTTTGCGGATGATGCTGTGGTATATCGAGAGGTTGTAACATGGAAAATTGTACTGAAATGCAGGAGGATCTGCAGCGAATGGACGCATGGTGCAGGGAATGGCAATTCAATCTCAATGTAAACAAGTGTAATTTGCTGCGAATACATAGAAAGAAAGATCCCTTATCATTTAGCTACAATATAGCAGGTCAGCAACTGGAAGCAGTTAATTCCATAAATTATCTGGGAGTACGCATTAGGAGTGATTTAAAATGGAATGATCATATAAAGTTGATTGTCGTTAAAGCAGATGCCAGACTGAGATTCATTGGAAGAATCCTAAGGAAATGCAATCCGAAAACAAAGGAAGTAGGTTACAGTACACTTGTTCGCCCACTGCTTGAATACTGCTCAGCAGTGTGGGATCCATACCAGATAGGATTGATAGAAGAGATAGAGATGATCCAACGGAGAGCAGCGCGCTTCGTTACAGAATCATTTAGTAATCGCGAAAGCGTTACGGAGATGATAGATAAACTCCAGTGGAAGACTCTGCAGGAGAGACGCTCAGTTGCTCGGTATGGGCTTTTATTGAAGTTTCGAGAACGTACCTTCACCGAGGAGTCAAGCAGTATATTGCTCCCTCCTACATATATCTTGCGAAGAGACCATGAGGATAAAATCAGAGAGATTAGAGCTCACACAGAGGCATACCGACAACCCTTCTTTCCACGAACAATACGAGACTGGAATAGAAGGGAGAACCGATAGAGGTACTCAAGGTACTCTCCGCCACACACCGTCAGGTGGGTTGCGCAGTATGGTTGTAGATGTAGATTTATCAGGACGATTGAGAAGAGGGATATTGTAGCTTCAGGAATGAGATATTACAGTAGTAAATGAAAATGGATGCGAACTCAAGGATACCGACAACCTTTGTTGGAGTTCATTGGAGGACAAATACAGTGCTGGTGGTTGGTTTGTTAATTTGTAGAGGGAACCAAGAAGGGAGGTCATCGGTCGCATCGGTTTAGGGAAGGATTGGGAAGGAAATGGACCGTGCCCTTTCAAAGGAATTATCCTGGCATTTGGCTGAAGCAATTTAGGATAAGCATGGAAAACCTAAGTCAGGATGGCAGGACGCGGCTTTGAACCGTCGTCCTCCCGAATGCCAGTCCAGTGTGCTAACCAATGAGCCACGTCGCTCGGTGCTGCTGGTGATATTCTAGTAACCACTGCACTGACGAATATTGCAACTGTGCAAAAGGAAGGTCCAACATTACTGAAGACCATAGAGGCGTTAGAGGTGGTGGTAACTTAAATTTAAATTTGTCGTAAGGTCTTATGGGACCAAACTGCTGAGGTCATCGGTCCATAAGCCTACGCATTACTTAATCTAACTTAAAGTAACTTAATCTAAGGACAACACATACACCCATGCCCGAGATAGGACTCGATCCTCCGACAGGGGGAGGCGCCCGGGCCGTGACAAGACGCCCCAGATCGTGCGACTACCCCGCACGGCAAGGTGGAAACTGTCAGGCAGAATTCAGATTAATAGACAGTACCTTGTGAAAAGAAATTATGATCCAGTGGGCTGGCAATTCTTGCTCTTCGTTCCATCTCATTTATCGCCAACCGTACCGAAGTATTTTCAAGACCCTTAGTACAGTTAGATGTAGGTATTACTGACAAGGTCCTCACTGGTCTGTTACACACCAATTAAGCAACTGTCGGGAATGTCAACAAAATAAGCATGTGGCTCGGTTACCACGAGACACCTGATATCAATTCCTCCCCCAGTTACTCATTTCACAACACTTAAGTCGATCTTTCAAGGAATTTTCCCATGTCAGAAAACGGGAACAACTGGATGAATGTGTACGTGACTACCCCAGCCAATGCACTGTCACCGCGATAGTGCCGACCGTCAGAGAGGAGAGAGTTGGAAGGTTTCTTGGGGAAAACGTAACTTTGAAGCTTACGTAGCACTGGGGGAAAGTGTTCCAGTCAAGGCTTGTGTCAGAAGTGATTTCACAATGCAACATAATCCACAGCATGACAACTACCTACCACCCCTTCAGACAAACTGCCTTATGAAACATTGTAATGAGATGATGGCAGGTAAGTGCTCGATAGCGACACACACGTACATATACAACATATACACATAACACACATACACATACACAAAATTTTTAATGTTTGTTTAGGACAATGGTAAACATTGCTAAAGATATGCATTAAAATAGTCTTATCATCCAGTTCCTACCATGTGTTTTGGGAGGTTTCCCGTGATTGTCATGTCAGTTACGGATCTGCTAATTTGAAACCTTTGCCGCACCACCAGGTTGTCTGGTAATGACCAAGAAAGAACCGCGATGTTAATATTGCTCCAGTTCGAAATCAGCCCACACTACTTCTTGCAGTGGGAAAAGAAACATGGAAAAAATGTGTGTTCAATGCACTGCGCAACTGCTAGCCTGCTGGGATAATTAGCTGACAATAACGAAGTTCTAAAACAGCCGACTCTGCTCTCTGGAACTGTCAAGGGAACGTGTAAAAAATGTAAAGAAAGCACTTACATACACTATGTGATCAAAAGTATCCGGACGCCTGGCTGAAAATACCTTACCAGTTCGTGGCGCCCTCCATCGGCAATGATGGAATTCAATATGGTGTTGCTTCACCCTTAGCCTTGATGACAGCTTCCACTCTCGCAGGCATACGTTCAAGGTTTCTTGGGGAATGGCAGCCCATTCTTCACGGAGTGTTGCACTGAGGAGAGGTACCGGTATCAGTCAGTGAGGCCTGGTACGAATTCGGCGTTCCAAACAAAACATACCAAAGGCGTTCTATAGGATTTACGTGAGTACTCTATGCAGGCCAGTTCATTACAGGGATGTTACTGTCGTGTAACCACTCCGTCACAAGCCGTGCATTATGAACAGGTGCTCGATCGTGTTGAAAGATGCAATCGCCATCCCCGAATTGCTCTTCAACAGTGGGAAGCAAGAAGGTGCTTAAAACATCAATTTAGGCATTTGCTGTGATAGTGCCAAGGAAATCAACAAGGGGTGCAAGCCCCTCCATGAAAAATAGGACCACACCGTAACACCACCGCCTCCGAATTTTACTGCTGGCACTACACACGCTGGCAGATGATGTTCACCCGGCATTCGACATACCCATACCCAGCCATCGGATCGCCACATTGTGTACCGTGATTCGACACTCCACACAACGTTTTACCACAGTTCAATTGTCCAATGTTTACGCTCCTTACACCAAGCGAGGCGTCGTTTGGCACTTACCGGCGTGATGTGTGGCTTATGAGCAGCCGCTCGACCATGAAATCCAAGTTTTCTCACCTCCTGCCTACCTGTCATACTACTTGCAGTGGATTCTGATGCAGTCTGGAATTCCTGTGTGATGGTCCGGATGGATGTCTGCCTATTACGCATTACTACCTTCTTCAACTGTCGGCGGTCTCTGTCAGTCAGCAGACTTGGTCGGACTGCACGCTTTTGTGCTGTACGTGTCCGTTCACGTTTCCACTTCACTATCACATCGGAAACAGTGGTCCTAGTGATATTTAGGAATGTGGGAATCTCGAGTGCAGGCGTATGACACAAATGGCACCCAATCACCTGACTTCGTTCGAAGTCCGTAAGTTCCGCGGAGCGCCCCATTCTGCTCTCTCACGATGTTGTCTAATGACTACTGAGGTGACTGATATGGAGTACCTTGCAGAAGATGACAGCGGAATGCACCTAATATGAAAAACGGATGTTTAGGGGGGGGTGTCCGGATACTTTTGATCACATAGTGAACATACGAACATATTCACAAAATATTTCATTTTTGTGAGGGACGATGGACAGCATTTTACCAGAAATAAACTGAAATAGTTCCAATGCTCCCCAAACCCATGAAGATGTCTGCTGTTCATTAGGTGATTGTCAGCATAGGATAGCCTCTCCCAAAAATTCACAATAAGGATTCCCTCTGCCTCACTCCCAGCCTGTCTGGGTGCTGCCTGCAAGTACAACTGCCCGCCCTGGTCTCACAAAGTGGAAATAAATTATGTAAAAAAAATTCCCTCTCCGTCATATAGCTGCTCTCACACAGCCCGCTCTACTCCTTGGCGTTGGAACAAGGAGAAAATAATTGTCATCAAGCACGCAGATTAACAGAGCTCTCTGCACCGAAGAAACGGAAAACAGAAGCTCGCCGCGCCGAAATATCGTGTAGGAAAATGGATCAACAACTTGGATCAGCACCCAATAGCACACAGTTTATTTATGCTGTTATTTTGGTCCAGGCTGTGTACAAATATTTCATTGTTACGTCAAGTTCCATCTCAATCGGTTTACTTCCCTCTACTTTAGTCAATCTGTATTGCGTGTTTGATAAAAATGAACAACCTCTATCACTGTACTTTAATTTATTCACTAGCCATCTAGATTCGGAAGGCTAGATTCTATAAGAAAGTACCTAACTAATGAGAATAAACATAATAACTGTTTGTTGTTAAAGTTAAATACAGTTGCTTTAAATTACAATAAAAATTAACCACAAATAAAATCAAGCAAGTAGTTAAATTCTGTGTACAAAATCTGTCTTCGTCTTCTATGAGATGCTTGTCGCAATACCAATTCGAAATGGCACTGTCGTTTTCCTTCTGCATCCTTCCCTAAAACGAGATTGTGCTCCATGTCTAACCACCTTCTTGTCAACGGGACTTTAAACACTAATTTTCTCTTGCTCCTACATATTTCAGTGTAAACATATCTGAGTAGTACCGTTACGCGAGGCCCCCTATCTGTGACGTCACAATAAGAATACAAGCCCCCTCTCTGTAATGTCCCGTCCCTCACCCTTCCTTCCCTATCATCCTCTTCCCCCTCCATTATTCACATCCGTGTATTGCAGCAGGCTTAAAACGAAACATCCAATTACAAGGTAGCCAGCACCTTGGCCATTTTCAAAAATGTATACGTGGGCCATTTTGAAAAGTATCTAAACGACATGTATTGTTTACCAACAAAGTCAATATTGACAATACCGTATTTCCGCTTTAGTATTATTTATGTAAAATACTTAAATTTCACCTGGATTGCGTAAATTGCCACCATGTTCAAAAATATCCAAATCACCTACATTAATTATAAAAAATGTGTATTGATACTGACGGTACACATAAACACACACGCACACAATTTTGCTCCCCCATTCACAGGGCAGTATTCTGAGAGCCGTTACAACAAAACAGCCAATCACAGCACTCTCTGCAGGGTATGGAATTTATTCTTCAAATATAAGACATCAGGAGAGTATTCCAATATACAGGGTGAGTCACCTAACGTTACCGCTGGATATATTTCGCAAACCACATCAAATACTGACGAATCGATTCCACAGACCGAACGTGAGGAGAGGGGCTAGTGTAATTGGTTAATACAAACCATAAAAAATGCACGGAAGTATGTTTTTTAACACAAACCTACGTTTTTTTAAATGGAACCTCGTTGGTTTTGTTAGCACATCTGAACATATAAACAAATACGTAATCAGTGCCGTTTGTTGCATTGTAAAATGTTAATTACATCCGGAGATATTGTAACCTAAAGTTGACGCTTGAGTACCACTCCTCCGCTGTTCGATCGTGTGTATCGGAGAGCACCGAATTACGTAGGGATCCAAAGGGAACGGTGATGGACCTTAGGTACAAAAGAGACTGGAACAGCACGTTACGTCCACATGCTAACACCTTTTTATTGGTCTTTTTCACTGACGCACATGTACATTACCATGAGGGGCGAGGTACACGTACACACGTGGTTTCCGTTTTCAATTACGGAGTGGAATAAAGTGTGTCCCGACATGTCAGGCCAATAGATGTTCAATGTGGTGGCCATCATTTGCTGCACACAACTGCAATCTCTGGCGTAATGAATGTCGTACACGCCGCAGTACATCTGGTGTAATGTCGCCGCAGGCTGCCACAATACGTTGTTTCATATCCTCTGGGGTTGTAGGCACATCACGGTACACATTCTCCTTTAACGTATCCTACAGAAATAAGTCCAGAGGTGTAAGATCAGGAGAACGGGCTGGCCAGTTTATGCGTCCTCCACGTCCTATGAAACGCCCGTCGAACGTGTACCTCACCCCTCACGGTAATGTACATGTGCGTCAGTGAAAAAGAGCAATAAAAAGGTGTTAGCATGTGGACGTAATGTGCTGTTCCAGTCTCTTCTGTACCTAAGGTCCATCACCGTTCCCTTTGGATCCCTACGTAATTCGGTGCTCTCCGATACACACGATCGAACAGCGGAGGAGTGGTACTCAAGCGTCAACTTTAGGTTACAATATCTCCGGATGTAATTAACATTTTACAATGCAACAAACGGCACTGATTACGTATTTGTTTGTATGTTCAGATGTGCTAACAAAACTAACGGGGTTCCATTTAAAAAAACGTAGGTTTGTGTTAAAAAACATACTTCCGTGCATTTTTTATGGTTTGTATTAACCAGTTACACTAGCCCCTCTCCTCACGTTCGGTCTGTGGAATCGATTCGTCAGTATTTGATGTGGTTTACGAAATATATCCAGCGGTAATGTTAGATGACTCACCCTGTATATGATGGTTGATGTCCTACTGCTTGGCGGCCGTTGTGGCCGAGCCGTTCTAGGCGCTTCAGTCCGGAACCGCGCGACTGCTACGGTCGCAGGTTCGAATCCTGCCTCGGGCATGGATGTGTGTGATGTCCTTAGGTTAGTTAGTTTTAAATAGTTCTAAGTTCTAGGGGTCTGATAACCTCAGATGTTGAGTCCCATAGTGCCCAGAGCCATTTGAACCATTTTTTCGTGTTACTGCTTGGCCGGCCGTTGTGGCCGAGCGGTTCTAGGCGCTTCAGTCCGGAACCGCGCTGCTGCTACCGTCGCAGGTTCAAATCCTGCCTCCGGCACGGATGTGTGTGATGTACTTAGGTTAGTTACGTTTAAGTAGTTCTAAGTCTAGGGGACTGATGACCTCAGATGTAAAGTCCCATAGTGCTCAGCCATTTGAACCATTTTGTGATACTGCTTGCTGATGTGTTCGAGAGCTTTTATAGCCTGCGTCTTAAAACTATGCACTAGAACCTAGTGCACTGCATTGCTTTGTTTTGCCTGGCTTGGCATGGGATAGATCTACTCTGCTGAAAATTACTGGAGCAGAATTGCGTCTTATTACCATCACTGAAAAGCTTGAGTTTATTGAAAGAGGTATTAGAGTCAGTTCGTTCATTGTTCACGTGGACACACTGTTGAAAACAACAGGGCCATGGCTACTTATGATGATAAAACTGACGAATATTAGATTATATTTCACAGCTGATCAATGATGCAACATCTTGGAGCGTCACGTTCTGTGTAAATTTTTCAGTAGAGTGTTAAAACTTTTGATATGAGCAACGTGCCAGACGAGTAGATCTCAAATATTCTGAGAGTATTCTTCATTTTCATTCAGGTTTGCTATTACGTCCTGAAAAAATCGCACCACCATCTGATACTAACAAACCAAAAAGTTAAGTTCTAGTTTGTAAGACCTTTTTTTTATCATCAGTGTTCTGACAGGTCTGATGCGGCCCAGTACGAATTCCTCTCCTGTGTCAATTTTTTCATCTCAGAGTAGCACTTCCAACCGATGTTCTCAGTTATTTGCCGGACGTATTCGAATCTGTGTCTTTCTCTACAGTTTTTGGCCTCTACAGCTCCTTCTACTAAGATGGAAATTATTCTTTCATGTCTGTTCTCCTTCTCAGTGTTTTCCATATATTCCTTTCCTTGCCGATTCTGTGGGGAACCTCCTCATTCCTTACCTAATCTGACTACCTAATTTTCAACATTCCTGTAGAGCACCACGTATCTTCTGTCCCGCTTTTCCCACAGTCCATGTTCCGCTACCATACAGTGCTGCCATCCAAATGTACACTGTCAGAAATTTCTTCCTCAAATTAAGGCCTACGTTTTTTACTATTAGGCTTCTCTTGGGCAGGATGCCCTTTCTGACCGTCCGTGTCTGCTTCTTATGTCCTCCTTGCCCTGTACTGACTTGGCAGAAAATCCTAAGAAATTTTGGTCTTATGTCAAAGCGGTAGGTGGATCAAAACAAAATGTCCAGACACTCTGGGACCAAAATGGTACTGAAACAGAGGATGACAGAATAAAGGCCGAAATACTAAATGTCTTTTTCCAAAGCTGTTTCAAGAGGAAGAATGCACCGTAGTTCCTTCTCTAGACTGTCGCACAGATGACAAAATGGTAGATATCTAAATAGACGACAGAGGGATAGAGAAACGATTAAAATCGCTCAAAACAGGGAAGGCTGCTGGACCTGATGGGATACCAATTCGATTTTACACAGAGTACGCGAAGGAACTTCCCCCCTTCTTGCAGCGGTGTACCGTAGGTCTCTAGAAGAGCGTAGCGTTCCAAAGGATTGAAAAAGGGCACAGGTCATCCCCGTTTTCAAGAAGGGACGTCGAACAGATGTGCAGAACTATAGACCTATATCTCTAACGTCGATCATTTGTAGAATTTTGGAACTCGTATTATGTTCGAGTATAAAGACTTTTCTGGAGACTAGAAATCTACTCTGTAGGAATCAGTATGGGTTTCGAAAAAGACGGTAGTGTGAAACCCAGCTCACGCTATTCGTCCACGGGACTCAGAGGGCCATAGACACGGGTTCACAGGTAGATGCCGTGTGTCTTGACTTCCGCAAGGCGTTCGATACAGTTCCCCACAGTCGTTTAATGAAGAAAGTAAGAGCATATTGACTATCAGACCAATTGTGTGATTGGATTGAGGAGTTCCTAGATAACAGAGCGCAGCATGTCATTCTCAATGGAGAGAAGTCTTCCGAAGTAAGAGTGATTTCAGGTGTGCCGCAGGGGAGTGTCATAGGACCGTTGCTATTCACAATATACATAAATGACCTTGTGGATGACATCGGAAGTTCACTGAGGCTTTTTGCAGGTGATGCTGTGGTGTATCGAGAGGTTGTAACAATGGAAAATTGTACTGAAATGCAGGAGGATCTGCAACGAATTGACGCATGGTGCAGGGAATGGATATTGAATCTCAATGTAGACAAGTGTAATGTGCTGCGAATACATAGAAAGATAGATCCCTTATCATTTAACTACAAAATAGCAGGTCAGCAACTGGAAGCAGTTAATTCCATAAATTATCTGGGAGTACGCATTAGGAGTGATTTAAAATGGAATGATCATATAAAGTTGATCGTCGGTAAAGCAGATGCCAGACTGAGATTCATTGGAAGAATCGTAAGAAAATGCAATGCGAAAACAAAGGAAGTAGGTTACAGTACGCTTGTTCGCTCACTGCTTGAATACTGCTCAGCAGTGTGGGATCCGTACCAGATTGGGTTGATAGAAGAGATAGAGAAGATCCAATGGAGAGCAGCGCGCTTCGTTACAGGATCATTTAGTAATCGCGAAAGCGTTACGGAGATGTTAAACTCCAGTGGAAGACTCTGCAGGAGAGACGCTCAGTAGCTCGGTACGCGCTTTTTTTAAAGTTTCGGGAACACACCTTCACCGAAGAGTCAAGCAGTATATTTCTCCCTCCTACGTGTATCTCGCGAGGAGATCATGAGGATAAAATTAGTGAGATTAGAGCCCACACAGAGGCATACCGACATTCCTTCTTTCCACGTACAATACGAGACTGGAATAGAAGGGAGAACCGGTAGAGGTACTCAGGGTACCCTCCGCCACACACCGTCAGGTGGCTTGCGGAGTATGGATGTAGATGTAGATGGGTTATTTTGCTGCTTTGGTAGCTGAATTCCTTAACTACACCTGATTCGTAACCCCCTATTTTGAAGTTTTCTCGCTGTACTGATTTCAGGCACTTCTCACTAGTTCTGTCTTTCTACGATTTACTGTTAATCCATACTCTATACTCATTGGTCCGTTCATTCCATTCAGTAGATCCTGTGATTCTTTTTCACTTTCACTGAGGACAGCAATCTCATCAGAGAATGGTATCATTGATATCGTATCACCTTGAATTTTAGTGCCACTCCTAACCTTCCTTTTATTTCCGTCATTTCTTTTCGATGTGTAGGCAGAACAGTAGGCCGGTTCAAATGCCTCTGAGCAGTATTGGACTCAATATCTGAGGTCATCAGTCCCCTAGAACTTAGAACTACTTAAACCTGACGAACCTAAGGACATCACACACTTTCATGCCCGAGGCAGAATTCGAACCTGCGACCGTAGCAGTCACGCGGTTCCGGACTGAAGTGCCTAAAACCGCACGGCCACCGCGGCCGGCCAGAATAGTAGGGACAAAAGACTACATCCTTCTCTGAAAGCCGTTTTAATCCGAGCCCTTTGTTCCTGATATTTCCGTCTTATTGTTCCCTCTTGGTTGTTGTATATTACCCCTATTTTTCTCAGAATTTCGAACATCTTGCACCATCTTACATTGTTGAACGCTATTTCCATGTGGACAAATTCTATGAACGTGTCTTGAATCTTTCTATAGTCTTGTTTCCGTTATCAACCGCAGTGTTCGAACTATCCTAAGACAATCTGATCGTCATCTAATAGATCCTCAGTTTTCTTTTCCATTCTTCTATATCTTGTTCGTTTCACCAACTTCAGTGCAAGAGCTGTTCAGATGATTGTGCGCACATTCCAGCTCTTGCAGTCTTCATAATTGTATGGAAATGTTTTCCGAAAGTCTGATGGTATAAAGCCAGTCTCATACGTTTTCACAACAAGGTGAATACTTGTTTTGATGCCACAAATCATTACACAAATCTAAAACAATTTTTTGTATCGCAAAATGATATTAAGAAAGTTTCATAGAAATTTATCTTTCAGACAAGCTCCCCGGGTCTAGCCATACATTAAGATTACTACATAGAAACATGTGAGTGGAAGCAATGATTTTGAAAAGCATTTGATCAAGTATATGGTTAATAGTGTATTTACTTAAAAAAATACGGAAAAAGGTACGAAAGATGAGAGACGTAAAACTAGAGACATCCAGAGAAATTTGATATGGAGCAATTGCATGATCGCAAACCTTTTTTTTTTCAAAGGATCTTCATTTTTAACGGAAATTTATTTAATATTGAATTTCAAAAGCTTCATGTTGCATGTGATAAACCAGTAACAGTAGGAGTGGCCATTTTAAATATTTCACTGACGCATCTTAAAGACTGTAATTTTGGATATATGCTAAACAAATTTCTAATAATGCAAGTAAAACAGTTCGCTATATTTGACTCCATACGGAATCGTCGTGCACAACGGCTACATGTTATTACAAGGAAATGTAAGAACACAGTAATCAATAGTACTCCCATTTGTTTTTTATTATTCTTGCCTATCGGGATTTCAGCTATGTATCGTCATCTTCAGTTCGTTTGAGTTATAAAACAAGAAAACCCCTAGCAGTACGTCTCGTATGGTTACATGTGCTGCTGGACGTTTGTTGGATTGTAACTCACTAAAATGCACTGAAGATGGCTATACATAGCTGAAATCCGGCTGTGCAAGAATAATAAAAGATTGGTTGCTGTGTTCCTGTCTTTCCTTATAAGTAAAATTGTTTTACTCAGGTACTCATAGTTTAATTTATCATAATAAAATTTCAAATATTTATGAAGACATCAGGAGTGATGTACTTACATGGTTTGATACTTCAGGTTTCCGTGTAAATAACAGATACAACATTCCTCTTGTCAATAAAATGGAGGCTGAAGACGATTTGAATTCTAAACCTATCGCTCACAAGGGGAAGGCCTCAGACACGGCCAACCGATTCGGCTCAGATTTGGCAGGTCGCTTGTGTACAACCTAAAATGAAGGAATCGAAGATATTTTTGGTCAACACCCCCGCGTTTTTGAGAAAATCACCCCTAAAAGTTATGACGAGCAACCGACTCAAAATTGGCGGGATCGATAGATAATTGTAAATAGAGCACGTTTCTTCATCAGGTATGGGGTCCGAAATCGCATACTTCTCCAGAAATCAAGGAAAGAAACTTTTACAACTGCCGCTTCTGTATCCACATGGTAAACACTTTTTCGTCGACATCACCGAAAGCGCAACGGCCAAGGTAATTGGCTGAGAATCGGAAAACCCGGGTTCGAGTCTGGAAGAAACATACTGGGTGTTCTTCATTTCATTTGTATTTTTCCATATCTCAATTGATAGGGGTTGGAAGGTTAATAAGGTAAGTAAATCAATAAGGTATGATAATAATAAGGTAGGCAAATAAATTTCTCAAACCTCTTGGGATAGTAAACAACTAAAATGATACTTCAGGTCACTTTACATTGGCTCTTCCAGTCATTGTTACGTGCCCTCACTTTTCTTCGAACAACTAGGTGGATGGTACTTGTCATATAAACATTCGAAACAAATGTACTCATGGCACCAAGAACATCTAATGAATTGAATCTTTAGACAGCTACACTGTTCCTTCCGAAGAGTCGGCGGAAAACAAACTTGGTTTACATTTAAAAATACGTCTTTTTCGGTAATTAATTTTGATGCGTACCACGCATACGATATCATTGCCTGAAAAATCGGTGCCGAAAGTTGGTTAGGAATTATGCTGTGAATAGTTATTGCATCCGTGCGGTTGTGCAATTCCCGCTGGGTTTCCAGAAGCACACTGCAATTCTGAGACTGGAAAGAAAGTTTTTAACCTGGTGATAGAAATAAACATCACACGGATGGCATACAGGTATGTAGTTTGGCGGTATTACTTTTACTGAGCACGTCGGCTGACTCTCGCCAATTATAAACATTGTGTCATACTTTGTAGTATTAATTTGTCCACTCCAGGAATCCAGTATTAGACAAAACTTGGTATCAGAAACGTATGGTTTTAAAACATTCTCAAGAAATGTTCTGTAAATCGCATTCATCAGTTTCCCGGATTTGGAGCACGTAATGTAAACATTTTTCAACAAGTCGGTTGAACGATTGACCTCTTCTATAATCTGAGGACCAAATGTAACATTCGTTTCTTGTAAACACAGGAAAACCTTAGGCAACACTTTTCCAGAGGCTGTGATGCCATACTGCGCCGTGTACGAATGTGTTAGTTTGTTTTTACTACCAACTGCGACAAGGGTTCGTTTTTCTCCCTTATGCGACAACGGGCGTCGAATGTTCACACGATACTCGCATCCTGTTTGATCGGTGTTGATCACGTAATCACGATTAAATCCGGTCATAAGTGACGCCGCTTGCGTGCTGAAAAGAGCCGCCACTTTCTGTATATCTACTACATTTTGTACCTCATTATAGAGACGTATTTAATGACGTGCCGTTGACGAATTTTATACTCCGATTTGAAATTTCTTACCCAAGATAACGATGCAGCAAACGTAAAATCCTTGTTGGCCGTTTATTGAAGCGCTGCACCTGCAGCCCACTCCTGAAGTATTCTCGTTGTTACATTCTCGTTACGACAACGAGATTCGACAAATCGGTCGTATGTCCACTTATTTATCGTCTGGAGTTTGTGGTATCTAGTCCCTCCTTTAACGATATCACTTTGCCACAATTTCAAGTCCTTCTTCCTTTTCAGGGCTGTTGTTGCTCCATTCTTTTGCAGTGTTTGTAAGTTCCAATTTGGTTGATTCCTGGCTAGCGCTACCGCCTTTACTTTTACTTCAAGGGGTATAGCGCCGTAGTTGAGTCGTTTAGTAGCCGGTTCACAATACTCATCGGGAACAGATGAAGCACATATTCCCAGTCACGTGGAGATTTCCAAAGTGTTATGACCATTTTGCGATTCACTAGTCGGGATATCTTCCACTGAATCACCTTCTGCTTCGTCTTCATGGTATAGTACTTCAGCATCAACAAAAGCCATTTCGTTCGTCAGCTCCAAAGATCGCTCGACGGTAGCCGCTCCTATCAACCTGGAACTCTCTCTCTCTCTCTCTCTCTCTCTCTCTCTCTATATATATATATATATATATATATATATATATATATATATATATATATATATATACTCCTGGAAATGGAAAAAAGAACACATTGACACCGGTGTGTCAGACCCACCATACTTGCTCCGGACACTGCGAGAGGGCTGTACAAGCAATGATCACACGCACGGCACAGCGGACACACCAGGAACCGCGGTGTTGGCCGTCGAATGGCGCTAGCTGCGCAGCATTTGTGCACCGCAGCCGTCAGTGTCAGCCAGTTTGCCGTGGCATACGGAGCTCCATCGCAGTCTTTAACACTGGTAGCATGCCGCGACAGCGTGGACGTGAACCGTACGTGCAGTTGACGGACTTTGAGCGAGGGCGTATAGTGGGCATGCGGGAGGCCGGCTGGACGTACCGCCGAATTGCTCAACACGTGGGGCGTGAGGTCTCCACAGTACATCGATGTTGTCGCCAGTGGTCGGCGGAAGGTGCACGTGCCCGTCGACCTGTGACCGGACCGCAGCGACGCACGGATGCACGCCAAGACCGTAGGATCCTACGCAGTGCCGTAGGGGACCGCACCGCCACTTCCCAGCAAATTAGGGACACTGTTGCTCCTGGGGTATCGGCGAGGACCATTCGCAACCGTCTCCATGAAGCTGGGCTACGGTCCCGCACACCGTTAGGCCGCCTTCCGCTCACGCCCCAACATCGTGCAGCCCGCCTCCAATGGTGTCGCGACAGGCGTGAATGGAGGGACGAATGGAGACGTGTCGTCTTCAGCGATGAGAGTCGCTTCTGCCTTGGTGCCAATGATGGTCGTATGCGTGTTTGGCGCCGTGCAGGTGAGCGCTACAATCAGGACTGCATACGACCGAGGCACACAGGGCCAACACCCGGCACCATGGTGTGGGGAGCGATCTCCTACACTGGCCGTACACCACTGGTGATCGTCGAGGGGACACTGAATAGTGCACGGTACATCCAAACCGTCATCGAACCCATCGTTCTACCATTCCTAGACCGGCAAGGGAACTTGCTGTTCCAACAGGACAATGCACGTCCGCATGTATCCCGTGCCACCCAACGTGCTCTAGAAGGTGTAAGTCAACTACCCTGGCCAGCAAGATCTCCGGATCTGTCCCCCATTGAGCATGTTTGGGACTGGATGAAGCGTCGTCTCACGCGGTCTGCACGTCCAGCACGAACGCTGGTCCAACTGAGGCGCCAGGTGGAAATGGCATGGCAAGTCGTTCCACAGGACTACATCCGGCATCTCTACGATCGTCTCCATGGGAGAATAGCAGCCTGCATTGCTGCGAAAGGTGGATATACACTGTACTAGTGCCGACATTGTGCATGCTCTGTAGCCTGTGTCTATGTGCTTGTGGTTCTGTCAGTGTGATCATGTGATGTATCTGACCCCAGGAATGTGTCAATAAAGTTTCCCCTTCCTGGGACAATGAATTCACGGTGTTCTTATTTCAATTTCCAGGAGTATATATATATATATATATATATATATATATATATACGTGAGAGAGAGATCGGTAGCGAACAAAAAAAAAACTGCGCCCGAACAGGCTTGGCACGCCCAACGGTACCGACCGGCCGCCGTGTCCCCCTCCCAGCCCAGGAGCGTCACTGGATGCGGATATGGAGGGGCACGTGGTCAGCAGATCGCTCTCCCTGCCGTATGTCAGTTTACGAGAGCGGAGCCGCTACTTCTCAGTCGAGTAGCTCCTCAGTTTGCCTCACAAGGGCTGAGTGCACCCCGCTTGCCAACAGTGATCGGCACACCAGGCGGTCACCCATCCAAGTGCTAGACCAGCCCGAGAGCGCTTAACTTCAGTGACACTGAAACGTTACAGTAGTTACCGCTCCATAACCAGGATTTGTGATTGGTGTAAAGGATGACAGCTAACTCTAAATATAGATAAATGTAAATTAATGCAGATGAATAGGATATGGAATCCTGTAATGTTTGAATACTCCATTAATAGTGTAGCGCTCGACACAGTCATGTCGATTAAATATTTGGGCGTAACATTGCAGAGCGATATGAAGTGGGACAAGCATGTAATGGCAGCTCTGGGGAAGGCGGATAGTCGTCTTCGGTTCGTTGGTAGAATTTTGGGAAGATGTGGTTCATCTGTAAAGGAGACCGCTTATAAAACACTAACACGACCTATTCTCGAGTAATGCTCGAGCGTATGGGATTCCTATCAGGTCGGATTGAGGGAGGACATAGAAGCAATTTAGAGGCGGGCTGCTAGATTTGTTACTGGTAGGTTTGATCATCACGCGAGTGTTACGGAAATGCTTGAGGAACTCGGGTGGGAGTCTCTAGACGAAAGGAGGCGTTCTTTCGTGAATCGCTACTGCGGAAATTTAGAGAACCAGCATTTGAGGGTGACTGCAGTACAATTTTACTGCCGCCAACTTGTATTTCGCGGAAACACCACCCACAAAGGTAAGAGTGATTAGGGCTCGTACAGAGGCATATAGGCAGTCATTTTTCCCTCGTTCTGTTTGGGAGTGGAACAGGGAGAGAAGATGCTACTTGGGGTACGAGGTACCCTCCGCCACGCACCGTATGGTGGATTGCGGAGTATGTATGTAGATGTAGAACGCCGAGAAACATTACTGCCTGCTTCCGGTAGTGCATTGATAATGCATCAGTCTTGCAACACTTTTACAAACGAAAACACAGCATCGGTAACTTCCCGCTTGCCATTGTCTGTGACAGGCTCCCAACTATTTATTACAGAGCTAGTCGAAGGCTGTATATCCTCCATTATTCAGATTATGCATCTGAAAGATATGACACAACAAACAACAACTAGTTACTACGGCATAAACAGAAGAGCCAATTACTACAAACTACATACAGTACTCGTCATGTGTTACTTAACGAAGAACACTGAATTCATTCACGAAACGTATTTCATTCAGCGCATTAACGATTGAAAAATCTCTACATGTATCCACGAGGTTCGCGGCAGCCTATTGAAGGAAAACAACTCTTTCCGATTGACTTCTACAGGGTGTTTCAAAAATGACCGGTATATTTGAAACGGCAATAAAAACTAAACGAGCAGCGATAGAAATACACCGTTTGTTGCAATATGCTTGGGACAACAGTACATTTGCAGGCGGACAAACTTTCGAAATTACAGTAGTTACAATTTTCAACAACAGATGGCGCTGCAAGTGATGTGAAAGATATAGAAGACAACGCAGTCTGTGGGTGCGCCATTCTGTACGTCGTCTTTCTGCTGTAAGCGTGTGCTGTTCACAACGTGCAAGTGTGCTGTAGACAACGTGGTTTATTCCTTAGAACAGAGGATTTTTCTGGTGTTGGAATTCCACCGCCTAGAACACAGTGTTGTTGCAACAAGACGAAGTTTTCAACGGAGGTTTAATGTAACCAAAGGACCGAAAAGCGATATAATAAAGGATCTGTTTGAAAAATTTCAACGGACTGGGAACGTGACGGATGAACGTGCTGGAAAGGTAGGGCGACCGCGTACGGCAACCACAGAGGGCAACGCGCAGCTAGTGCAGCAGGTGATCCAACAGCGGCCTCGGGTTTCCGTTCGCCGTGTTGCAGCTGCGGTCCAAATGACGCCAACGTCCACGTATCGTCTCATGCGCCAGAGTTTACACCTCTATCCATACAAAATTCAAACGCAGCAACCCCTCAGCGCCGCTACCATTGCTGCATGAGAGACATTCGCTAACGATATAGTGCACAGGATTGATGACGGCGATATGCATGTGGGCAGCATTTGGTTTACTGACGAAGCTTATTTTTACCTGGACGGCTTCGTCAATAAACAGAACTGGCGCATATGGGGAACCGAAAAGCCCCATGCTGCAGTCCCATCGTCTCTGCATCCTCAAAAAGTACTGGTCTGGGCCGCCATTTCTTCCAAAGGAATCATTGGCCCATTTTTCAGATCCGAAACGATTACTGCATCACGCTATTTGGACATTCTTCGTGAATTTGTGGCGGTACAAACTGCCTTAGACGACACTGTGAGCACCTCGTGGTTTATGCAAGATGGTGCCCGGCCACATCGCACGGCCGACGTCTTTAATTTCCTGAATGAATATTTCGATGATCGTGTGATTGCTTTGGGCTATCCGAAACATACAGGAGGCGGCGTGGATTGGCCTCCCTATTCAAAATGGCTCTGAGCACTATGGGACTCAACTGCTGTGGTCATAAGTCCCCTAGAACTTAGAACTACTTAAACCTAACTAACCTAAGGACAGCACACAACACCCAGCCATCACGAGGCAGAGAAAATCCCTGACCCCGCCGGGAATCGAACCCGGGAACCCGGGCGTGGGAAGCGAGAACGCTACCGCACGACCACGAGATGCGGGCTTGGCCTCCCTATTCGCCAGACATGAACCCCTGTGACTTCTTTCTGTGGGGACACTTGAAAGACCAGGTGTACCGCCAGAATCCAGAAACAATTGAACAGCTGAAGCAGTACATCTCATCTGCATGTGAAGCCATTCCGCCAGACACGTTGTCAAAGGTTTCGGGTAATTTCATTCAGAGACTACGCCATATTATTGCTACGCATGGTGGATATGTGGAAAATATCGTACTATAGAGTTTCCCAGACCGCAGCGCCATCTGTTGTTGAAAATTGTAACTACTGTAAGTTCTAAAGTTTGTCTGCCTGAAAATGTACTGTTGTCCCAAGCATATTGCAACAAACGGTGTATTTCTATCGCTGCTCGTTTAGTTTTTATTGCCGTTTCAAATATACCGGTCATTTTTGAAACACCCTGTATAAGGCTCGTGCTGGACACCTTCACTCTTGCAGGTTCACAACTATGATATGACGAAGACGCAACTGGGACAACATAACTCTCACCGCGTGCATTCCGTCCCGTGCATCGTAGTAAACAAGCGTCGCGCAGTTGGCTATCTGTGATCCCTCGTGAGGAATTCGTAGCACTTTTATTCGGAGTTGTTTTCATGTGACAAGGCTTAAAAGTTGAATACTTTACTAACTCACGGCGTTTGGGAAATTAGTTTGCGTACCTTATTATTATCATTCCTTATTGGTTCAAAAATGGTTCAAATGGCTCTGAGCACTGGGGGACTTAACTTCTAAGGTCATCCGTCCGCTAGAACTTAGAACTACTTAAACCTAACTAACCTAAGGACATCACACACATCCATGCCCGAGGCACGATTCGAACCTGCGACCGTAGCGGTCGCGCGGTTCCAGAGCGTAGCGCCTAGAACCGCTCGGCCACTCCGGCTTGCATTCCTTATTGATTTACTTACCTTATTAACTCTCCTATCGCTATCAATTGAGATATGGAAAAATACAAACGAAAAGAGATTCGAACACGGGTTTTCCGATTCCCAGCCAGTTACCTTGGCCGTTGCGCTATCGCCGCTGTCGGCGAAAAGTGTTTACCATGAGAGTAGAGAAGCGGCAGTTGTAAAAGTTTCTTTCCTCGATTTCTGGAAAAGTATGCGTTTGCGGACCCCATACCTGATGATGAAAAATGCTCTATTTACAATTATCCATCGATCCCTCCAATTTTGAGTCGATTGCTCGTCATAACCTTTAGGGGTGATTTTCTCCAAATTGCGGGGGTGTTGACCCAAAATATCTTAGATTCCTTCGTTTTAGGTTGTACACAAGCGACCTGCAAAATTTTAGCCGAATCGGTTGGCCGTGTCTGAGGCCTTCCCCTTGTCAGTCGATCAGTGTGCGAGGTAAAACATATGCACTCAAAACTGAATCAGGATGTGTAATGCGTAGAGGAAATGCAGCGAAACAGTCTGCTGTTAAGAGAGTTAACCATCAATGATTAATGGAAATGTGTGTTGAATCCTGTTGCTAAAACAACAGTGAAGTATGTTATGCAATCCAAGTGTCATGTAGTTTCTCCTGTTGCCCAGGTCAAGTTAGGTATACCAGCGCAGTACAGTAAAAGTTTTCTACTTCTTGATAAAAAGTGAATACCTTTGCTTGGGGCTACAACCACCTGAAAAATGATGAGCGATGTTGCTGTGTATGTGTGAAATTGTAAACGCGATTTATAACTGCTTCTAGCGTATCTGCGAAAACGTAAAAATTAAAAAAAGAAAACAATGTGTAGTATGTGACTGGTATATGGTGCGAAACTGTAAAATTATTAATTTGATTTGTAACAGCGTTTAGTGTATGAGTGAAAATGTGAGAGAAGACATTAAACTGATTTGTAACTGATTTACTGTGTGAATGTAAGAAATATATATTTAATTTTAATTATTTCATCTAGAAGTTCCTTCAGCTTTACAAGAAGTAAAGAATTAATCCGTAAGTTATAATTTTGACAAGCAGCATCATTGGGAAACTCTTCAGCTAACCTGCGTGAAATGATACTACCCACACAGAGTTAAAACTTTATCTTACTGCACTGAAAATAATGAAAGAGTAAAGCATAAACGATAGCAAAAACAATGAAATTTATTGAGGAGAACGAATTTTAGGTATAGTATTTGACAATAATTTTTTTCAATAAAGTATAAAACTGAGAGAGCTGAAATTTACTGATTAGGCAGTACAGTACTTGACATAAAACATTTTTTGTGAAGTATATGAAAGATGTGCACTTCGTTCACAATTCAGTGCTCGTATTTCATATTTCTAATCCCAGGATTCTGGTACTCGGTAAAATAAAAATTCAGGTAATATTAATAATTTCTATGGGTTGCCTGATTTATTTGACGATTTTTACAGCTTGTCTCACACTGATCTATGAGAGGAGCTTGGCGCCAGGAATTTTCTTTATTTATGGGCGAGGGCAGCAGTCTTCCTAGCAGCCATGATGGCTTCCCGTTTCCCATCCTTTTTCCGATCGCCAGGGTAGCACGTGGTGTCGTTTGAATATTCAGTAGTGGCCAAAGTTTCTCCTGTTCTCAGTTCCCCAACCTGCCTTACCAACCTTGTAAACGCTATTTCTGCTCAATTTTAACGTCGCGAGGTCGCCTCCCTGTGCAATTTCGGCCCTATGATTGGCCAGTTCAGGTGCGCGCCCGTTTTTCGCGGGTGGGTGCCAACCGGCCCTCCGCGGATGAGTGGTGGACAAAGGGGCAGTAGGTCAGTTCTAGTGTGACCGTGCCTGAGGCCGGAGGTGCCGCTTCCAGGAGATGAAGTTTGGTAAGCATGAGCGCCGACATGTACTGTAGATTCGTGTCCTGCGGCCCAGATGGAACCTGATAGGTCATCGTGAATAGTTTCGCGTATTGCGGGTTTTATTGCTTTAATACGGGAGGCTACCGAGCGATTCTTCTCAGTCTTTGGCTAATTCCCGGTGGTGGTCGTTGCACGCCTGCAATCCCTTCCTTCACTAAATGGGATTCTATTTGATAATTTTACTAAAATTCCTTTCCTCCTGCTATCGTGGCGTGTTATGAACATATGTTGGGGCAGGCTGCTGAACTCGAATCTTTCTTCCCCCCACCCCCATTTTGGTTGTATTATTGTTCGATTCTCAACTCTTTTATAGATGAGTCCGTAAATCTTACATTCTCTCACTTTCCTTACGTGAACTCACCCCTAGTGTAACAGAATAATGCGTAACTATAACGGTTGCTATAAGGTCGTGCAGGTCTCGCGCCACTAACGATAGTATAAAGATTCAATATCGCGCGCCTGGCACGACCATTGCACCGATAACAGTAGTAATCATGTTCAACTATTCCCCACTGATAAACTGGGAAGTGTTCACGGCTCAGTGGGAGTACGAGAGCACTAAATCCACTTGATGTGGTGGAAGTATTGGCCTCTGTTTTGCCTTGCTTGTTTAGACAAAAAATATCAAAAATCACAGCCCCTACAGCAAGGTATAGTAACCTGTAAAAATAAAACGAGCCACCGCTTTTATATAGGCACACTTATAAATATATATATATATATATATATATATATATATATATATATATATATATGAACACGTATCTGTTCTTTCGGACATGTACGAAAGAACAGATACCATCTTCATATATATATAGTTAAGGCTCACCGACGCTTCTTCTGTGCGGATGCACAAACAGTGCCCGAACTCTTACGGGAATCGGCAGTAAAGCCGCGAGTAAGGAGTATTATGGGCAGGGGCAGTATGAATATAGTGCGGGGCAATAAGTTGCGAATGTGGGTCTCACAGGAGGCGTGCCAAAGATAAGTCCTTGCCGACTCCTTATTCTTTGTGTCCTCGGTGGCTCAGAGGGATAGAACGTCTGCCATGTAAGCAGGAGATCCCGGGTTCGAGTCCCGGTCGGGGCACACATTTTCAACTGTTCCGGTTGACTTATATCAACGCCTGTATGCAGCTAAGGGTTTCTTTTATTGGAATTTAACTCTTATTTATGATATGAGTGTGTGTGTGTGTGTGTGTGAAGAAAATCTCATGTATAAGAATCAGGATGGATTCCGCAAACTAACCTCGCTTTGTTCATCCATGAGATTCACAATGCTGTAGACATCGGCGCTCAGATTGATGCCGTGTTCCTTGATTTCAGGAAGGCATTTGACACCGCCCCACGCTGCCATTTAGAGAAAAAAAAAATGAGCTTGCCGAGTATCGGGCAACATTTGTGACTGGTTTCAAGACTTCCTTGCAGATAGAACTCAATAGGTCGTTCTCAACGAAACAAAATTAACAGACGAAAAGACAATTTCAGGAGTACCCGAAGGAAGTGCGGTAGAGCCGTTACTGTTTACAATATACATAAATGATTTAGCAGATAATACCGGAAGCTCCATAAGGCGTTCGCAGATGATGCCGTTGTCTATAAGAAGGTAGCAGCGACAGAAGACACTATCGAGTTGCAGAATGACCTGTAGAGGATTGATGAACGGTGTAGGGACAGGCACTTGAACTTGAGTGTAAATACGCATACATAGGAGAAGAAATTCACTATTGTACAACTATCGAGAAAGACTTTAAGTGGAATAACCACGTAAAACAGATAGTAAGAAAAGAGATGATTGAGATATATATGACGAGGCTTAAGGAAATGTAACTAATCCACGAAGGAAGTTCCTTACAAAACATTTGTCCATCCGATTTTTGAATACTAATCATCACTCTGGGACGCTTACCAGGTTTGACTAGTAGAGGACATAGGGAAGATCCAACGAAGAGTGGCGCACTTCGCCTCGGAATCGCGTAGTCGGAGCGAGGTCGTTACAGAGATTCTCAAGAAACACCTGTAGCACACGCTACAAGAGAGGCGTTGTGAATCACTGAGAGGTTTAAACTGAAATTCCGGGAGAATAAGTTCCGAGAAGAGCTGGACAACACATTGCTTCCTTCCACATACGTCGCGTGAAATGACCACAAAGAGAAAATTCAAGAAATTGTAGCTAATATAGCAGCTTACCAACAACCATTTTTCCGCGTGTCATTCATGAATGGAACATGGACGGCGGGATCAGTTAGTGGTACCCTCCGTCACATACCGTCATGTCGTGTTTCGAGTGCTGACGCAGATGTAGATGTTGGTGTATCTGTGTCTGTGTGTGCGTTAGGGAGAGAGAGAGAGAGAGAGAGAGAGAGAGAGAGAGAGAGAGCTTATATGTTTTTGATAAATAATGCAGACCTGCAAATATTGTAAGTTACTTGGGTCACACCAGTTACAGATTATTCGAATACTTTTGAACATGGTACCAATGTCATGTTACACGATTCAGGTGAAGTTTTCGTATACTTGATAAACAACAGCCCACAGATTCGTAAATATTGTATTGTTAATACCTTTACTTCTTTCTGATAAATAATGCAGGTCGTTTGGATACTTTTGAACATGGCACAAAATTCCGATCGTTCAGATACATTTGAACATTGCAAAGATGGTAGTTACTTTTATTTGGCTGTTTGGTGGAGATGGTATGGGAGGATAGGGGGATGGGTGTAATGACATTATACACTACTGGCCATTAAAATTGCTACACCACGAAGATGTCGTGCTACAGACGCGAAATTTAACCGACAGGAAGAAGATGCTGTGATATGCAAATGATTAGCTTTTCAGAGCATTCACACAAGGTTGGCGCCGGTGGCGACACCTACAACGTGCTGACATGAGGAAAGTTTCCAACCGATATCTCATACACAAACAGCAGTTGACCGGCGTTGCCTGGTGAAACGTTGTTGTGAAGCCTCGTGTAAGGAGGAGAAATGCGTACCATCACGTTTCCGACTTTGATAAAGGTTGGATTGTAGCCTATTATCGTAGCGCGACATTGCTGCTCGCGTTGGTCGAGATCTAATGACTGTTAGCAGAATACGGAATCGGTGGGTTCAGGAGGGTAATACGGAATGCCGTGCTGGATCCCAACGGCCTCGTATCACTAGTAGTCGATATGACAAGCATCTTATCCGCATGGCAGTAACGGGTCGTGCAGCCACGTCTCGATCCCTGAGTCAACAGATGGGGACGTTTGCAAGACAAATACCATCTGCACGAACAGTTCGACGACGGTTGCAGCAGCATGGACTGGTGAACGCACATTGGAAGCGTGTATTTGTCATCGCCATACTGGCGTATCACCCGGCTTGATGGTATGGGGTGCCATTGGTTACACGTCTCGGTAAGCGTGTTTTCGTCATCGCCATACTGGCGTATCACCCGGCTTGATGGTATGGGGTGCCATTGGTTACACGTCTCGGTCACCTCTTGTTCGCATTGACGGCACTTTGAACAGTGGACGCTACATTTCAGTTGTGTTACGATCCGTGGCTCTACCCTACATTCGATGCCTGCGAAACCCTACATTTCAGCAGGATAATACACGACGGCATGTTGCAGGTCCTGTACGGGCCTTTCTGGATACAGAAAATGTTCGACTGCTGCCCTGGCCAGCACTTTCTCCAGATCTCTCACCAACTGAAAACGTCTGGTCAATGATGGCCGAGCAACTGGTTCGTCACAATACGCCAGTCACTACTCTTGATGAACTGTGGTATCGTTCTGAAGCTGCGTGGGCAGCTGTACCTGTACACGCCATCCAAGCTCCGTTTGACTCAATGCCCAGGTGTATCAAGGCCGTTATTACGGCCAGAGGTGGTTGTTCTGGGTACTGATTTCTCAGGATCTATGTACCCAAATTGCGTAAAAATGTTATCACATGTCAGCTCTAGTATAATATATTTGTCCAATGAATACCCTTTGATCATCTGCATTTCTTCTTGGTGTAGCAGTTTTATTGGGCCATTAGTGTAGATAGGATGCGTGGCTTGTTACGTCAAGATGATGACCTCGTAGAGAGGGGCCACGGCTTTAGGGTCCCACTTTCTGATGTTTACACCATAATACGTATTCCAGAGAGTAGGTGGCTATACCGCTGACAGCTATTACAAGAAATGACCCTTTAAACAACGAAGACCGTTGGAAAACTTATAAGGAAACTACTACATCCAATTGCGTTTATTGGTATTACATTACATCAGAACAGACGAAATTAGTAAGCCATGATGCTCCCGGTTACATTTGTTGAAAGGCTTGTACATTTCTGATGTTTACGTTTCTACATCAGACGTCACTCTTTGATATCAAAAGTAGCTTTGTGTTGGCGTATGCGTTCTTCCAGATGTTTGACGGTTTTACCATATAGTGCTTTTTTATGTGTCTCTATGTTGTTGGAAATTTGTGTTCGAGTTAGAAACCTCCGTGTAAATGCTGAAAGTGTGAGGTGTTGACACGATACGAGTTATTTTGTTTACGTTCATGCTTTACCTTAATATTACCATAGCTGCTGCCAATGTTTCCATATATATTTATATTCTCGTTACTATCGGACTATTCGCAATTTCACCCACTTGCAAGAGGAGGCCACCAAGCTAACAACTCCATTTTAGCACGAAGGCATTAGTAAATTGGTCAGAAATATGTTCTGTGTGAGATACACTGATCAGCCAGTACATTATGGCCATCTACCTAATAGCCGGTATGTGCACCATGGAAGCTATGAGGCCTTGGTAGGTCGCTGGAGAGAGTTTCCATCACATCTGCACACGGAAGTAAGTTAACCTAATTCCCGTAAATTCCGGAGAGGGGGATGATGAACTCCGACGCCACGTTCTATCACATCCCAAATGTGATCGATCGGGTGCTGATCTGGTGAGCCGGCGGGGGGGGGGGGGGGGGGGGGCAGCAGCAAATCAACTGGAACTCGCCACTGTGTCCCTCGATCCACTCCATCACACTCCTGGCCTTGTGACATGGCACATTAGCCTGCTGAAAAATGCCACTGCCGTCGGGAAACACGATCGTCATGTACGAGTGTACGTGATCTGCAACAAGCGTACTACGCTCCTTGACCGTCGTGGTGCCTCGCACGAACTCTGCTGTACCCATGGATGCCCACATGAATGTTCCCGAGAGCATTGTGGAGCCGCCGCCAGCTTGTCTCCATCCCACAGTACAGGAGTACAGGTGTCAAGGAGCTGTTCCCCTGGAAGACTACAGTTTCGCGCCCTCCCATATACATGATGGAGAGTTAGCGAGATTCATCAGACCATGCAATGCTTTTGCACCGTGCCACCGTCCAGTACTGATGGTCACGCGCCATTTTCAGTGGTAGTTGCATATTGCACATGCATGGTCGATACGAGTGTTCGTTGCCCTATGTGTTCAGACACATTTGTAGTCTTCCCAGCATTAAAGTCCGATGTTAGTTCCGCCACAGTTGGCCGCCTGTCTTGTTTTACCAGTCTGTTCAGCCTACGACGTTCGACATGTGTAATGAGGCGTGGCCGCCCAACCCCAAGGCGTCTGGATATGGTTTCATCTTGGTTTCGCCACGTGTTGAAGACATTCACCACAGCAGTCCTCGAATACCCGACAAATCGTGCAGTTTCTGAAATGCTGGTGCCGAGCCTCTGGGCCAACACAATCTGCCCTCTGTTAAACTCAGATAGTGTAATACCTCTTTATATTCGATGAATTATTCTGATACAATTCTACCCTTGAATGACGTTTACAAATTTTCTATCTTCATACTCGCAGAATCCATGTGCAAAATAGTTTCATACAATAGCTATGCCATGAGCGCATAATTATTCTTTGTAGTACTCTCTCTGGTGGTTGTTAGAAGAGAAAAGCTTCCTATATTGTCTTCGTGCCGATTAGCCTGAGCTTTGTTTTGAAGAACTGTAATCTGATTATTGAGATTTGTGACAGATGATAACTGATACGAACTGTACGATTAAAAGGGAAATATATATATACTGCTCCTTCATATAAAAGGTGTGTATTTGACATTTGATAATTAATGATATTCACCGATATATTGGGTAGTTGTTAATCAGAAGGGAACTTCCGAAAGACTGGATACGAACCTGCATTTAATAATCCTAGAGCTCCACTACTTCTTCGGAAGGTTACATACACTTCATCAAAGCCAAATATCCGCTTGATCTGAGGTTTCCCGACTGATTATACAACCCTCCCAAAAATTACGAGGCATTTTATTTGTACAGATTAGCAGACTGCCGCAAAGCGCGAACCTCCAGAGAAGAAGAATCATCGCCTGATTTCATTCTAAGAAGTAAAATTTCTGAATCATTTTGAGTGACTGAACTATGACTGTGTTTCATATTATGAATGATTGATTTCTCGGACGAATTGAGAACTATATAATTACATTGATAGGAGGAAAAATTACAGTAGATCACGGCCCTTCGGCATTCCGCACATGGACAGCACGCTCACTGATGCTACGTGCATCGTACGCGTCTCTTACTAGCAGTCATTCGACGCCAGGGTACACTGCTGTTGCCTGGACGAGTTTATACCGGTAGTAGCTCAGTTTATAGCCTTATGGGAATAGTTTCACTTTAAGTTTCAGAGCCGTGAGATGGCCTATTTTTTGTTGTATTTTATACGAATTGAATTTAACGTTAATGACGAGTAATTACTATTTCTTTTGGAACAAGGGAGTCTATGGGAGCTTTTCATAATCTGACAAAAAATAATGCTACAGTGACAGCAGCTGACCGTTCTATTCGGTAGATAACACAACCGTCGCCATCCCATCTTTAAAAGATAAACAGGAGTATTCATTTTAGCTAACTGTATTAACCTCCAAAGCCACCACACGCTCATCTTGCACTCAAAAAGATCTTTTCGTGACACCATCACATGGAAAGATAATTTTTAAAAAATGGTTCAAATGCCTCTGAGCACTATGGGACTTAACTTCTAAGGTCACCAGTCCCCTAGAACTTAGAACTACTTAAACCTCACTAACCTAAGGACAACATACACATCCATGCCCGAGACAGGATTCAAACCTGCGACCGTAACGGTCGCGCGGTTCCAGACTGTAGCGCCTAGAACCGCTCGGCCACCCCGGCCGGCGTAATTTGAAAAAAAACCGCTATAAAACATTCAAGAGAAATTCTGAGCGCATGCAAGTATTTCCCGTCTTGAACGCCCAGCGAGAATCAACTGACTTTAGAAGGTACGCACTGACATAAATTTGGTTGCACACTGAGTAGGCCGACATGTTCAGGAAGAGGAATAATATCACACTTAAATGAGAGTCAACAGTGACGTAAGAAACGTAATAATGACTTGAAAGTGGAAATTCGGTAAGTCCATCTTAATTAAAGATACAGCGTGACTCACAGAGCATATAGCTACAAATTACTGGAATCACTAAACAAACGAGACGCATCACCACGGATGACAGCTGCTAAATACCTACTAGACAGTCCGTGTTGGCATAGTAAACTCTGTGTAGTGAGGAACATCAACTGCCAAATCTCGCTTCCTTTCTCTGGTGAATATGTATTAAAACCTAGTTGAAATATAGAAACGTATTCTACAGGGTGGTCCATTGATCGTGACCAGGTCAACTATCTCATGAAATAAGCGTCAAACGAAAAAACTACAAAGAACGAAATATGTCTAGCTTGAAGGGGGAAACCAGATGGCTCTATGGTTGGCCCGCTAGATAGCGCTACCATAGGTCAAAAGGATATCAACTGCGTTTTTTTAAAATAGGAACCCCCATTTTTATTACATATTCGTGTAGTACGTAAAAACATATGAATGTTTTTGTTGTACCCCTTTTTTCGCTTCGTGATAGACGGAGCTGTAATAGTCAGAAGCATATGGCTCACAGTTTTAGACGAACAATTGGTAACAGGTAGGTTTTTTAATTAAAATACAGAACGTAGGTACGTTTGAACATTTTTATTTCGGTTGTTGCAATGTGATACATGTACCTTTGTGCACTTATAATTTTTGAGAACGCATGCTGTTAAAGCGTAAATACTACATTAATGCAATAAATGCTCAGAATTATGTCCGTCGACCTCAATGCATTTGGCAATATGTGTAACGACATTCCTCTCAACAGCGAGTAGTTCGCCTTCCGTAATGTTTGCACATGCATTGACAATGCGCTGACGCATGTTGTCAGGCGTTGTCGGTGGATCACGATAGAAAATATCCTTCAACTTTCCCCACAGAAAGAAATCTGTCAGATCCGGAGAACGTTCGTGCCATGGTATGATGCTTCGACGACGAATCCACCTGTCATGAAATACGCTATTCAATACCGCTTCAACCGCACGCGAACTATGTGCCGGACATCCATAATGTCGGAAGTACGTCGCCATTCAGTCATGCAGTGAAACATCTTGTAGTAACATCGGTAGAACATTACGTAGGAAATCAGCATACATTGCACCATTTAGATTGCCATAGATAAAATGGGGGTCAATTATCCTTCCTGCCATAATGCTGCACCATACATTAACCCGCCAAGATCGCTGATGTTCCACTTGTCGCAGCCATCGTGGATTTTCCGTTGCCCAATAGTGCATATTACGCCGGTTTACGTTACCGCTGTTGATGAATGTCGCTTCGTCGCTAAATAGAATGCGTGCAAAAAATCTGTCATCGTCCCGTAATTTCTCTTGTGCCCAGTGGCAGAACTGTACACGACGTTCAAAGTCGCCGCCATGGAATTCCTGGTGCACAGAAATATGGTACGGGTGCAATCGATGTTGATGTAGGATTCTCAACACCGACGTTTTTGAGATTCCCGATTCTCGCGCAATTTGTCTGCTACTGATGTGCGGATTAGCCGCGACAGCAGCTCAAACACCTACTTGGGCATCATCATTTGTTTCAGGTCGTGGTTGACGTTTCACATGTGGCTGAACACTTCCTGTTTCCTTAAATAACGTAACTATCCGGCGAACAGTCCGGACACTTGGATGATGTCGTCCATGATACCGAGCAGCATACATAGCAAATGCCCGTTGGGCATTTTGATCACAATAGCCATACATCAACACGATATCGACCTTTTCCACAATTAGTAAACGGTCCATTTTAACACGGGTAGTGTATCACGAAGCCAATACCGTCCGCACTGACGGAATGTTACGTGATACCACGTACATCTATCACAAAGCGAAAAAGTGGTCCAACTAAAACATTCATATTTCTTTACGTACTACACGAATATGTAATAAAAAATGGGGGTTCCTATTTAAAAAAAACGCAGTCGATATCCGTTTGACCTATGGCAGTGCCATCTAGCGGGCCAGCCATAGATCTGGTTTCCTCCTTCAATCTAGACGAGTTTCATTCTATGTAGTTTTTGCGTATGACGCTTATTTCGTGAGCTATTTGGCCCGCTCACTATCAATGGACCACCCTGTATATAATATGCAGAATAAGTATATGGTATACACGGTGTTTCAAAAATATTTTTACAAACTTTATGGACAGGTTCCTTACACTAAAAGAAGAAAGAAATTCATATTAACTTTAGTCTGGAAATACTTCGTTTTCGACTCACTGATGAAAGTTACAGTTCACTTGATTGGAACTCATCAACACACAAACTGATAATAAGTGCTCGAAATTTCCTCCTCTTGCTTCTAAACTCACGCGAACTCGTTGAATCGTGGACTGTCGTCCCCTTTCAAATGTTTCCTGACGGTTTCGAATGGTTTCGCAGGCTTCCACGAGATATCGATGAAGAATTTCTGCGTCCGCCTGGTCTGGTGCATAGACCGGTTGTTTAAGGATGTTTAAGGTGCCCCCAGTGAGAATAATACAAAGGAATGAGGTCGAGGGATCGTGCACTTCATGGAACTGCACCTCCTCTACCTGTTCATCTGTCATGGTATATTCCAGTCAGTGCATCTCGAACATTTGAGACTGAAATGTACTGGAGCTCCAACATGCACAAACTACATATTTCTTTCTATTTGCCGGGACACATCTTCAAGTAGGTCTTTGGGGCGTTCTGAATAAATTCTCTGTATACAGTCACCTACAGTTCCAGCCCGCACATTCAGATTCAAAGTGATACAGATGTCTTGCCTGTACCATAGCGAGAGGATTGCAATCGATCCCTACCCTCGATCAACAGTCTGTGGTAGCACGGATCCTGTCGCGGCGACGCCACGATACACGGCACGTAAGTTTGGCTGATTCGGCTGATTTCGATCTGTAAACACCGTCTGATGCAGCCGTGCAGCCTCGTGTCCGTTTTGTTTCTGTCGCCTGCGACGTCACCTGCAAACATCTTCCGCATGGCAGAGCGGTCAATATTGCCTTGCCTGCTGCCGCTCAACCATCTTCCTGCTCTTGCCACGGCAAGACTCTTCTCGTTTATTGGGTTGATACATTGAACTTGTCCAGGTGCGTTACTGTTTTACAGCATTTTTCTCCCAAGTGGTCTCTATCCAGATTTTATTTCCATGGGTCCTGCTGTCCCCATCATTTTAACTGTGGACGACCGCTTTCAGAGCGCTGTTTGTTTATAAACTGACGTGAATGATCGTGTGTGGCTCTAAAACACCTTTCCGCTATGAGATCTTAAAAAGCATATCTGTGATTACCATTCAAATACTGTTATATGATACTATTTTTCAAAAATGGCTCTGAGCAGTATGGGACTTAACAGCTATGGTGATCAGTCCCCTAGAACTTAGAACTACTTAAACCTAACTAAGCTAAGGACAGCACACAACACCCACTCATCACGAGGCAGAGAAAATCCCTGACCCCGCCGGGAATCGTACCTGGGAACCTGGGCGTGGGAAGCGAGAACGCTACCGCACGACCACGAGCTGCGGACTACTATTTTTCAATATCCCTTTATTCTTCAGGCCATTGTCAAGAATAGTAAAAAAATTTTCTCTGAGGATACGTCTTCAGTTGACGCGAAACTGGTCGGGACTTCGAATAAAAATATTTTACAGCCAGTGCGGATCATTCAAAAAAATGGTTCAAATGGCTCTGAGCACTATGGGACTTAACTGCTGAGGTCATCAGTCCCCTAGAACTTAGAACTACTTAAACCTAACCAACCTAAGGACATCACACACATCCATGCCCGAGGCAGGATTCGAACCTGCGACCGCAGTGGCCGCGCGGTTCCAGACTGTAGCGCCTAGAACCGCTCGGTCACCCCGGCCGGCGCGGATCATTCAATTCAACACTTGAGTTGTGTTTTTAGTAATAAATATCAACGTAACTAAATCAGAATTTCATAGGTAGTAATGCTATTTCTGCTCTAGACCCAGATCTTTTGTCCTGGTCTTCCGAACGGTAATTGCCAAGTCGAGAACTCTTTCACATCGAGGAGGTCATAAATGCAGTGCATTCACGAACCCCGGACCCGAGCCAGCAGCATGGGGTATAAGGAGGCGGGGCAACTCATATTAGTTTCTCGGTGAATGACAAAATGGTTCTGAAATTTCCCGAGAAATAGCTCTACATACGCTTGCTAGCTATCGGTAGCCATTACGTATTGTGGCGTTCCTCAAACTAAAACTGAATTAACATGTATGTTTCGTGGGGTTGGATGCGGGTTCTGTTTGCGAAAATCCTTTTCGTCGAGCCGTCTCGGAGTGATGTTGCGTTCCCCCGGGCCCCCGTACCTGTGTCCCGTCAAGGGAAGTTGGCCTGTGGACAGACAGGCCCGACAGCGGCCTAGTTAAACAGCGTCAGCGCACCCCACGTTGCTGCTGGCTAAACAGCCACTGTGGCGTGCAAGCCGACCGGTTCCGCGCGCTCTTGTATATTCATGAAGAGGAGGATTTTCGAGCTTGCTGGAAAAATATAAAAAGGAGGCAGGAACGAAGAGTAATTCCACAGAGAGTAAAGATAAAAAGAGAAGGAATGGAAGGAAAAATGTGACTCAGTGTCGTACATGTGGAAAATGGTCCCCGAGTTCCCGCTGCGATGTATTTTTATACATCTCATGAATGGTTAACTCAGAACTACACAATGTTTTCTCTTAACCGAGCTCTGATTCAACTGTGGGGACACACAGTAATTCAAAGGAAACGTAAACATCTCTGAGCTAGTGGCCTGTTATCGCAATTTCTGTCCGTATTGGATTCTTTTGACTGAATCAAAATGATATAGACTTTCATAGTAGGTGGGTAAGCACAGAAGTTGTCCCACGTAGAGCGAAATGTCGAAGGTGACACACGTGGTGAATATCCGAAGCATTTCTTAGTCTTTTTCGATACAGAAATAAGATTGTCAATAAATGAGTTGGTTCAAATGGTTCAAAGGGCTCTGAGCACTATGGGACTCAACTTCTGAGGTCATCAGTCCGCTAGTAAATCGAACTACTTAAACCTAACTAACCTAAGGACATCACACACATCCATACCCGAGGCAGGATTCGAACCTTCGACCGTAGCGGTCTCGCGGTTCCAGACTGTAGCGCCTAGAACTGCACGGCCACTCCGGCCGGCCATAAATGAGTGACTGTAACAGATTGTGCTGTACAGTATTCTTAAGACTCTATCTTCTTTTCATACCAAAAATAGTGAAAAAGTAGATTATTAAGTCTATGTAACTCCTCATAGTTATCCAACTATTGGAAAGAGAAACTGAACAATGACACACCACGGATTTAGGGAAGTGGAAAGTAGATTTACTGAATGTCAATAGAAACTTTTAGAAACAATTATTTCACATCTGTAGCCCAAACATGAGTCAAACATTGCTGCAAAGATGAATCGTGTTCTATCATTTTACTCAAACCTTAGCAAAAAGATTGAGTCTCGAAACAATGTCTAGACAAGTATATGTTCGTTTAAATTGTATGTAGAACACCAACTAATAAAAATTACAAGTTAATAAAATAAAAATTTCTTAATCTGTTAACAGTCTTACAAGGGTCGTAAAAATCCCATTGATCTTTGAGCAACTACACTCTAAGCACGCTAGTTTTAAAATAGGGCATAAAATTTATGAAACTTTTGTTGTGATTAGCAAACGCATATAGCCATTTAAAAACGAATTAAAATATACATTCAACATTTAGCTTAAACCTGATAATTAAAGGGTATTTACTCTATAAGCACCGCCACCCGCTCTCTCCCCCCCCCCCCCCCCCTTTGCTTTGACAGGTCTCTTTCTCAAACGTTACTCTTTCTCTTTGACTTTAAATGTACAAAACTTCAAAACTGAACATATTATGTGAATTAAAGGAGGAGGAGAGAGAAAATGAACTGATAATATCAGATGCATCGGAACTTTATAGGGAATTGGCAGAAACCAATGAGAACGTGTATCGACCAACTGTAATGTATTGCGAATACGTAGAAAGAAGGATCCTTTATTGTATGATTATATGATAGCGTAGCGAACACTGGTAGCAGTTACTTCTCTAAAATATCAGGGTGTATGCGTACGGAACGATTTGAAGTGGAATGATCACATAAAATTAATTGTTGGTAAGGCGGGTGCCAGGTTGAGATTCATTGGAAGAGTCCTTAGAAAATGTAGACCATCAACAAAGGAGGTGGCTTACAAAACACTCGTTCGACCTATAGTTGAGTATTGCTCATCAGTGTGGGATCCGTACCAGGTCGGGTTGACACAGGAGATGGAGAAGATCCAAAGAAGACAGCCGCGTTTCGTCGCAGGGTTATTTGGTAAGCGAGATAGCGTTACGGAGATGTTTAACAAACTCAAGTTGCAGCCTCTGCAAGAGAGGCGCTCTGCATCGCGGTGTAGCTTGCTCGCCAGGTTTCGAGAGGGTGCGTTTCTGGATGAGGTATCGAATATATTGCTTCCCCCTACTTATACCTCCCGAGGAGATCACGATGTCCTTAGGTTTGTTAGGTTTATGTAGTTCTAAGTTCTAGGGGACTGATGACTTCAGACGTTAAGTCCCATAGTGCTCACAAGGGAACCTCCCCATCGCACCCCCCTCAGATTTAGTTATAAGTTGGCACAGATCAATAGAGAAAACAGGAAGAAGTTGTGTGGAACTACGAAAAAATAAGCCAAATATACAAACTGAGTGGTTCATGTCCAAGATAGGCAACATGAAGGATAGGCTGAGGGCGGGAACGCCGTGGTCCCGTGGTTAGCGTGAGCAGCTGCGGAACGAGTGGTCCTTGGTTCAAGTCTTCCCTCGAGTGAGATGTTCAATTTTTTATTTTCAGACAATTATCAAAGTTCAGGCACTCACACATAATCAACTTCGCTCTCCAAAATTCCAGGACATGTTCAGATTTGCTTGGACATATGCAGGATTTGACGGTCTACACACGGAAAAATTTGAAAACGTTAGAAACATGTTTTGACAGAGCACAGGGAAAACTGTGCGACTGAGAAACTGTTGCATCCATTTGTTGCAGTTTATGTCACAAACTCTTACGTTTTCATCACTTTTTTGGGAGTGGTTATCACATCCACAACAAAACCTAAATCGGGCAAGGTAAAAGAATCTTTTTACCCATTCGCCAAGTGCACAAGTTAGGTGGGTCGACAATATACACTCCTGGAAATGGAAAAAAGAACACATTGACACCGGTGTGTCAGACCCACCATACTTGCTCCGGACACTGCGAGAGGGCTGTACAAGCAATGATCACACGCACGGTACAGCGGACACACCAGGAACCGCGGTGTTGGCCGTCGAATGGCGCTAGCTGCGCAGCATTTGTGCACCGCCGCCGTCAGTGTCAGCCAGTTTGCCGTGGCATACGGAGCTCCATCGCAGTCTTTAACACTGGTAGCATGCCGCGACAGCGTGGACGTGAACCGTATGTGCAGTTGACGGACTTTGAGCGAGGGCGTATAGTGGGCATGCGGGAGGCCGGGTGGACGTACCGCCGAATTGCTCAACACGTGGGGCGTGAGGTCTCCACAGTACATCGATGTTGTCGCCAGTGGTCGGCGGAAGGTGCACGTGCCCTTCGACCTGTGACCGGACCGCAGCGACGCACGGATGCACGCCAAGACCGTAGGATCCTACGCAGTGCCGTAGGGGACCGCACCGCCACTTCCCAGCAAATTAGGGACACTGTTGCTCCTGGGGTATCGGCGAGGACCATTCGCAACCGTCTCCATGAAGCTGGGCTACGGTCCCGCACACCGTTAGGCCGTCTTCCGCTCACGCCCCAACATCGTGCAGCCCGCCTCCAGTGGTGTCGCGACAGGCGTGAATGGAGGGAAGAATGGAGACGTGTCGTCTTCAGCGATGAGAGTCGCTTCTGCCTTGGTGCCAATGATGGTCGTATGCGTGCTTGGCGCCGTCCAGGTGAGCGCCACAATCAGGACTGCATACGACCGAGGCACACAGGGCCAACACCCGGCATCATGGTGTGGGGAGCGATCTCCTACACTGGCCGTACACCACTGGTGATCGTCGAGGGGACACTGAATAGTGCACGGTACATCCAAACCGTCATCGAACCCATCGTTCTACCATTCCTAGACCGGCAAGGGAACTTGCTGTTCCAACAGGATAATGCACGTCCGCATGTGTCCCGTGCCACCCAACGTGCTCTAGAAGGTGTAAGTCAACTACCCTGGCCAGCAAGATCTCCGGATCTGTCCCCCATTGAGGATGTTTGGGACTGGATGAAGCGTCGTCTCACGCGGTCTGCACGTCCAGCACGAACGCTGGTCCAACTGAGGCGCCAGGTGGAAATGGCATGGCAAGCCGTTCCACAGGACTACATCCAGCATCTCTACGATCGTCTCCATGGGAAAAATAGCAGCCTGCATTGCTGCGAAAGGTGGATATACACTGTACTAGTGCCGACATTGTGCATGCTCTGTTGCCTGTGTCTATGTGCCTGTGGTTCTGTCAGTGTGATCATGTGATGTATCTGACCCCAGGAATGTGTCATTAAAGTTTCCCCTTCCTGGGACAATGAATTCACGGTGTTCTTATTTCAATTTCCAGGAGTGTATTTCTGTCATGTGACGCACATGCCGTCAACAGTGTCGTATTGAATACATCAGACGTGGTTTCCTGTGGAGAAATCGGTTGACCTATGACCTCGCAATCAAATGCTTTCGGTTCCCATTGGAGAGGCACGTCATTTCGTCTACTACTGGCACGGTTTTGCGCGCCGGTCGCAAAACACAGACACTAAACTTATTACAGTGAACAGAGACGTCAATGAACGAACGGACAGATCACAAATTTGCGAAAATAAAAAAAGTAAACTTTTCACTCGAGGGGAGACTTGAACCAAGGACCTCTCGTTTCGCTGTTGCTCACGCTAACCACGGGACTACGGCGCTCCGGAGCTGACACTGTCCTGGATGTTGCCTATCTTTCGCATGGACTACTTAGTTGTATATTTTGATTATTTTTTTCATAGTTCCACACAACTTTTTCCTGTTTCCTCGAGTGATCTGTGTTCAGTTTTTCAAGGCCTATCCACTGTGCGATGGGGAGGTTCCCTTGTCAGAGCCATTTTTTGAGATGAAGAATGTAAAATTAGAGAGATTCGAGCGCACGCGGAGGCTTTCCTGCAGTCGTTCTTCCCGCGAACCATACGCGACTGGAACAGGAAAGGGAGGTAATGACAGTGGCACGTAAAGTGCCCTCCGCCTCACACCGTTGGGCGGCTTGCGGATTATAGATGTAGATGCAGATGTAGAATCGCGACTCTAACCTGGGGTCTCCTGTTTAGTAGGCAGTCCCGTAAACAACTGCGCCATCTGGACACAGTGTTTATAGCAAATACACGGACTATCTCGGTACGCTCCCCGGCCGACTCACACTCCAACTTAGCACCACCTATTCGCAGTCCCCATCCGTGTCTTGCATGCTCGCCAATTTTAGGTCCTCGCTGGAGGTCGAGCGATGTTATGCGTGCGCAATGAAGGTGGTGAATTCATTGCCCATCTAAAGGAATCAGTTACGTGAATGCGTGAAGTCTGTCCTTGCGGACATGTACGAAAGGACAGACACCACGTGTTCACATAAAACTGAATGTTCACATAAAACTGAACATAATTTATCAGATTACCAATCGTCAGCCACAGTGCGGCTAGAGTCCTACGTCCATGAGAATCAGATTTTACCAACAATAAATACGTTCGCGAGTCCAATCATGTTGCAAAAACACTAGCTTCTCTTCATTAAATCTGCCGATTCCCTGGACTCACGTACCGTCTGTCTTAGCACGTCCTCGCTGATGCCTGGCCAATCCATTCACGCTGATATAGTGTGTGTGTGTGTGTGTGTGTGTGTGTGTGTGTGTGTGTGTGTGTGAGTGAGTGAGTGAGTGAGTGTGTGTGTGTGTGTGTGTATTGAACCGGGGACCTAGAAACGACGGAGAGGCTTAGTCCCGCCGTAGCTCTCAGTGGTACACAACCCCACCACAGACCACAGAAGTCTACCCACCTCACCGTCGCCCCACACCGAACCCAGGGTGCTGTTCGGCCCCCAGTGGACCCCCACCGGGACGTCTCATACCAGACGAGTGTAACCTCAAATGTTTGCTTGGTACAGTAATCGTCGTTTGCGCGTACCTGGAGACAGGGTTTCCGCAGAAATCGCCGACATAGTGTAACTGAGGTGTAATAAGGGGAACAAGCCCGCATTCGCCGAGGCAGATGGAAAACCGCCATAAAAACCATTCACTGGCTGGGCGGCACACCGGATCTCGACACTAATCCACCGGGCGGATTCGTGCTGGGGACCAGTATGCCTTCCCGCTCGGAAAGCAGCGCGTCAGATCGCGCGGCTAGCCGGGCTGGCCAGCTGGTATAGGGTACGCGAGCAGCAGCTAACGGATATAACTTCCGTCCCTGCGCTGTCCACTTCGCCACCAGCTGCCGAGTCCATCGTTCTTGCTGCGTATGTCAGTGCCCAGCGGTACAGTACTGCTCGGCCCTCTCTTGGTGACCACAGTTACTTGCAGACAGCCACACTATGCACTTACTTATCGCTCCGTCCGCAACTCAGTTCCTTCTGCTCCCCCCCCCCCCCCCTATAACACTTTGATACCGATAATATAGACCAGAAGCTTAGCTTGCGTCTCTGAAAAACTACGGCTCGATCTCGATGTAGCAAGGCTGATACATCGATACGGCTCAGAAATTATTGCCGTTGTCAGTTCGGAGACTGGTTTGATGCCGCTCTCTGTCCTATTCTATCCTGTGCCAGCCTCTTCACCTACGCATAACTATTACAAACTACGTTCAATTGGCTCCATAAAACAGTCTTTGGAACAGTCTTTGCACCGCGAATGTATGAAGACGTACATCCAACTGAATGTGCTTAATATAACCAATCCTTGGTCTGTCTGTGTAATTCTTACTTCACACACTTAACTAATCCTTGCTGCTTTAGGGTGTGTCCTGCCAATCGATTGTTTCTTTTAGTCCAGTCGTGCCCTAAGAGCGTTATGATGTTAGTAAAATAGAACTAAAGCGATAAAAACTGTGTCTTGCAGATACCATTGGGAAAACTGTATACGATTTTGTCAAGCAATGAAAACACCACTATACGTCCAGGCACTGAGTCTCTCTTCCATCACCTTGAGCTTTTCAGGACCTTACAGCAGGTCGACCTACTGAGACAACATAAACTCGAGTCAATGGCATTCAGTGGTCGAACTGGTGGTGCGGTTAGTAACTGGAGGAATGCATATGGTATCAGATGACGCTGTCATGTAAAATTGCCATACAGGAGCAATCGAAGCAAGCATCGATATTAATACCAGTTTGTTGGTCGAAAACAACGTTTACGTGGGTCTGTGTTGATATCGACTCTTCACGTTATATGCCACCAGACAAGACATCACAATGGCCGTTTGGAAACGCTGCTGTTGATGCAGAGCTGGTACGAGGCGGTGATGTAACGCCCCGATACTGACGTACGACATGTGGTGTGTATGTGCTAGTCGGTAGTACAGAACTATTACTGTAAGGTGGATCGACATGGAGATGTGACGAAATGACAGAAAGATGCAATCGTGTTTGGATGTACACTTTGTGATCAAAAGTATCCGGACACTCCTAAATACATAGGTTTTTCATGTTAGGTGCATTGTGCTGCCACCTACTGCCAGGTACTCCATATCAGCCACCTCAGTAGTCATTAGACATCGTGAGAGAGCGGAATGGGGCGCTCCGCAGAACTCACGGACTTCGAACGTGTCATACGTCTGCACTCGAGATTTCCACACTCTTAAACATCCCTAGAACCACTGTTTCCGATGTGATAGTGAAGTGGAAACGTGAAGGGACACTCACAGCACAAAAGCGTACAGGCCGACCTCGTCTGTTGACTGACAGAGACTGCCGAAATTTGAAGAGGGTAGCAATGTGTAATAGGCAGTCATCCATCCAGACCGTCACGCAGCAACTCCAAACTGCATCAGGATCCACTGCAAGTACTATGACAGGTAGGCGGGAGGTGAGAGAACTTGATTTTCGTGGTCGAGCGTCTGCACATAAGCCAGACATCATGCCGGTAAATGCCAAACGACGCCTCGCTTGGTGTAAGGAGCATAAACATTGGACAACTGAACAGTGGAAAAACGTTGTGTGGAGTGACGAATCAGGTACACAATGTGGCGATCCGATGGCAGGGTGTGGGTATGGCGAATGCCCTGTGAACGTCATCTGCCAGCGTGTGTAGTGCCAACAGTAAAATTCGGAGGCGGTGGTGTTATGCTGTGGTCGTGTTTTTGATGGAGGGGGTTTGCACCCCTTGTTGTTTTCCTTGTCACTATCATAGCACAGGCTTACATTGGTGTTTTAAGCACATTCTTGCTTCCCACTGTTGAAGAGTAATTCGGGGATGGCGATTGAATCTTTCAACGCGATCGAGCATCTGCTCATAATGCACGGGCTGTGGTGGAATGGTTACACGACAGTAACATGCTTGTAATGGACTGGCCTGCACAGAGTTGTGACCTGAATCCTACAGAATGCCTCTGGGATGTTTTGGAACGCCGACTTCGTGCCAGGCCTCACCGACCGACATCGATACCTCTCCTCAGTGCAGCATTCCGTGAAGCCCTCCGGCACCTGATTGAACGTATGCCTATGAGAGTGGAAGTTGTCATCAAGGTTAAGGGTGGGCCGACACCATATTTAATTCCACCATTACTGACGGAGGGCACCACGAGCTTGTAAGTCATTTTCAGCCAGAAGTCTGGATAGTTTTGATCACATAGTGTACCTATGACCACACTGTAAGTCAAATTGCCCGATTTGTTGGTGTATCATCGCGAACTGTCCGACGTTTGTTCATGGAACTATGCTTTATTCGCAGCCAAGTAACACAGCTTCAGACCAGAACCAAACTACACAGAAACTGGACGGTTCTTGACGCGAGGCGTGTAGTGTGGTCAGAAGAGTAGCGATTTTGCTATTTTCAGTGTTTAAAGTACACTGATGGCCTAGCGGATTGTTCATGCCGGAGGTGATTTTGTGATATTCTAAGGGTGTTTTCCGTACTATTGATTGAGCCCATTTGTTCAAGTTACCGTGAAAATGAACCAACATGTTTATTTCAGAAATATTGGTGACAAGTGTTCCAGTTTCTCCCAAATTTCCATGATAAGTACATGGTCCAGTCCCATTAATGTGAAGATCGCCTATCTTCAGTGTCAAGATGCAATAACCACTCACAGACAGCAGGTCGCAACACTAGCAGTGGAAAGTACAGGGTGCTTGTAAATGAATATCGGGGTTTTAACGCTTTGTAATATTTATTACATTGATCTTACAGTTATAGATGATATGTCAAATGAAAGAGCAACTAAAACAGTTGTGTTTGGTACCAGTGCCACCTCACTGGCATTGCGAAGTACGCGATTAGTAGAACTTCACTGTACTCAAGCGCTGGATAGGCCGCAAGGGGCCCAATGACAGGACTTGCTTTGCATTGGCCTCCACGTTCACCCGACCTAACGTCATGCGAGTTTTTCCTTTGGGGCTTCATCAAGGATCGCGTGTACGTGCCTCCGCTACCAGCGGACCTCCCTGAATTAAGAAACCGCATTGAAACAGCTGTTGCTACTATCATTGAAGGCACACTTATCAACGTTTGGGAAGAACTCGGCTATAGACTTGATTTGTGCCGTGCGACAAATGGTGCTCATATTGAACATTTATAAGGTTCTTGGTAAAACTGAATTGCTCTTTCATTTGACATTTCATTTATAACTGTAAGTTTAATATAATAAATATTATAAAGCGTTCAAACCCCGATATTCATTTATAAACACCCTGTGTATAGAGCATGTCGGGTCGCGGAAAACAGTGCAATCGTTATCCTAATGCGGGAACGCAACGATTTATCTGACGTTCAAAAAGGTATGATTATTGGCTTTCGGGCCAAGGGTGCAAGCATTTTCGAAACGGCGAAGTTTGTAAACATTCTCCGTGCCACAGTGGATGAAGTACGTCGTACCCGGCAAAATAGCGCCATCGAAAATCAGCACCGATACAACTGTGGCGCAGCACGGGCTGTGGATGAGAGGGGTCACTTGGGCTTTGGAGATGTGTATAGACCAAAAGATGTTCAACTTTCACACGGCTGACAGCCCAGATAAACCAATGAGCTACCAACTGAAAATTAGTATTGTAGAACACTCAGTGTAATGTCGATTATTGCGTCCGTCGGCCGTCGTAATTTAATGTATATATTATTATTGTTATTATTATTTTTTGATTGTTGCCGACTTACGTGGTGGGCCTTAATAAAAATGATATTTAAGTTGAACAATGTAATAAACTTTTCATATAAATTTCCTCGGCTAGTCAGTTGACGTTAAAGCAAAAGATCTTTAGTTATTAATTACAATTGCGGCCCACACACGCGCGAGAGTATTTTCTTACCTCCGTTAACCATTGTATTGTAGTCAGAGTCCTGGCTCTGGGTCTCGGCTATGGTACTGAAAATAAGAATCTTAAAGCTAAGTATTTCTGCAACTTCGTGCGGCTGTGGAGAAAAATTGATATTATGCTAATAGCGGGCGAGTTTTCAGCTTCCGTTAAATTTTCATAAGTTAATATCGCCACGTAATGGCGTCGTTGGCTGCATCGGCCGCTGCGATTGTTGAGCTGTAAATTACTTGAATGCAGGTTAATTCAAGGAAGGCGGACATGAAATCGGGATCACCTCTTACAAATTAAAAGTGCACAATAAATTTAAATCAGTATATTATATGCTTAACTCATACAAATATGCTTACATTCGTCAGCACACACAAGATGTCCCTCTAGACACATTCAAGACAAGCGAAGAAGTAAGGTCGACTAAAAAATTAACAAAAGAGTGTAACTGGGCGT